>NC_041383.1:524012053-524045506 GCF_002162155.2 Triticum dicoccoides
CGGAGACGCCACGCACTCCCCCTCGCCCCCTGCACCTCTCCTCTCTCCCCCTGGACCCCATTCCCTCCTCTGCTTCCCTCTCGCGCACACCACCGAGCGGAGCTCGCCGTCATCGTCGCCGTACCCATGGCCACCACCACCCCCTCTCCTCCCCGACGTGCTCCTGAGCTCCGCAGTGCCTCCCTCGACCTCCCCGTCGGCTCACGCGACCGGAGAAGCCCCGAAGCGCCGTCCCGACGCTTTTCCCCTCCTCGGCCACCGAGGACCGCCGCTGTCGATTCGCCGCCTCCGACGCCTCCCCGAGCTCCCCGAGACCGCCGACGAACTCCCCGTGAGCTCCTCTTCTCTTCCCCTCACTCCCCGCACCTGATTTCGTTCCCTAGCTCCTTCTTCCACCACGGCCGAAGCTCGCCGCCGCTGTGCCTCGTCGCCATCGTGGCCAGAGCCACTGGAGCTTCCACCTGAGTGCACCATCGTGCTCAGAACGTCTCCACAAGCCCGTAGCACGCCCCAGCTCGCCTTCCTGTGCCCCCTAGCTCTCGCTCGCGTCTCGCCCGAACTCCGGCCGCCGCCGCAAGCTCGCTTCCGACGAGCTCGGTCCACCCCAGCTGCTCCCGCTTGCCCCGTTAGATGCGCCACTCCTCCAGCTCCCCGTAGAGCCAAACCCCGTCGCAAACCACCGTCTGTAGCACCGTCCCGAGCAACTCCGGCGAGGTCCCGCCGTCGCCGTTGTCGCCGGCGTCACTTGGTGACGTGGCACGTCATTAGCCACTAATGACCCAGCCAAACCAACCCCAGTGCCACTGCCATGTGGGCCCCGAGCCTAATTAGGTTAGTTTAATTTTTCTGTTTAGATTAGTGCTAATCTGTGGACCCCATGTGTCAGATTTTGACTTAGTCAAGTCAACGTTGACCGGACCCACCTGTCAAACACCCAAACCAGCCCTGTGTCACTGACGTGTGGCCCCCACACGTCAGGTTTGACTCCGGGCGACCCAGTTGACCTGCTGACGTCATGATGATGTCAGGCTGACGCAATAAGTATTTTCTGGATTTAAAAATAATCAGGAAATTCCAGAAAATAGCTAAAACTTCTAAAAATCATAGAAATTCAACCGTAACTCCAAATTAAATAAATTATATATGAAAAATTATCAGAAAAATTCAAGGAATCCATCTGTACCATTTTCATGCATGTTAGAACAACTTATAGGTGCTGTTTAGCACAAATAAATTAAATGGCATTTGAATAATCACATATGGAGTTTGAATTTGAATCTTGTATTCAAACCAACTTCATTTAATCTGTTGCTAGTTGCATTAGCCCAAAACACATTCATTTTGCCATGTCATGATCATGCATCATATTGTGCATTGCATTGATTGTGTTCCCTTCTGTGTTGCCGGTATTTGTCCCCTCTCGATAGACGTGATACCGATGATGCGATCGTTGACACTGATGAAGACTCAATGCTATCTTCAGAAGTGCCAGGCAAGCAAAAACCCCTTGTTCATTCCGATACAATCCTACTCTCTCGCTCCTGCTCTCTTTTACTGCATTAGGACAACATCGATTCATCTGTTACCTGCTGCGGTAGCTGAACCCCTTTATCCTTTGCATGACCTGTCATTGCCACAGTAAATAGATGAAACCCACTAGCATGAGTAGGAGTTGTTTGAGCCCTGTTGTGCCTACTCATTCATGCTTGTTTGTCATGCCTGCTACTGCTTAGAGTCGAGTCAGGTCTGATTCATCCGGGATGAATCAGAGGTGTGTGAACATGTCCTACGGTGTGTGAGCTAAGCGTGTGAACACGATTTGGTAAAGGTAGCGGTGAGAGGCCATGTAGGAGTACATGGTGGGTTGTCTCATTGCAGCCGTCCTCAGGAACTGAGTTCTGTGTTTGTGATCCATGATTCAGCTACTACCACGCATTGGGCCCGAAACCAATGGACCCTCTCGGCTTCTTAATCACCCTTGTCCTCTGTCCAGGAGTTGCAAGTAGTTTCTGGTGTTTGTAGTATGCTGGAGGCCGTGCACAGCGCTGACCATAGGGGTGGGCTGTGATGCGGTAGGCACGTGGCACGGTGTATCGGGCGCCCGTTTGGTGTCTCGGGAACCCTGTTCACATCGTTTGGGGCTGTGAGCGAAACTCCGGCCGGATCTCCTCATGGATGGAACCCAAATAGGCGATAAACCTGGACTAGAGACTTGAGTGTTTAGGCAGGCCGTGGCCGACACCCACGTTGGGCTTCCGCTTGAAGGTTGCCGAGTACATGTCGTGTAAACGACGGTAAGTGGTGAGAGCGTGTGTGAAGAAGTACACCCCTGCAGGGTTAACATCATCTATTCGAATAGCCGTGTCCGCGGAAAAGGACTTCTGGGTTGCTTATATCAGTTCATAGACAAGTGAAAGTGGATACTCTAAAATACGCAAGATAAGCGTGAGTGCTATGTAGGGCGTTCTCGTAGGGAGACGGGAGCGGTTCCATAGTGGTGTATTGGTTGGTGAATATGTGGACTCGTGTGCGCCACCTCAAAGAGTCGCTTGCAGTCGTAGTTTAGGATAGCCACCGAGTCAAAGCTGGCTTGCTGCAGTTAAACCCCACCATCTCCTTGTTGAAAATGATGCATATGTAGTTAGTTCTGATGTAAGTCTAGCTGGGTACAATTGTACTCACGTTTGCCTATTTTATGTTTTGCAGAGAGACTTCAGTCTCACTAGTAGTTCCACGTGGACTTCAACGTTTAGCTTGTTACCTCAGCTACGATCTTGTGCCCTCGGCAGGATCTGGTAGATAGTCAGGCTTCTCAGCCTTTTTCATTTATAGATGTCTGTACTCAGACATGTTTAGCTTCCGCTTGTGCTTTGTTTTGTATGCTCTGAATGTTGGGTCGTGAGACCCCTGTATGTAATATCTCGCTCCTCGGAGCCTATTGAATAAATACTTGAGTCGTAGAGTCATGTTGTGATGCCATGTTGTATTTGCACATATCGAGCATATTGTGTGTATGTTATTGAAATGCTTGGTATGTGTGGGATCTGACCATCTAGTTGTTTATCTTTAGTAGCCTCTCTTACCGGGAAATGTCTCCTAGTGTTTCCATTGAGCCTTGGTAGCTTGCTACTGCTACGGAACACTTAGGCTGGCCGGCATGTGTCCTTCTTCGTTCCTGTGTCTGTCCCTTCGGGGAAATGTCACGCGATGAATACCGGAGTCCTGTTAGCCCGCTACAGCCCGGTTCACCGGAGTCCTGCTAGCCCAGTGCTACAGCCTGGATTCACTCGCTGATGACCGACACGTTCGATGCTGGGTCATGGATGCCTGTCCCTGTAAGTCTGTGCCACTTTGGGTTTACGACTAGCCATGTCAGCCCGGGCTCCTTATCATATGGATGCTAGCGACACCGTCATATACGTGTGCCAAAAGGAGCAAACGGTCCCGGGCTAAGGTAAGGCGACACCCGTGGGAATACCGTGCGTGAGGCCGCAAAGTGATATGAGGTCTTACATGCTAGATCGATGTGGCATTGAGTCGGGGTCCTGACAATAGCTTCTACAACCCGGAAGAGAACAAAGTGTTTGTTGCTCGGAATGGGGTTTTCCTTGAGAAAGAGTTTCTCGGTCGGGAGGCCATTGGGAGGACAGTCCAACTCAAAGAAATTCCAGGACCACTCAGGGATGGCTCAACTAGTGATGAGATCATATCGGAGTTAGTCAGGGAACCCGTAGTGGAAGCGGCACCGGAACCACGAAGGTCAAAAAATTGCACAAAGTGCATGATGTGTTGTTTCTAGAAGGCGACGAGCCGGCCATGTTTGTGGAAGCGATGGTGAGCCCAGATTCCGAGGCATGGCTGGAGGCCATGAGATCCGATTTAAAGTCCATGGATGAGAATCAAGTTTGGGACTTGGTTGATCCGCCACCTGGCATAACTGTCATTGGTTGCAAATGGGTCTTTAAGAAGAAAACCGTTGTGGATGGAAATGTTCACATCCACAAAGCTCGGCTTGTTACTAAGGGTTATGGAAAAGTTCAAGGAATTGACTACGATGAGACTTAATCGCCGGTAGCGATGCTGAAGTCGGTGAGGATCGTACTAGCTATAGCTGCATATTTTGATTACGAGATATGGCAGATGGATGTCAAGACGGCTTTCCTTCATGGAAATTTAACCGAGGACATGTGTATGATACATCCCGAGGGTTTTATCAATCTTACTAGCGCTAGTAAGGTATGCAAGCTCAAGATATCCATTTATGGGTTGAGGCAAGCATCTCGGAGCTGGAATATTCGTTTTGATGAGGTCGTCATTGGTCTCGATTTCATCAAAAGCAAAGGGTACGCTTGATTATACAAGAAGTTAAGTGGGAGCTCGATAGTGTTGCTGATCTTGTATGTCGATAACATATTGTTGATAGGGAATGATGTTTCGATGCTAAACTCGGTCAAGGAGTCATTGAATGGCAAGTTTTCGATGAAGGACCTTGGTGAGGCAATGTATATTTTAGGCATTAAGATCTATAGAGATAGATCGAGGAGGCTGCTCGACTTAAGCCAAAGCACGTACATAGATAAAGTGTTGAAGCAGTTCAACATGAGTGAGGCGAAGAAAGGATTCTTGCCACTCTCACATGGTATAGGGCTAAGTGAAACTCAGAGTCCTTCAACATATGATGAGTGAAGCAGGATGAGTAGGATTCCGGATGCCTCGGCAATCGGATCCATCATGTATGCCATGATATGTACACAGCCCAATGTTGCTTTTGCAATAAGCCTAACAAGCAGGTACCAGGCCAACCCAGGTGAGAGTCACTGGGCAGTGGTAAAGACTACTTTGAAGTACCTGAAAAGGACTAATGAGATGTTCCTAGTTTATGGAGGTGAGGAAGAGGTCATCGTAAGGGGTTACGCCGATGCTAGTTTCCAAACCAACACAGATGATTGTCGAGCATAGTCCAGATTCATGTACATCGTGAATGGAGGAACAGTCAGTTGGATGATTTCCAAGCAAGGTACGGTGGCCGATTCTACCACAGAAGCCAAATACATTGCGGCTTGGGAAGCTGCAAAGGAAGGTGTTTGGATCCGAAACTTTCTGGATGATCTTGGTATTTTCCCAACCTCGGTAAAACCATTGGACTTTATTGTGATAACTCTGGTGCCATCACATAAGCCAAGGAGCCGAGAAATCACCACAAGGTCAGACACATAGATCGGAAATATCACCTGATTCGAAAGATCGTAAAGAATGGTGATGTAGAGTTATGCAAAATTCACACAGATGCAAATGTTGCAGATTCGTTGACTAAGCCGCATCCCCAACCCGAGCATGAGGGCACGTTAGAGCTATGGGCATACGATGTCTATTTGGTTGACTTTAGTGCAAGTGGGAGGCTGTTAGAGATATGCCCTTTAGGCAATCATGTATGATTATATTTCCTCTATGTTTATGAATAAAGATAGTCCTTGGATGTAATCAATGATAGTTGTTGGCAAATGTGTGACTTGTCTATGAGATCGTGTGTTGAATGATACATCCTAAATTGTCTTGAGCCGCAAGTGACGTGTGGGCACATGTCGGACTAGACTAGCATATGACATGGTAGATGGCTCGGTCTCACTAGCCATGGAGCATTGGATGCTAACCGGATAATATGGACTCGGAAGGATCTGGTCAGATTCGACGTAGTCGAATCCGAGTCAAGATAAGGTCCGAGTCAGACATACCCGACTATGAAACACAGCGATATGTCATTCGTGAGTCTCTAGTGTTGGAAATATGCCCTAGAGGCAATAATAAATTAGTTATTATTATATTTCCTTGTTCATGATAATCGTTTATTATCCATGCTATAATTGTATTGATAGGAAACTCAGATACATGTGTGGGTACATAGACAACACCATGTCCCTAGTAAGCCTCTAGTTGGCTAGCTCGTTGATCAACAGATGGTTACAGTTTCCTGACCATGGACATTGGATGTCGTTGATAATGGGGTCACATCATTAGAAGAATGATGTGATGGACAAGACCCAATCCTAAGCCTAGCACAGAGATCGTGTAGTTCGTATGCTAAAGCTTTTCTAATGTCAAGTATCTTTTCCTTAGACCATGAGATTGTGCAACTCCCGGATACCATAGGAATGCTTTGGGTGTACCAAACGTCACAACGTAACTGGGTAGCTATAAAGTTGCACTACAGGTATCTCCGAAAGTGTCTGTTGGGTTGGCACGAATCGAGACTGGGATTTGTCACTCCGTGTAACGGAGAGGTATCTCTGGGCCCACTCGGTAGGACATCATCAAAATGTGCACAATGTGAACAAGGGGTTGATCACGGGATGATGTGTTGCGGAATGAGTAAAGAGACTTGCCGGTAACAAGATTGAACAAGGTATCGACATACCGACGATCGAATCTCGGGCAAGTACAATACCGCTAGACAAAGGGAATTGTATATGGGATTGATTGAGTCCTTGAAATCATGGTTCATCCGATGAGATCATCGTGGAACATATGGGAGCCAACATGGGTATCCAGATCCCGCTGTTGGTCATTGACCGGAGAACGTCTCGGTCATGTCTTCATGGTTCCCGAACCCGTAGGGTCTACACACTTAAGGTTCGATGACGCTAGGGTTATAAAGGAAGTTTGTATGTGGTTACCGAATGTTGTTCGGAGTCCTGGATGAGATTCCGGATGTCACGAGCAGTTCCGTAATGGTACGGAGGTAAAGATTTATATATGGAAAGTTGTTGTTCGGGTTCCGGGAAAAGTTCAGGTTTTTCCGGTATTGTACCGGGAAGCTTCCAGAAGGTTCCGGAGGATTCCGGTGGGGTCCGGAGGTCCGGAAATTGTTCCACCACGTACAATACAGCAGCATCGGCTGTAAGGGGGCGCCCTAGCCTTAATGGGCCAGGGGAACCAGCCCCCCCAAGGCCCATGCGCATGGGAGAGGGGAAACCCTAAGGGGGAGGGCCTCCACTTGACTTGGGAGGCACTCCTGCCCCCCTTGGCCGCCACCCCTTCCTCAGATTGGATCTGAGGGGGACGGCCCCCCTCTCCCTTGCCCTATATACATGTGGGGGTGGGAGGGCAGCCGCACCCAAGTTCTGGCGCAGCCCTCCCCCTCTCCCAAGTTCTCCTCCTCTCTGGCGGTGCTTGGCGAAGCCCTGCAGGATTGCCACGCTCCTCCACCACCACCACGCCGTTGTGCTGCTGCTGGACAGAGTCTTCCTCAACCTCTCCCTCTCTCCTAGCTGGATCAAGGCATGGGAGACGTCACCGGGCTGTACGTGTGTTGAAGTGGAGGTGTCGTCCATTCAGCAGTAGGATCTCCGGTGATTTGGATCACGACAAGTACAACTCCTTCAACCCCGTTCTCTTGAACGCTTCCGCTTAGAGATCTACAAGGGTATGTAGATGCACTCTCCTTCCCCTCGTTGCTGGTTTCTCCATAGATAGATCTTGGTGACACGTAGGAAAATTTTGAATTTCTGCTACGTTCCCCAACAGTGGCATCATAAGCTAGGTCTATTGCGTAGATTCTATGCACGAGTAGAACACAAATTAGTTGTGGGCGTTGATTTTCTTCAATATGCTTACCGTTACTAATCCAATCTTGATTCGGCGGCATTGTGGGATGAAGCGGCCCGGTCCGACCTTACACGTACACTTACGTGAGACAGGTTCCACCGACTAACATGCACTTGTTGCATAAGGTGGCTAGCGGGTGCCAGTCTCTCCCACTTTAGTCGGATCGGATTCGATGAAAAGGGTCCTTATGAAGGGTAAATAGCAATTGGCATATCACGTTGTGGTTTTTGCATAGGTAAGAAACGTAGAAACCCATAGCAGCCACGTAAAACATGCAAACAACAATTAGAGGACGTCTAACTTGTTTTTGCAGGGTATGCTATGTGATGTGATATGGCCAAAAAGAATGTGATGAATGATATGTGATGTATGAGATTGATCATGTTCTTGTAATAGGAATCACGACTTGCATGTCGATGAGTATGACAACCGGCAGGAGCCCTAGGAGTTGTCTCTATTTATTGTATGACCTGCGTGTCATTGAACAACGCCATGTAATTACTTTACTTTATTGCTAACCAGTAGCCATAGTAGTAGAAGTAATAAGTTGGCGAGACAACTTCATGGAGACACGATGATGGAGATCATGATAATGGAGATCATGGTGTCATGCCGGTGACGACGATGATAATGGAGCCCCGAAGATGGTGATCAAAAGGAGCAAAATGATATTGGCCATATCATGCCACTTTTTGATTGCATGTGATGTTTATCATGTTTATGCATCTTATTTTCTTAGAACGACGGTAGTAAATAAGATGATCCCTCATTAAAATTTCAAAGAAAGTGTTCCCCCTAACTGTGCACCGTTGCGAAAGTTCGTCGTTTCGAAGCACCACATGATGATCGGGTTTGATAGATTCTTACGTTCACATACAACGGGTGTAAGCCAGATTTACACACGCGAAACACTTAGGTTAACTTGACGAGCCTAGCATGTACAGACATGGCCTCGGAACACAAGAGACCAAAAGGTCGAGCATGAGTCGTATGGTAGATACGATCAACATGAAGATGTTCACCGATGATGACTAGTCCGTCTCACGTGATGATCGGACATGGCCTAGTTGACTCGCATCATGTAATCACTTAGATGACTAGAGGGATGTCTATCCGAGTGGGAGTTCATTAGATGAACTTAATTATCCTGAACATAGTCAAAAACCCTTTGCAAATTATGTCATAGCTCGCGCTTTAATTCTACTGTTTTAGATATGTTCCTAGAGAAAATATAGTTGAAAGTTGATAGTAGCGATTATGCGGACAGTAGAAAGCTTATGTCCTTAATGCACCGCTCGGTGTGCTGAACCTCAAACGTCGTCTGTGGATGTTGCGAACATCGGACATACACGTTTTGATAACTACGTGATAGTTCAGTTAAACGGTTTAGTGTTGAGGCACCAAAGACGTTTTTCGAAATGTCGTGGAACATATGAGATGTTTCGAGGGCTGAAATTGGGATTTCAGGCTCGTGCCCACGTCATGAGGTATAAGACCTCTGACGATTTTCTTAGCCTGCAAACTAAGGGAGAAAAGCTCAATCGTTGAGTTTGTGCTCAGATTGTCTGAGTACAACAATCACTTGAATCGAGTGGGAGTTGATCTTCCAGATGAGATGGTGATGTTTCTCCAAAGTCATTGCCACCAAGCTGCTAGAGCTTCATGATGAACTATAAACATATCAGGGATAGATATGATGATCCTTGAAGTGTTCGTGATGTTTGACACTGCGAAAGTAGAAGTCAAGTAGGAGCATCAATTGTTGATGGTTAGTAAAACCACTAGTTTCAAGAAGGGCAAGGGCAAGAAGGGGTACTTCATGAAACGGCAAAACAGTTGCTTCTCTAGTGAAGAAACCCAAGGTTGAACCCAAACCCGAGACTAAGTGCTTCTGTAATAAGGGGAATAGCCACTGGAATAGAATTACCCTAGATACTTGGTAGATGAGAAGGCTGGCAAGGTCGATAGAAGTATATTGGATATACATTATGTTAATGTGTACTTTACTAGTACTCCTAGTAGCACCAGGGTATTAAGATACCGGTTCGGTTGCTAAGTGTTAGTAACTCGAAATAAAAGAGCTACGGAATAAACGGAGACTAGCTAAAGGTGAACTAACGATATGTGTTGGAAGTATTTCCAAGGTTGATGTGATCAACCATCGCACGCTCCCTCTACCATCGAGATTGGTGTTAAACCTAAATAATTGTTATTTGGTGTTTGCGTTGAGCATAGACATGATTGTATTATGTCTATCGCAATACGGTTATTCATTTAAGGAGAATAATGGTTACTCTGTTTATTTGAATAATACATTCAATGGTATTGCACCTAAAATGAATGGTTTATTAAATCTCGATCATAGTGATACACATTTTCATGCCAAAAGATATAAGATAGTAATGATAGTACCACTTACTCGTGGCACTGCTATGTGAGTCATATTGGTATAAAACACATGAAGAAGCTCCATGTTGATGGATCTTTAGACTCACTCGTTTTTGAAAAGTTTGAGACATGTGAACCATGTCTATTGGTGTATATGCATGAAGAAACTCCATGAAAATGGACCGTTTGGACTCACTTGAGACATGCAAATCATACCACATGGGCAAGATGACTGAAAGCCTCGTTTTCAGTAAAATGGAACAAGAAAGCAACTTGTTGGAAGTAATACATATTGATGTGTGCAGTCCAATGAGTGCTGAGGCATGCAGTGAATATCGTTATGTTCTCACTTCACAGATGATTTGAGTAGATGTTGTATATTTACATGATGAAACACAAGTCTAAATTATTGAATGGTTCAAGTAATTTCAGAGTGAAGTTGGAGATCATCGTGAAAAGAGGATAAAATGTCTATGATATGATCATAGAGATGAGTATCTGAGCTACGAGCTTTGGCACGCAATTAAGACATTGTGGAAATTGTTTCACAATTAATACCGCCTGGAACACCATAGTGTGATGGTGTGTCCGAACATCATAGTTGCACCCTATTGGATATGGTGCGTACCATGATGTCTCTTATCGAATTACCACTATCGTTCATGGGTTAGGCATTAGAGATAACTGCACTCACTTTAATAGGGCACCACATAATTCCGTTGAGATGACACCGTTTGAACTATGGTTTGGAGAAACCTAAGTTGTCGTTTCTTAAAAGTTTGGGGCTGCGACGCTTATGTGAAAAAGTTTCATCGTGATAAGCTCGAACCCAAAACGGATAAATACATCTTCATAGGATACCCAAAATGGTTGGGTATACCTCCTATCTCAGATCCGGAAGCAAAAGTAATTGCTTCTAGAAACGGGTCCTTTCTCGAGGAAAAGTTTCTCTCGAAAGAATTGAGTGGGAGGATGGTGGAGACTTGATGAGGTTATTGAACCGTCACTTCAACTAGTGTGTAGCAGGGCACATGAAGTTGTTCCTGTGGGGCCTACACCAATTGAAGTAGAAGCTTATGATAGTGATCATGAAGTTTCGGATCAAGTCACTACTGTACCTCGTAGGGTGACAAGGATGCGTACTGCTTCAGAGTGGTACGCAATCCTGTCTTAGAGGTCATGTTGCTAGACAACAATGAACCTACGAGCTATGGAGAAGCGATGGTGGGCCCGGATTCCTACGAATGGATCGAGGCCATAAAATTCAAGAAAGGATCCATGACTTTGGAAGAAATACTTGATGGCCATAAGGCCGCTGGGTACAGATGGATTTTAAAAGGAAGACAGACAATGATGGTAAATCACCATTAAAAAAGCTCGACTTGTCGTTAAGATGTTTTCCGACAAGTTCAAGGAGTTGACTACGGTGAGGCTTTCTCACTCGTAGCGATGCTAAGAGTCTGTTAGAATTGGATTAACAGTTACTGCATTATTTATGAAATCTTGCAGATAGAACGTCAAAACATTGTTTCCCCGACAGTTTTCTTGAGCAAAGGTTGTATGTGATACAACCAGAAGGTTTTGACAATCCTGAAAAACGCTAACAAATATGAAAGCTCCAGCAATCCTTCTGAGGACTGGAGTAAGCATCTCGGAGTTGGAATGTACGCTTTGATGAGATGATCAAAGATTTTGGGTTTATACAAAGTTTATGAGAAACTTGTATTTCCAAAGAAGTGAGTGGGAGCACTATAGAATTTCTGATAAGTATATGTTGTTGACATATTGTTGATCAGAAATGATGTAGAATTTCTGGAAAGAATATAGGGTTATTTGATAAGTGTTTTTCAGTAGAAAACCTGGAATAAGCTTCTTAAACATTGAGCATCAAGATCTATGAGGATAGATCAGAAACGCTAAATGGCACTTTCAAATGAGCACATACCTTGACATGATCTTGAAGGTGTTCAAGATGGATCAGTCAAAGAAGGAGTTCTTACCTGAGTTGTAAGGTATGAAGTTAAGAGTTAAAGCTCGACCACGGAAGAAGAGAGACAAAGGACGAAGGTCGTCCCCTATGTTTCAGACGTAGGCTCTATAATATGCTATGCTGTGTAGCGCACCAGAAATGTGCCTTGCCATGAGTCAGTCAAGGGGTACAAGAATGATGCAGGAATGGGGATCATTAGACAGCGGTCAAAAAATGTCCTTGGAGTAAATAAGGACATGTTTCTCGATTATGGAGGTGATAAAGTGTTCGGCGTAAAGGGTTACATTGATGCAAGCTTTAACACCTATCTGAATGACTCTGAGTAGCAAACCGGATACGTATAGTGGAGCAACCATTTGGAATAGCTTCAAGTGGAGCGTGGAAGTAGCATTTACAATATGACCTAGACATTTGCGAAGTACACACGAATCTGAATGTTGCAGACCCGTTGACTAAAACCTCTCTCACAAGAAAAACATGATCAAACCCCAGAACTCATTGAGTCTTAATCACATGATGATGTGAATTAGTTTAATGACACTAGTAAACTCTTTGGATGTTAGTCACATGGCGATGTGACGTGTGAGTGTTAATCACATGGCGATGTGAACTAGATTATTGACTCTAGTGCAAGTGGGAGACTGTTGGAAATATGCCCTAGAGGCAATAATAAATTAATTATTATTATATTTCCTTGTTCATGATAATCGTTTATTATCCATGCTATAATTGTATTGATAGGAAACTCAGATACATGTGTGGGTACATAGACAACACCATGTCCCTAGTAAGCCTCTAGTTGACTAGCTCGTTGATCAACAGATGGTTACGGTTTCCTGACCATGGACATTGGATGTCGTTGATAATGGGATCACATCAATAGAAGAATGATGTGATGGACAAGACCCAATTCTAAGCCTAGCACAGAGATCGTGTAGTTCGTATGCTAAAGCTTTTCTAATGTCAAGTATCTTTTCCTTAGACCATGAGATTGTGCAACTCCCGGATACTGTAGGAATGCTTTGGGTGTACCAAACGTCACAACGTAACTAGGTGGCTATAAAGGTGCATTACAGGTATCTCCGAAAGTGTCTGTTGGGTTGGCACGAATCGACACTGGGATTTGTCACTCCGTCTAACGGAGAGGTATCTCTGGGCCCACTCGGTAGGACATCATCAAAATGTGCACAATGTGAACAAGGGGTTCATCACGGGATGATGTGTTACGGAACGAGTAAAGAGACTTGTCGGTAACGAGATTGAACAAGGTATCGGCATACCGATGATCGAATCTCGGGCAAGTACAATACCACTAGACAAAGGGAATTGTATACGGGATTGATTGAGTCCTTGACATCGTGGTTCATCCGATGAGATCATCGTGGAACATGTGGGAGCCAACATGGGTATCCAGATCCCGCTGTTAGTTATTGACTGGAGAACGTCTCGGTCATGTCTTCATGGTTCCCGAACCCGTAGGGTCTACACACTCAAGGTTCGATGACGCTAGGGTTATAAAGGAAGTTTGTATGTGGTTACCGAATGTTGTTCGGAGTCTCGGATGAGATCCCGGACATCACGAGGAGTTCCGGAATGGTCCGGAGGTAAAGATTTATATATGGAAAGTTGTTGTTCGAGTTCCGGGAAATGTTCGGGTTTTTCCGGTATTGTACCGGGAAGCTTCCAGAAGGTTCCGGAGGATTCCGGTGGGGTCCGGAGGTCCGGAAGTTGTTCCACCACGTCCAATACAGCAGCATCGGCTGTAAGGGGGCGCCCTAGCCTTAATGTGCCAGGGGCACCAGCCCCCCCAAGGCCCATGCGCATGGGAGAGGGGAAACCCTAAGGGGGAGGGCCACCACTTGACTTGGGAGGCACTCCTCCCCCCTTGGCCGCCGCCCCCTCCTCAGATTGGATCTGAGGGGGCTGGCCCCCCTCTCCCTTGCCCCTATATATGTGTGGGGGGTGGGAGGGAAGCCGCACCCATGTTCTGGCGCAGCCCTCCCCCTCTCCCAAGTTCTCCTCCTCTCTGACGGTGCTTGGCGAAGCCCCGCAGGATTGCCACGCTCCTCCACCACCACCAGGCCATTGTGCTGCTACTGGACGGAGTCTTCCTCAACCTCTCCCTCTCTCCTTGCTGGATCAAGGCATGGGAGACGTCACCAGGCTGTACGTGTGTTGAACGCGGAGGTGCCGTCCGTTCGGCACTAGGATCTCCGGTGATTTGGATCACGACAAGTACAACTCCTTCAACCCCGTTCTCTTGAACGCTTCCGCTTAGCGATCTTCAAGGGTATGTAGATGCACTCTCCTTCCCCTTGTTGCTGGTTTCTCCATAGATAGATCTTGGTAACACGTAGGAAAATTTTGAATTTCTTCTACGTTCCCCAACATCTAGTACAACATACGTTCTATGTCCTAAGACCTGAGCTGACGCATGTACATGGGATTGTGAGAGACTTGCTTTGGGCCAGCCAAACGCTACACTGTGACTGGGTAGTTACAAAGGTAGGTTTCAGCCTTGTCCAGACCCATGCTGCGAGACATGGTCGAGCAAGATAGGATTTTCCCCTCCGATCAGGAGAGATATAATCTGGGCCCCTCGTGTGACCCGACCAGGATAAGCATGGCCATGCGATAAGGATATGAGATAATCCGGTTTATGGTCGGGATCATTGGAACGAGAAAGAGGTCGGGCTAGCACAAGGATGACAGTCTCTCCTTGAGCTCGACAACATATATCGTGAGGCAAAGGGAATGGAAGTGTGACATGTTGTATAGGTTCGCCAAACCAGCTTCATAGTCTACTTGGTGGTCGGCACGCCTTGCTAGAGGCCGCTGCCAACCATGCAGGTCGGAGGTGATCCGAACTGTGACCAAGCCGACTAGAACCTAAGGGGTCGCGCGCTTAAGGAAAGGAACCTACGAGGTCGGTTCGGAGGACACTGGTTAGATGTGATCCGAGTTGGACTTGGGACGGGACTGAGTATACTTTGGGCTTTAGGATCCGTGCAAGGCCCAAGTGTTGAGCCCGCGACGGATGCCTATAAATAGTGGAGGTGCGGCACACTTATTCAGTTGATTGCTTCGGTGTTGTCTCTAGAGTTTGCATGTGTTGCGAATAGACACCTCCACTCGCCGTCGGTTGTGTGATCGGACCTAGCAGTCCACCGCACGACATTCCTCCTGCATGCACGGATCCCGTTAGAGGCGGTGCAGTTGCGCTGCTTCGGCGAACCTATACGAGGGATCGGACGACCGGCTGTTCGAGGGAGATCGCACAAGGAGGAGATGAACCACGCGGATGCACTGCCCCGACTCTGCTTCCACTGCACAACACTGAGCATCTAGTGGTAACGATCTGTGATCCATCTCCCGTAGCATGTTCTTGGTTGTTCTGCGCATAGGAAAATTTTAATTTGCAGTCGACGCACCCTACCGTAGAACCCAACATTAACACCTTCGTATGAGCCAGAAACTGGCGCGGTCGGGGAGGTCGGAATCATCCTCATCAGTGGCAGACCACAAGTCAATAATGAGTCTATGGGATATGGTAGCACCGGGGAATGTTAAAATGCACATGTGGAGAGTTATAAGAAACAGTATAGCAGTGGGAACGGAGCTACAGAGGAGGAGAATCAAAGCAGGAGTTTGTTGTGTCGAATGTGGGAGAGAGGAGACAATCTACCATAGATTTTGGGGCTGCTACCACTCGGTTAAGTTTTGGAAGATAATGCATTCGGAATTCGGAATTCGGAATTCGGAATTCGGAATTGGTGCGTTGTCGAGATGGCTGATGTCATGGTTAGGGGAAGCTTCAGATGATGAACTTGTTGTTATGGTACAGGGTGTCTATGCGCTCTGGTTAGCAAGGAATAATTCACACGATGGACAGAGGGTGGAGGAAGCGGAGGCGATAGCAAGGAGAGTGTTTAATCTAATAGTGGAGTGCCACTCCATCCATGGGCGCAAGAGCAAACCGGGCAGGACGGGGACGACAAAGAAGTGGAGACCACTAGACGAGGGATGGGTCAAGGCCAATGTCGATTGTGCGACAACATAGGCGGGAGGTGATGGAGGAGCTGGTGTGGTCCTCAGAAACCACGACGGTGCATATATCAGTGGTGCATGCCAATTTCTCCCAAAGTGCAACGACCCAGCGAGAGTAGAGCTTCAAGCTTGCCGAAGAGCGGCCATTATGGCGGAAGAGCTTAACGTCCCTAGAGTGCACATTGAATCTGACTGCCAAGAAATAGTATGTAAGATCCGGACTAAGGAAATGGACCTATCACCTCTAGGACCAATCATTGAGGAGGTCAAGCGGCTGCTAGAGTCGAGGGAGTATAAGATTGTGTGGGTCAGACGAGATGCAAATCGGGCTACGCATTGTTTAGCTAGGGAAGCAGTGTCAAATAATGTTTGTATGGTGTGGCCAAATATGCCCACAGACATCATTTTGCAAGTAGTTTCAGACAAGATCCCTAGTGGGGATGGTTGAATAAATTAAATGTTAAGTTAAAAAAAGATAGAGTGCACACTCGCACACGTTGTACAGCAGACGGGAAGCAATGAAGCATAGGGAAGGCCGAATGTGAGGGACGTCATAGGACCGGCTGCAAAATAAACGTATTATTATTCAGAAAAGACTATTTGTGCAACTAGTGGGCAGCGTGTTGTTTGTTTTTTCGTTGGGCAACATGAAGAATGCGTGCAACGCCATAATTTAACCTCATTGGGAAATTAACATTGAATTAAAGAAAAACACATTCCACATTTGTTAAGCTAATAGCAGCGTCGCGGCCTGCATCCATCAATCATTGAGGCATGCAATGCAAGCCGTGCACTAGCGTCGATGCAAGTGGCCGCACAGTCAAAAAGACCCATGACATCCTGTCAGAGAGGCAGCCTGCACACGCTACGTGGAAAAATCCAACCCCCACCCTCTAGACGCGCCCATATTGAATGCAGAAGCTCTCCCACACAGTTGTAGATGGAACAAGGTGCATTTGTCGGATTCGGAGCTCCGCACACCCAAAAAAGATTCGAACTCTTGGGTGCGCGCAAAGAACTCAATCTCCCCAGCTTACCAACTCGTTGCTCTCACAGCCTAGCTCGATGAACGGGGAAGGAAAGAGACATGACAGTTTACCCAGGTTCGGGCTACCTTGCGCGTAAGACCCTACTCCTACTTTATGGTGGATTAGCCTTGAGGTGGGCTGAGGATGAACTAGTAGAGAGGAAGAACTACCTTAGGAGGTCTGTTCTTGTGTTGGTGTGAGCTGGTCAGGGTTCGGATGGCTCGATCCCCTTCTATGGTGGTGGCTAATCTATTTTTATCGTGGCCTTGGTCCTCTTCCCCCAAAATGAAGGCGGGATGGGATCCCACAACGGCCAAGTTTGATGGGAAACAAATAGCACATCTTATCCTGACGAAAGGTGGTCTCCACCTGCAAAACTTCTGGTCATGACGTCATGGTGGGCTCGGCAACGACCTCTGTCCTGCCATCCTGGCTATCTTGGTCTTATTCCATGGAAATGGAAACCTTTGGCTAATTCCTCGGGACACCACACCTACGCTTGCCTCTTTAGCACCAAAGAGGAAATCTGATGTACTGCTCCCGCTAGCGCCCGCCTGGCCATAGTCATCATGGCTTACATCATCCAGACCTCATGAAGCGAGCGCCTACATAGGAATCTTTGCTCCTCAGGAGCCAGCTTAGGGAGTCCACTCCCTCTGGAGGTATCGGATTTAGGGATCCGCAAACCCTTGAGAGGTTTGAACTCTGGGATGCGTGCGGAGATCTCAACCTGCCCAGCCTGCCTACTCGCGATCCTCCTAAGCCTAGCACGTCGAGCCCAAAGAGACACAAAGACACAACGATTTATACTGGTTCGGGCCACCGTTGTGGTGTAATACCCTAATCCAGTGTGGTGTGGTGGATTGCCTCGAAGGGCTATGGATGAACTGGTACAGTGGATGAACAAGCCTCAGGAGGTTAGGTGTTCTTGAGCTAGTGTGGTGTATGCTAGCTCTACTTGTTCTTATCCCTTCCCTTTTCTATGGTGGTGGCTAGTCCTATTTTTAGTGGCCTTGGTCCTCTTCCCAAATATGAGCGGGAAGGGATCCCACAACAGCTGGTTTTGAAAGGGGACAAGTAGTACAGTCTATCCTGACAAAAGTAGTCTTCGCCTACGAAAAGCCTCTGGTCGTGACGCTGCGGTGGGCTAGTCGATGACCTCCATCCTCCCGTCCTGGCGGTCTTGGTATCGTAGCACCAGAATGGAAACCTTTGGTTGATTCCTCGAGACTCCGCACCTGTGCCCTGCTTCCTTTGCACCGACGAGGAAACCTGTGCTCTGCGCCCGCCTGCCGCCCACCTGCCCCTGGTCGTCATGGCTCACGTCAGCTGAGCCTCATGAGGCAACATTGCATAGAACTCTCCTCCCCTAAGGAGCCAGCCTGAGGAGGCCGACTCCTTCGGGGGTATTGGTGTCGCCCGCCTTGCGAGGGTCTTATGTTGTTGATGACGAAACTAGGTTGTACCAGGTCGTTGATGAAGCCACGCGGTGGGCCCCAGGCAGGCAGGGCTGGATACCCCCGAATCTAGCACGCCGACAGGTGGTCTTGGCGTCATCCGCCTTGCGAGGGTCTTGTGTTGTCGATGCTGAAGGTGGGCCATACCAGGACACAGATGGAGCCACGCAATGGGCCACAGGCAGGCATGTCTGGGTACCCTGGTTCCCAGAACGCCGACAGTAGCCCCCGGGCCCAAGGCGCGCTTGGACTTGGCTTCAAGGCGAAGCCAAAGGGCAAGGGCGAAACGTCACGGGCCCCAATTGCTTGCGGACTCAGTCGACACATGGCGCTTGATGGGACGTGGGTGTCTCCACTTCCCCATGCTGCCTCGGCAACCGTTCGACTTGACAACAGCCTGCTGCATGCAAATAGATCATCATTATTTGGGATCATGGAAGCTGGCGATTGGATTCCCTTTGGCTATAAATGGAGAGGGGCGGAGCCCCCAGCTCATCTCTGTCTTCCCGCTGCTTGCTCCTTCTTCTTCCTTCCTGTCTCGCCATCTCGTCGAAGCATCCATGGCGTCAGTGAGGAGGTTTTCCACGACGGAGAAGGGGAAGGCCCCCAAGGAGGCGCAAGCTCGCCACCGCCCAAGAGAGGCCGCGGGCGGCCCCGAAAGCATGCGGCGACTCCGATGGCAGCTCCTCGGGGGCGCGGGCACGCTCCTTCAAAGGTTGGTGCTTCCTGCGGCAGCCTGTGTAGAGCTTCTTCCCGCGGCAGGGGCTGCCGCGAACGGGGTGACCTCGGCGATGGGGGGAGGTGCGCGGCGATCGTCCGACCGCCACGACCGCGCTCCCACTCGGCCGATGCGCCTCCGGACTTTGTTGTGTGGTCGGAGAGGCCAGCGGGCATCTGGCTCCAGCTTCCGCGTTCCTTCGCGAGTGCGCTACCGGCTGGAGGGCCTGGTGGCCTCTGGCTGCAGGCCGAAGGCTGCTGGAGCGAGGCCTCATGGGTGGATGTTGAGGTCACCGCCGCCGGTGACGTGTTCCTGAAATGTGGGTGGCAGCCGTTTGCCCGCGCACGCAGCCTGCATGGGAGGTGCACCCTCCACTTCAGGGACGACAACGTCGCGGCCCTCTATGTCAGGGTCTTTGGGGAAGAAGTACGGTGCCTGGAGTGCTGCCCGGAGAGCGACAGCAATGACGAGGACGATGACGACGACACCGTCGCTGGCGGTGAGCTTGCCCTTGGCGACGGCCGCGCCACCTCTAGCAGTGGGGGCTCCCCTTCTTGGCAAGGTACGAGCGATGGCGACTACAACGAGCCAACATGCCTCTAGGCTTGGACAGGGGAGGGCGACGAGCTACGTCGCCGGCGTGCCCCGGTGAAACAAGAGGAAGAGTCCAACTAAGCTCGAGCACCGCTGGAGCCGGGCTGTCGGATACCGGGTTCCGGCAAAACCCTTGAGGTTCGAACTGTGGGATGCGGACAAATATCTCCTCCTACCGATTCTCTCTCTCAGCCTCGCTGTGATCCCTAAGCTAGATCGATGAACTCAAAGCACAAGAGACACAAGATTTATACAGGTTCGGGCCACCGTTATGGTGTAATACCCTACTCCTATGTGTCGTGGTGGATTGCCTCTTGGGCTGATGATGAATAGTACAGAGGGAGAACAGCCTTGCGAGGAGAGGTGTTCTTGAGCTGGTGTGGTGTGCTGCTTCAGAAGGATTCGATCCCCTTCTACGGTGGTGGCTAGCCCTATTTATAGAGGCCCTGGTCCTCTTCCCAAATATTGAGTGGGAAGGGATCCAACAACAATCATTTTGAAAGGGGACAACTAGTTCAAGCTATCCTGACCTGCTAAAGTGTTGGTGATGATGCCGTCTTGGGCTCCACGGTGACCTCCGTCCTGCCGTTCTGCTGGTCTTGGTATTGTTGCACCGATATGGAAACCTTTGCTTGATGCCCCGGTACTCCACGCCTGCGCTTGCCTCCCTTGCACCAAAGAGGAAATGAGGACACTGCGCAGGCTGGCGCCCGCCTGGCCTTGATCGTCATGGATTGCGTCACGGGAACCTCGTGAGGTACCCCTTGCCTTGATCTCTCCGCCTTCTCGCGAGCCTGCCTGGCGTGGCCACTCCTGTGGAGGCCTTGTGTCATCCGCCCCGCGAGGCTTGGCCCCTCGCGAGGGTCTTGAGTGTTTGGTTGATGAAGACGGGTCGCACTAGGCCACTGGTTGAGCCACTCAGCAGGCCGCAGGCAGGGAAGTCTGGGGACCCCCGTTCCCAGAACACCGACAGTAGCACCCGGGCCCAAGGCGCGCTCAGACTTGGCTTAGCAGCGAAGCCAAATGGCAAGAACGGAGTGCCGCGGGCCCCAAAAGCCTGCGGCCTTGGTCGATGCGTGGTGACTGATTAGACGTGGGCGTCTCCGCTTCCTCACGCTGTCCCAATATCCGCCTGGCTAGGAAGCTACGGCGCTCTACACAGTTATTTCCTCCTTGCTGGCAGCGTGCTTCCTATTCCCCCTTCTTCCTCGAGTCCCTGCTTCCGCTTCCAATCTGACTTGAGCTCTGCCCCCCATTGCAAGGGCGCCGACTAGCAAGGAGAAGGGGAAGAAGCCTTTGTCCTCAACCAATCCGCCCCCAACAATCGAGCCCGCCGTTGGCCGGTCGCTGGTGCTCAATCTGGAGGCCATGGGCAAGGTCTACCATGCGCCCGCTTCCAGCTTCAACGAGTGCGGAAAGACAATGGCTTGGCGTGCGTCCCATGCCTCCATTGACAGGACAGTCACTGAGGTTCGGTTCTTTGTCGATGCCCTGTGGGCTGGCCTGGTTCCCCCTTTCTCTGCCTTCCTCAGTGCAGTGCTTTCGCATTATCAGATCCATATGATGCATCTTGATCCCCAATCCGTTATCCTTCTTGCCGTCTTCGACTTTGTTTGCGAAGCCATGGTGGGCATTGCTCCTTCCATCGCCCTCTTGCGCCACTTCTTCTTGTTGCGCCTGACCGACCCATCGTAGTGCTTGGGGTGCGTGAGCTTCCAGGCCGTGGCAGAGGCGGCCGCCTCGGGGATTGATTTTGACCTCCCGCCGTCCATGAGCGGGTTCCGGATGCGGTGGCTGTATGTGGATGTCGGAGTGCTCAGCCCTCTGCTCTCGCCTCTGTTGTTGCATGCCGTCCCCAATCCCGGCTGGGGCCACGAGAGACTCGTGAGCCCCTGGCTCTCCTTCATCTGGTTCTGACTGAGGAGGGTGAGAGACCTCGGTGTGACTGCACCCCAGGTGGTGAAGGAGTTCCTCCAGTGTTGCATTGCTCCTCTTCAGTGCCATTCCTGGCCAATGTGGGCCCTAACCGGTGACCGGGATCACATGCGGCTTCAGGAGACGGATCTCGTACCTCAAGCGCCAAGGACGGTGCTTGAGGTCTTGACTGACAACCCCTCGCCATGCGATATTCCGCAAGAGGGGAGCCTCTTGTATCTCTTCTTGAACAGGGTCGAGTTTGTGGGGCAGATGCCTTCCTTCGAGAATGGGGCTTGCGTCCAGTTGGCCTTGCGAGGCCTCGCAAGAATCCTGTCGCCATGGATCCTTTCCCCGCCACCAACACCAATATTTCCCCAAGAGTGGGCGCAGGGAGGCAAGCTTCGCTTGAGGCTGGAGGCTTGGGTGTTGGGGCGCCGATGCTGCCTGAGGCTCCCGAGGCATCATCCTTCGGGACTTGTGAAGCTCGCCCTAGGACAGTCGTTGAGTGGGAGATACAGCCCGCGGCTCCCGAGGCCGGAGCTCCTGAGGCCCCGGCAAGCCATCGGGAGGTGGTGCTTGATTTCTCTTCCCAGCTTGGCGCTCCTGAGGTTGACCACCTGGGTGCTTCTCCATCCGCGCCACGCGCTGGTCCTCACGTCCAGCGCCTAGGCCGGTTCTGCGTGGACTTCGCCGCACTCCGCAAAAGGAAGGAGTCTTCGAGCTGCAATGGTTGCACCTTCCAGCCGTTGAAGCACAGAAAGTACTTCGCCATAGACGAGTAAGTACCTTCCCCTTGTAATCCCTCAGTTGTTGCTTCCCTTCCTGACCGTGGCTCTTCAGGATCCTTCCTGCCAGGCCCGCGGAGTCTCCCAAGAAGCAACCTCCTCCGGCCTTGCCTTCATCCCTGGCCATGAGCGTCCCGAGCCAGAATGCTGCCCCTCACGCGGGGTCAGCTAGAGGAGCGAGCCTCCCTGCAATGTGCCTTGAGCCCGTGCCCTTGCCGCCTTTGCTTCGCAACCCTTCCTGGAGAGAAGTTAGCCTGCCCAGGGCTCCTCCTCTAGTCATGGACAGCGATTGGTTGGCGTCGATCCTTGGCTCCTCTTAAGGGGATGAGCTCGCGCCGGTGCGGGTCCCTTGCGGGGTCCGGCCAGTGATCATGGGGGCACCAGCCCCCAGCTCCCTGCCGAGAGGGGGTGAACCGCTTCATGGCCCGCCGACAACGTCAGCGACGGAGGATGACATCAGTAGTGTGCTCAAGCTTGCGTGCGAATGAAGCATCCTCCGCCACGAGTTCCTATGGAAGGCAGTGGACGCGATGGGCCAGCTTGGTGGAGAGCTTGCGGATGTGGACGCGTGCCTTGAAGCTGAGGGCATGCGGTTGATTGATGAGCGATGCAAGCTGAAGGTGGCCATCAACCTCGCATGCCACAAGCGCGAGCTTGACAATGCGAAGGCCGACGCGTCCCTTGCGGCCTCGTGAGAGGCCTGCTCTCGAGCTCTGGAGGAGGCTTGGGAAGCAGATTATTGTCGTGAGATCGCAGAGAAGCGCACGTGGGAGCTCCAAGCCTGGAGCGCCTCCCTGGAGCAGCAAGTGCAGCTGCGTCAGGCCGCCCTTGCGTCGCTGAAGGGGAAGCCTGTTGAGGAGGAGGAGCTCCGGAAGCGTGAGGAAGCGCTAACGCTGGAGGCCGCCGAGCGCAATCTTGATCTTGAGAGATTGGAGACGAGGGAGCGCTAGGTCGCCCATGAAGGATATCGGGTTCCGGCAAAACCCTTAAGGTTCGAACTCTGGGGTGCGCATGAAGATCTTCTCCCTACCGATCCACGCCCCAAAACCTCACCGCGAATCTAAGCTACACGATGAACAACACAATGGACACGAGGTTTATACTGGTTTGGGCCACCATTGAGGTGTAATACCCTAATCCGGTGTGTGGTGTGGTGGGTTGCCTCTGGGGCTGATGATGAACAGTACAGAGGAAGAACAGCCTCGCGAGGGGTGTTCTTGAGCTTGGTGCGGTATTCTGCTTGGGAATCATTCGATCCCCCTCTATGGTGGTGGCTAGCTCTATATATAGAGGCCCTAGTCCTCTTCCCAAATATTGAGCGGGAAAGGAGCCAACAACGGCCATGCGCGCACCCTCTATACATACCGATTGCTTAATGACATCAAGCCGAGGGCAGGCGCCAACAATCCACTTCACGAGTACGAAGTAACTGCTTGGAATTGGCTCCGTGGGCCACATCCGGACAATCAAGTCCTTCATGCCTACTTCGGCCGCCTGGTGCAGTTCGACCGGCTTCTTCAGCTGATCGATAAAGGGCAACAGATAATTCGGCGCCAAATACTGCGACCAGAAATCTCTCTCCGCGGACTTCTTCTCCTCGGTCCGGTAGAATTGGGCGGCATCTGATATGCTGCGAGGAAGATCCGCAAACGCCCCTGGAAAAACAAGAATTCATCTTATCGCTTAGAGTTCCTCCCATTATCATGTAAAAATGGCCATGATTACAAAAGGCCTTACCAGCCGCAACCTTCTGGGCTCCTGAATGTTCCTCAAAGCACCTCGGGCTTCTTTCTGAGCATCCTCCGCGGCTTCGAGTGCTTGGGCGAGTTAGGATCCTTTCCCTACTAGACTCTACTCCAAGCCCTCGCTTTTCTTCATGGCCTCCAGGAGCTCTCGCTCAGCTTCAATGACCCTGGCCTCGTGCTTCTCACGAAGAGCCTGTTCGGCGGCAGCCTTATTATCGGCTTCGGCCACAGCCTTCTTCAGTGCCTCAATTTCGGCACTCGCCCCTAGAGCATACAATGCAAATATCTTAATTAGACACAACTTCTAATTTGTGCTCTACTTAGCAAAGGGTTCCGACATACCTTGCTTGTCCTCCAACTGCTTCTTCACGTGGCCAAGTTCCCCTTCGGCCCGTTCCAGACGCTGCTTCAGTTTGGACACCTCTGCACTATGAGCGGCGGACGTTCTGGCAGACGCCTATTTTGAAACAAAGGGATACACGTCATTAGCTGAGTCTCCTGCAAAAATGGATAATTTTGATCCCCTGTTCGGCTCTCTTTCGCCGGACAACGTATCAGGGGCTGCTACTCATATTATGACAATTCCTCAAAGGTTTCTTAGAAAACATACCTCAAAGCCCTTTATAAGACTAGGGCAGGATTCATTCAGTCCGCTCTCAGTAGACTGAATCTTTTCAATCACCGCGCCCATGAGGGCACGATGTTCATCGACGATAGATGCGCTTCTTAGCGCTGTCGATAGGCCGCTCGACAGCCCTGCTTGGGCACAGGCCGCTGGCGGAACAGGCAAGCCCCCCAAAGGCGGCTGCTTAACCGATCCCAGAGCTTGAAAGGACTCCAGGACTGTGTCCGGCTGGGGTCCGGACTGAAGATCACCCCCGCCATCGACATGCATAGGAGTCGGTGCTCCCGTGTGTCTGGCCCGAGGGATATGCCCCCCGGTCCATGTCCCGCTGAGATGACACCTCGGTGTCGCCCCTAGGCTTTAGGGAAGGGGCCTCTGGAGGCGTCTCGCTCGCCAAGGCATCTGAGCTCAGCGAATCCTCCGATGAGGATCGTTCGGCGTGGGACCTCACTGGGCTGTACGAAATATGGCGACACTTAAAACTACTATACCCAAACA
Source organism: Triticum dicoccoides (assembly GCF_002162155.2). NCBI lineage: Eukaryota > Viridiplantae > Streptophyta > Magnoliopsida > Poales > Poaceae > Triticum > Triticum dicoccoides. The sequence goes on from NC_041383.1 coordinate 524,037,448, forward strand.
ACCTCGAACGCATATGCGTGTTCGGATTTCGTATACTTACGACTTTTCCAGGGGCTGGACCCTGAGATCCCACTCCAGGCTGCTATCAACAGCCATGGTGGATGCCTCCGGGAGGGAACCTTTCCGCCTCTTCGGTGATTCCGCCTCCAGGGATGAGGAAGCCGTCCTTTTCTTCCCACCCCCCGCGAGAGGCTCGTCTTCCTCCGCCTCCTCCTCTTCGTCTTCGGAAGGAGGATGGTCGCTGGACTCTTCGGATTTTGCGTCCGAAGCATCACGGTGACGGAGGCCACTCCGGGTCTTTTTGACCTTCTTGGAGGCCTCTTTCTTTGGCGCCTCGTAAGGCGCTGGGACCAGCATCTTCGTTAGAAGGGGTCCGGTCGGTTCCTCCGGCAGAGGGGCCGGACAATGTATCCGCTACACCTTTTTTATCCATCCCTGGGGTTATGGTAAAGCATGATAAAAGTGTCTCCCTCAGGACATGCCAACTAAAGCATGGATGGACAAGAGCATAGCAGTAACTACCCGAACTTGCAGAATGGGACAATTGATACCCACGGTCCTCGGTGGAGTCCGGCCATGATTTGCCGGACTTAAAGAGCACCTTCTAGATATCCTTGTGGGAGGAACCATAGAGCTGCCGAAGGGTTGGGTGGTCGGTTGGGTCGTATTCCCACAAATTGCAGGCTCGATGCTGGCAAGGGAGAACTAGACGAGCTAACATCACCTGGACTACCTCGACAAGTTTGACGTCCTTGTTGACCACACTCTGGACGCACGACTGGAGCAGTGACAGCTCATCGGATGAGGACCCGTTCAGGCCCTTCTCAGGCCAGGACATGAGCCATAGTGGGGCTCCAGATCTGAACTCAGGAGCCGCAGCCCACTTTTTGCTGTGCAGTTCGGTGATATAGAACCACTGCTACTGCCACTCCTTGACGGAGTCATTGAAGGCATCCGTCGGCCATATAACCTTGGGCATATTTCTCACCATGGTGCCGCCGCACTCGGCGTGTTTGCCACTCACCACCTTGGGCTTCACATTGAAAATCTTCAGCCACATGCCGAAGTGAGGCGAAATTCGGAGAAAGGCCTCACACACGACGATGAACGTCAAGATGCTAAGGAAAGAATTGGGAGACAGATCATGAAAGTCAATCCCGTAATAATACATAATGCTGCGAATGAATGGGTGGAGGGGAAACCCGAGCCCGCGGACAAAATGAGGAAGAAACACGACCCTCTCGTGGGACTCCGGAGTAGGGATGATCTCCCGCCGGCGAGAGACAGTGGCTGATCTTTGTGGCCAGGTACCCGGCCTCTCGGAGCCTCTTGATATCCTTCTCCTAGTCGGTAGAGGCCATCCATTTGCCTTCTGCTCTAGATCCGGACATCTTCGGAGAACCTCTCTTCGGTGGAGAAGAAGAGTGCTTGGGCGCTAGGGCTCGAGCAGAGGGGAATGGACTAGCAGGGGGAAAAGACATGGGTAGAGAGGGATAGATCTTATCTCTTTATAGGGGCGGTAAAGATTTTGCGCCTCCCCACTTACCTAGTGGAACTCGCTCGTTCTCCACTCGCCGTAATTAGCGATGCAGTTGGGTTACCCATACCCGTATTGATGAGAATCCCGCAATAAGGGGACATGATCTCTGCTTCAGCGAGACATGCAGAGGAAACCGCCTCGCGATATGCGCTGAGGCTGGTTGTGGAAAAACGGTTCGAATAATGACTCGACCGTAGTATCATGTCGCTTTGTCTAAAGTTGTCAGCAAGTTATATTTTGTTAAATATCATCCTCTCTAAAGTGGTATGTGAAGATCATATTGTAGATCCGGACACGGTTCAAGTGTTCGATGATTACTTCGGAGTATTCGAAGATGGAACCCGCCTTGTAATGCCGAATACAAAACTGTGCGCTGGACTCATCGCCATTGAAGCCTGGTTCAGGGGCTACTGAGGGAGTCCTGGATTAGGGGGTATCCGGACAGCCGGACTGTACACTTTGTCCGGACTGTTGGAGCATGGAGATGCGAGACTCAAGACTCTGTCCCGTGTCCGGATGGGACTCTCCTTTCCGTGGAAGACAAGCTTGGCGATCCAGATATTATATTTCCTTCCTTGTAACCGACTCCATGTAAACCCTAGCCCTCTCCGGTGTCTATATAAACCGGTGAGTTTGGTCCTTAGAGGGACGATCACAATCATAACCATCATAGGCTAGCTTCTAGGGTTTAGCCTCTACGATCTCGTGGTAGATCTACTCTTGTACTACTCATATCATCAATATCAATCAAGCAGGAAGTAGGGTTTTACCTCCATCGAGAGGGCCCGGACCTTGGTAAACATTGTGTCCCTTGCCTACCCGAGATCCGCCGGTTTTGACACCGACAGGAGGCCTGCGTTGGAGGCCGGTTTTGAACCTTGGAGGGATCATTCCTTCTTGGTAGTGGTGGTAGTAGAAGAAGGCCTGCGTTGCCCCGCGGGCGATCCTCGTGAGGCTGATCCCTCCAAGCCCCCTCACGAGGCTGGTCCTGCTAGCGATCCTCAAGAGGACGGTCGCGCCACTCCTGGCAAGGGCCTCGGTCGTCCCATCTCCTCCACCTCTTCCTCCTTCTCGGTCGTAGCCCTAGTCGTTGCGCTTGGGGCATCGACTGATGCATCCTTCTCGAACGGCTCTGAGCTCCGGGCATTCGTTGGTGTTGTGGGTGTAGAGGTTGTGGTAGGCGCAGAATCTGTTGCCCTTGGAGGACTCCGGCTGGTCCCTGCCGTGCTTCGTGTCTGGTTCTGCTGTGAGCACAGCTGCTCCTTTGCGCTTCACATCCTTGGCCTTGGCTTTCTGCTCTTCTGGGTCAGCAGTTGGAAGCTCGGGAAGGGAGAAGCGCCCCTCCTCAGCTCTTGCGCACTTGGTTGCCAGGTTGAATAGCTCCAGAGATGTGCACATATCCTCGTGGATGGCCAGCTCCTCCTTCATCCTGATGTCACAGACGCCATTGGAGAATGCTGAGATGGTGGCCTCCTCAGTCACCTTGGGAATCTTGAGGCGAGTGTTGTTGAAGCACTGGATGTACTTCTGCAGGGTCTTTCCTGGCTGCTGCTTGATGAGGCGCAGGTCACCCACGACCTGGGGACGGTCGCGAGTACCCTGGAAATTGGCGATGAAGCGGCTGCACATCTCGTCCAAAGAGGAGATCGAGCCGGGAGGCAGGTTCAGGAGCCAAGTGCGGGCACCATCCTTGAGCGCCATGGGAAACCAATTCGCCATGACCTTTTTGTCTCCATTGGCCGCCTCGATGCCCAGCTCGTAGAGCTGCAAGAACTCCACGGGGTCGGCAGTGCCGTCGTAGCGAGGAGGCAGATCTGGCTTGAACTTGCCTGGCCAGGCGATGCTGCGTAGCTCGGTGGTGAAGGTGTGGTAGCCTATGGTGGCCACCGGAGCCCTTTGCAGTCGTGTGGCCTGCTCTTGGAGATTCCCGCGCGCCGTCGCCAGGGGCAGCGTGGGGTCTTGACGTGCTGGTGCAGGGATGCGGTCTTGATGCGCTGGAGCGGAGCAAACGAGCACCTTCCCAGGGCCGAGGGATTTCTTGACAGCTCCTCTCTTGTGGTACGGGCGCTGCACGCGGTGGGTCTCGTCCAAGGGCCGCGTGCCTTGGAGCCAGGGCGCCTTCTTTCGAAGGAGGTGGCGGAGGCACCTCCTGAGCTGCATCGCCCATGCAGGACGGAGGGCGAAGCAGCGAGAGGGATGGCGCAGGAGAGCCCCCTACGGCGCTGACGAGCTCGGTGATGCGAGCGAGCCACGCCTCGTAGAGGTCGTCGACGGGATGGTAGTGCAGGAGCTCACGTGCCAGGAGCAACACAACCTACGCGTCCATGGGAGCACGATGAGCGTGAGACGACGAACCGGCTGGAGTTAGCGACGGAGTGGCCGTGCGTCCTTCCCGCCACACAGAGGGATGCAGCAACGACGCTTGCTGCTCGTTCCCCGCCGGGCCGGTGGCGGCGTTGGCGGCAGGCAACAGGGAATGACGAGGAGGCCCACCTACGGGGGCCATCTGGGAGACGCAGGCGGCTAGAACAGCCCGACGCTCAGCGTGAGCTCGGCGAGCGTCCGCCAACTATGCGACGAAGCGATGGAACGCGGAACCGCGGAAACAAGATTCCGGTGCACCCATACCTGGCGCGCCAAATGTCGGATATCAGGTTCTGGCAAAACCCTTAATGTTCAAACTCTGGGGTGCGCACGAAGATCTTCTCCCTACCGATCCGCACCCCAAAACCTCGCCACGAATCTAAGCTACACGATGAACAACACAATGGACACGAGGTTTATACTGGTTCAGGCCACCGTTGTGGTGTAATACCCTAATCCAGTGTGTGGTGTGGTGGATTGCCTCCGGGGCTGATGATGAATAGTACAGAGGAAGAACAGCCTCGCGAGGGGTGTTCTTGAGCTTGGTGCGGTGTTCTGGTTGGGATGGATTCGATCCCCCTCAACGGTGGTGGCTAGCTCTATATAGAGAGGTCCTGGTCCTCTTCCCAAATATTTAGCGGGAAGGGAGCCAACAACGGCCATTTTGAAGGGGGATAGCTAGTACAAGCTATCCTGACTAAAGTTGGTCTTTGACTGCCAAAGGCACTAGCGATGACACTGCCCTGGGCTCCATGGTGATCTCCATCCTGCTGGTCTTGGTCTCGTTGCACCGATAGGGAAACCTTTGCTTGATGCCTCGGTACTTCGTGCCTACTCTTACCCCCTTTGCACCAAATAGGAAACGAGGACACTGCGATGGCTGGCGCCCACCTGGTCTCGATCGTGATGGCTTGTGTCACAGGCACCTCGCGAGGTACTCCTTGCCTTGATCTCTCCGCCTCCTCGCGAGCCTGCCTGATGAGGCCGCCCCTGAGGAAGCTTTGCGTCGTCCTCCCTGCGAGGCTTGGCCCCTCGCAAGGGTATTGAACTTTGGTTGATGAAGAGGGGCCATACTGGGCCGATACTTGAGCCACGCTGCAGGCCGCAGGCAGGCAAGTATGGGGACCCCCGTTCCCAGAATGTTGACAACCCAGGCAGAGGCTCGTGTACAGGAGGAGGTCGACCGTCGCATGGCAGAGGCTCGCGCAGATCTTGTGAGCAGGTATAACCTAAAGCTGAAGCTGATTGAAGCCGAGGCTACAGGAAGGACTGCCGCCCTTAGGTCCAAGCTGACTAAAGCGGAGCAGCGTGCAGAGGCCGCTGCAGCCGCGCTGGTCTTGACATAGACTGAGTTGGCCTCTGCCCGGGCTAAGATGTTTCCTCTTCAGCAGGGAGTAGACGTCGCCGAGTCCATTGCGCAACAGAACAGGGATGAAGTGCTTGAATGGCATACGCTGGAGCACATGCACGGACCCATGCTCCAGGGACTCGGGAGCAGGGCCAACACCGCCCTGGGCAATATCTGTGATGAGGACGCCCCGCATCCTCACGTGACCAACTATGCCAGTCATCTCTGCTTTTTCACTGATGTGGTGACGCGCCTGGAGAATCGCTCTGAGAGAGCTCGTCAGCTTGTCGAGGAGAGGATCCGCGACCTACTTGGGCGTGCATTTTCCCGCATCTTTAGCCATCTTCAGAACATCGACCCCCACTTTGACTTTGACGCCGTCATCACCCCAGTGCCCGAGGCCATCCGGGGCGATCTGGCGCGGTGGGTGGAGGACAACGTGGATGCATTTGTTAGGGCCTTTGCTTCCGACAATGGCGGGGTGGTAGTCGCGGCGGATGGTGGCGACATGGTCAATGGTGGTGACGATGGCACCAATGATGGTGATGGCGATGCCAGTGACAACGACAGCGGTGCCAGCGATGCTTCTGAGGCGACCATGAGGATGCAGTGAGCGATATGTCTGACTGAATCCATGTTTCTCCGCTGTTTATCCTGCATACAAAAGCTCGGGTGCGGCCCCGAAGGTTGTAAGGGAATTTTGGGAGGGGAAGCCCATCATGTAAAAAGATTGCCACCCGTATGCTTTTATGAACGATACTGAACATGTGCCTCTATGATCCTACGGGCCCTGTGGCGAGCTTGTTGCTGTAGTTTACCTTTAGCCGGGACGGGTCTCGAACTAGCTCGTGAGGTCGTGAACTCCCGAGGGTCCCCCGAGGGACCCACCGGCTTGGTTGACAGAGCCTTGCGAGAGCAAGTGCCGGCTGCAGTATGGCATGCACACAGCGTATGTGCGCTTCGCCCAACCCTTCCCGCGAAGGGCTCGCGAGGGGGAGGCAGCTGGTGTGAACTCCAAATTGAGGCAGAAACCAGTAACACAAGAAATCACACGAGCAAAGAAAAGACACCCCCCCCCTGTCGGTGTCACAACCGGCGGATCTCGGGTAGGGGGTCCCGATCTGTGTGTCAAGGCTGATGGTAACAGGAAGCAAGGGACACAGATGTTTACCCAGGTTCGGGCCCTCTCGATGGAGGTAAAACCCTACTTCCTGCTTGATTAATATTGAAGATATGGGTAGTACAAGAGTAGATCTACCACGAGATCGTAAGGCTAAACCCTAAGAGCTAGCCTGTGATGGTATGACTGTAATAGTGATCGGCCTTCTAAGGACCAACCTCTCCGGTTTATATATACACCGGAGAGGGCTAGGGTTTACATGGAGTCGGTTACAAGAAAGGAAACACAATATCCGGATCACCAAGCTTGCCTCCCACGCCAAGGAGAGTCCCATCCGGACACGGGTGGAAGTCTTGAGTCTTGTATCTTCACGCTTCAATAGTCCGGACGTTCTACACAGTCCGGCTGTCCGGATACCCCCTAATCCAGGACTCCCTCAGTAGCCCCTGAACCAGGCTTCAATGACGATGAGTCCGGCGCGCAGTATTGTCTTCGGCTTTGCAAGGCAGTTTCCTCCTCCGAATACTCCAAAGTACCTGTTACGATGAATACTGTCCGACCTCCAATCAATGTTGTGCTCCTCGGCTTCAGTGCCTCAATAATGACCATCTCCACGTGTCGAGCAAATGCGAGGAGCCGAGGCATTTTTACATTTGCCACCCTCAATCCTCCGGGCTGACCATGTATTTGAAGGGACGGGGATTCTCAGATCCAAACTTCACTCTCCCTCCCAGAGCTAGCATCCAATAGAGCGCCCCACGAAAACCATTCCAACATGGCTGGCCGTCGCAACTCTTCTGCTTGCCATTCTCGTTCCAAGTCGGGGGATTGGGGAGAGTGTTCTGTTCCTCATAGCCATTTGATAGAGTTACAAACCCAAGGGTTTCTTCCACCGGCGTTCATGGTCCCTGTCCGAGCTGGAATAGCCACTTATGACGGAGGGGAACAAGCAGAGGGATCTCCTAATCCATCTCCATAGGAGCGTATATGCTTTATCCGGCATCTGTTGAGGGGCGTCGGGTTTCCTATCCACCCGTTTCTTCGCGGGCTCCTGGAGTTCTATGGCCTCCAGTTACACAACCTTACCCCTGCCTCCATTCTGCACATAGCGGGGTATGTCGCCCTTTGCGAGCTGTTTTTAGGCTGCAAACCACACTTCGGATTATGGAGGAAGTTGTTCTGCCTCGTCCCCCGTACCCAGGGAGAATCCCTATGCCAAGTGAGTGGGGCCAAAGTATGGCGCATTGCCGAGACTGGATACCTGTCCGGCACTCCTGAGAAGGCACCAGAAAACTGGCCTTCAGAGTGGTTCTATATAAATGTCGTTCCCCTTCCGGATCCAGTCTGGACAGGTCTCCCCAAGTTCAGCAACGCCCCGCCGAGGGCATGCCTAAGCTGGCGCCCCCGAGGCCCTCAAGAAGAGGACATAAGGGAAATACACTCCCTGATGAGCAGTATAAAGCTACTGGCCAAATCTAGACTGATGATAGTTAACGTCATGGCGATATGCATAAGGCGGGGAGTGCAACCGCTTCGATATCGGGGGAAGCCCACGTGGCACTTCAACGGGGAAGATGATGCCACCCACTGCGGTCGTAAGGGTCCAGACTCCGCCGCCGCTTTGGCGAGGATATTGTCCTATTTGTACAAAAGGGAAGAGGAGGAATTCCTTCGCATTAAAACACGG
>NC_041383.1:524045927-524056533 GCF_002162155.2 Triticum dicoccoides
TCTTTTCCCTGCTTTACTTACTCGAGCGTTCTTCTGCTAAGATTACCTGCATCGATGTTTCTGAACAGGAACTGAGGAGGGCCGTAGGAGGAATCTTCAGCCCCTCCCCACAACTAGAGGACCCCGGAAGGACCCTAGATCCGGGACTCAAAGAAGATCCGGATATTACCGTGGAGCTTGTCAACTGGGTATTTTATCAAGCAAGCTGGGATGGTGCCTCAGTGGCCATTACAGCCGACAATCCCGGACTGCTCCCCGTGTCGCGTGTAAGCTGAACTAAAAAAACCTATCCTCCAAGGAGGACTTCCCTCAGGCATTATGCCTTACCCTTAAGGCATCATGCTATTTGCAGAGACGAAGGTCGGAGCACGAGGCCGAGCCCCTAGGGACCCGTCAAGCACAGACGTTCGGATCGGGCAGGCTCAAGAGGAAGGCGGTGAGGGTCGACACACCGCTGCAGAGGTAAAGTGGTAACCTGTCCTGCGATTATAGTATTCGAAATATGATAGCACCCTTTGTGTCTGTTAGGAAGAGGAGTAGTCGGACTATATCCAGGGATCCCGCCAATCACGCCTCCACCAGCCTGGTTCTAGAACCGGCTCTGAGGGCGGAGGTGGACATGGGGCCAGGACCGCATAGTTCTCCAACAGAGGATGCGGATATGTGTTCGGCTACGAACTCCGAAGTGGAGAGCGCCATGAATCACCGGCGCCGGAGGGCCATGCTTCGGAACAACATCTTTTCTGAAGAGGCTTTTAATACCTTCAATTCGACAGACGCATACGTCCGAGCTTCTTGAGGCGGGCTTGCCCAAGCGACGAACCAGTACACCAAAGATATACGAGTAAGAAAGTTTAACAAGTATGTATATCAGTAGCCCCTGAGACTTGGAATAGTTGGGACAACTGTTTGAAGGATCAATTTATGCACAGGCCCTTGTGGACAAGAATGAACAATTTGCTCGGGAGCTGGAGGCATGTAATGGCCAGCTGATGGATGCGGTTGCCAAGTTAGAGGAATCCCATAAGGCCCCCTCTGGTGATGTTTTTCTCAATTGTACGCAGATGTACCAGTTATTAAATGGCTGGTTTGATTAGTCTAACAGAAATTCTGCAGACAATCCTGGTGTGAATCCGGAGGACGTAACGGATGACGACTCGCATCTCAAAAGGCAGCTAAAGGCTGGCGAGCGCATCCTTACGCAAGTGACGTGAGAGAAGAACAAGCTACAAGATGCCAATATTCGGCTGGACGTCGAATTAAAGGACGTCCGCGCTCAACTGGCGGACTCCGTGAAGGAGAACAAAAGGCTTCGATGCGGCATTTATGGTGAGTGCTCAAGCGAACTGTATGATAGTTCGGCGAGGAAGTATTTTGAAGGAATTTTGCTTGCAGGAATGTTAACAGGTCGCCCAGAAGAGGAGATGCCCTCATCTGCAAGTGATTTGCTGCAAGAACTGTCGCAGTTGCACGAGCGTGCTCGGCAGGTGATGCACGGTGTTGCTCAGGCCTTGTGGCCATCAAGCCTCCTACCGAATGGCATGGGGGAGCTTGCGGACCTGCTTCAAGGAGCCCGGCGGCGCTTCCGTCTGTGGAAGATATCAGCATGCCAGCAAGGTGCAAGAGAAGCCTGGGCAATGGTGAAGACGTGTACACCAAGCTGGACCTGAACCATATAGCCGAAGTAGGACCGGCGGGGCCCGATGGGCAAGAAATTCCCGTAAGTCTGATATATGACCAGGTAGCGTTAGCCGCTAAGTATTCTCAATAGAATTGTAAGCTAAATAGCATGTTAGATGGTATAGAGGAGGAATATAGTGAGTCCAAGTGACTGTGTAATTTAATGGGCATAAGTAGCCCCTAGCTGGATTAAAATCATTTGTCATGGCGGACCTTTTCGCTTCAGCCCCCGGATCCTACAGTCTGGGGTGTGTCCGAATACCCGCTCAGTTATACAAAACCGAGGTATGCGTGGAGACCAGGCGTAGGGGTCATAAGTGCTTGAACAGACAAGTACCCAACTAGTTATGTTATATTACATGGATAGTAAGAAACATCTTCCAGGGAAAATAGTTCTGTTCGGGGTTCCTTTCCCTGGGTTTGCATGCGTCAATGCGCATGTCAGGACTGCGAACGATGGCACAGGATACAAAACTTCTGGGTTTTTTTGTTGTAACCAATGAATACATCCTTTGTTCACCGATCGAATATTCTCTTAAGGAAACTAGCTTTCGGCTTCACCCAGTCTGAGGTACACATCCGGCTGAACCGGCAGTAACAATCGTAGAGGTGCTCCCCTTACGCCCTAGCCGGATTAATGGGAACGTAGGGCATAAACACACAAGCCAGGCAACCCAGCTTGGCCACATCTTAAGGCATATCGATGCATATAATGGTGAAGAAAAGGCACATATGGAAAAGGAACGCATATGTGATGGGCAAAAAGCCATTTAAAGTAATTATGTTTAGCTTTCGAATAGGAAGTCCCTAGGTATTTCTTACACACATAGTGCGGCCGGAATAATTTGGGGGTCCGCACTGTATGAAGTACTTTGTGTGAAGAGAAAAGAGGTCGAGAAAGGAAAAGTGGGGTGGAGCATAAGTAAAAAAGGGGTGAGTAAGGGGACGAACATTGAGTTCGTCGTTAGGCGTAGAATCTCTGGAGTCTGGCCGCGTTACATGGGTTCGGCTCGAGTCTGTTATCCAATGCATTACGTAAGCGGTACGCTCCTCCGATGAAAACTTTGTCAATGACGAAGGGACCTTCCCACTTGGGTTTGAGTTTGTCCTTCTTCTCCGGTAGGCGTAGAACGAGCTCGCCAATATTGTAAGTTTTGGCCCACACTTCTCTGCTTTGATATCGTCGAGCCTGCTGCTGATAGAATGCGGGACGGGCCTCTGCGACATCGCCCTCCTCCTCCAGGGCGTCCAAGTTATCGTGCCGATCTCACTCGGCTTCCTTCTCTTAGTACATGCGTACGCGCGGCGAATCATGTATTATGTCGCAGGGTAGTACTGCTTCCGCACCGTACACCATAAAAAATGGTGTATATCCGGTGGTGCAATTCGGTGTGGTCCATAGCCCCCAGAGTACGGAGTCGAGCTCCTCCACCCAGTGCGTATCCGATTCTGTTAAAGATCGCACTAGTCTGGGTTTGATGCCGCTCATGATGAGACCGTTTGCCCGTTCGACCTGGCCGTTCTTTTGGGGGTGGTAGACGGAAGCATAGTCGAGCTTAATGCCCATTTTGCCGCACCAAGTTTTCACTTCATCGGCTGTGAAATTTGAGCCATTATTAGTGATGATGCTGTGGGGGACACCGCATCGGTGTACGACCCCGGATATGGAGTCTATTACTGGTCGGGATTCGGCCGTTTTAACTGGTTTGGCTTCTATCCATTTGGTGAACTTGTCCACCATGACCAATAAATATTTTTTCTTATGGTTTCCCCCATTCAGGGGTCCAACCATATCCAGCCCCCAGACTGCGAAGGACAAAGTTATGGGGATTGTTTGGAGATTGGTAGGGGGCATATGACTCTGATTGGTGAAGAGCTGGCAACCGACACAATGTTGGACAAGGTCCTGTGCGTCTGCTCGGGCCGTCGGCCAATAGAAGCATGTACGGAAGGCTTTACTGACTAGCGCTCGAGCCGCGGCGTGGTGTCCGCCCAGTCCGACATGGATTTCACCCAAGAGTTGTCGCCCTTCCTCTTCGGAGATGCACCTTTGGAGCACTCTGGTCATGCTTTTCTTATAGAGCTCCCCTTCGTGGACTTTGTAAGCTTTAGAACGCTGGACTATGCAGCGTGCTTCATTTTGGTCTTCGGGGAGCTCCTGCCTATTTAGGTAGGCCAAGAAAGGCTCAGTCCACGGGGCAATTACGGCCATGATTTCATGGGCCGAGGATGTTATTTTGGTGGCAGAGCCTCCGATTGTGTCTGATGGTTCAGAATCTGGGGGTGTGTTCGGATCCGTGCTGGTATTGCCAGACTTCCCTTCCCATACCACGGATGGCTTGAACAACCTTTCCAGGAATATGTTAGGTGGGACAGGGTCGCATTTGGCACCGATGAGGGCAAGGACGTCAGCTGCTTGATTGTTTTCTCGAGGTACATGGTGGAATTCAAGCCCTTCGAACCGAGCAGACATTTTGAGGACGGCATTACCGTAGGCCACTATTTTCGGATCCTTGGAATCAAAGTCTCCGTTTATTTGTGATATTGCAAGGTTCGAATATCCGCACTTCCAGGCGTTGGATGCCCATAGAGACTGCCACCCGAAGACCATGCAACAGAGCCTCATATTCGGCTGCATTGTTGGAGTCTGTGTATAATATCTGGAGGACATATTGGACCGTGTCTCCGGTGGGAGATGTCAGAACTACACCTGCTCCCAATCCGGCCAGCATTTTAGAGCCGTCGAAGTGCATGATCCAGTTGGAGTATGCGTCGTACTCTTTAGGGAGTTCGGCTTCCATCATTCGGTGACAAAGTCGGCCAGTACTTGCGACTTGATGGCCCGCCGTGGTTTGTACATTATGTCGAACGGAAGGAGCTCGATGGCCCATTTAGCAATCCGGACCGTAGCGTCGCGGTTGTTTATTATGTCATTGAGTGGTACTTTGGAGGCTACTGTAATCGAGCACTCTTGAAAGTAGTGTCGCAGCTTCCGGGATGCCATGAAGACCGCGTATGCTATTTTTTGATAGTGTGGGTATCAGGATTTGCATGGAGTCAGGACTGTGGATACGTAATAAACCGGCTTTTGGAGCGGGAATTTGTATCCGTCAGCCTCTCGTTCGACGACGAGTACTGCGCTTACAACTTGATGTGTTGCAGCTATGTACAGTAGCATAGGCTCGCCGATGTTCGGTGTTGTTAGGACTGGATTACTGGCCAGTAAGGTCTTTATTTCATCGAGTCCGGCTGCGGCCGCATCCATCCATACGAAGTGTTCGGTGCGCTGAAGGAGGCGGTAAAGAGGCAATGCCTTTTCTCCTAGCCTGGAGATAAAGCGGCTCAAAGCGGCCACACATCCGGCTAGCTTCTGGATGTGCTTGAGGTCTGTTTGTACAGACAACTGTGACAGAGCTTGGATTTTTGCCGGATTCGCTTCAATTCCTCTATTGGAAACAATGAAGCCCAGCAGTTTCCCCGAGGGGACACCGAAGACGCATTTTTCTGGATTCGACTTAATGTTGTATGTCCGGAGGTTATTGAATGTAAGCCTCAAGTCATCTATTAGGGTTTCGACGTGTCTAGTTTTTATGACCACGTCGTCCACATATGCTTCCACTGTTTTGCCGATTTGTTTTTCCAGGCATGTTTGAATCATGCGTTGATAGGTTGCGCCGGCATTCTTGAGCCCGGAAGGCATAGTGTTGAAGCAAAAAGGGTCGTATGGCATTATAAAAGTTGTTGCAGCTTGGTTCGACTCTGCCATCTTTATTTGATGGTATCCAGAGTATGCGTCGAGAAAACATAGCGAGTCGTGTCCAGCTGTGGCATCAATAATCTGATTGATGCAAGGGAGGGGAAAGGGATCCTTGGGGAAAGCCTTGTTGAGGTCTTTGAAGTCGACGCATAGGCGCCAAGATTTGTCCTTCTTTGGCACTATCACCAAATTTGCCAGCCAATCCGGATGTTTAATATCTCTGATGAATCCGGCCTCTAGTAGCTTGGCTAACTCTTCTCCCATTGCTTGTCATTTGGGCTCTGAGAATCGCCTTAGGGTCTGCTTGACCGGTTTGTATCCTTTTAGAATATTGAGGCTGTGTTCGGCCAATCTGTGTGGGATACCTGGCATGTCCAATGGGTGCCAGGAGAAAATGTCCTAATTTTCGCGTAAGAAATTTCGCAGTGCGGCGTCCATCGCGGGGCTCAACTGTGTCCCGATGGAAGCTGTCTTCATGGGGTCCGTTGGATGGACTTGGAATTTGACTATCTTGTCTGCAGGTTTAAATGAGGTGGACTTGGGTCGCTTGTCTAGTATCATGTCGTCCCTATCCACGGTGGCCCGCAGTGTTGTTAATTGTTCGGCTGCTAGGACTTCAGATAATGCTTCCAGGGCTAGTGTTACAGTTTTTTTTTCGGCGCGAAGTGCAATGTCCGGATCACTGGCTAGAGTGATAATTCCATTGGGTCCGGGCATTTTAAGCTTCATGTACCCGTAATGGGGTACAGCTTGAAAGCTTGTAAACGCGTCCCGCCCTAGAAGGGCGTGGTATCCGCTGCTAAAGGGAGCCACTTGGAATGTGATTTCTTCACACCTATAATTCTCCGGGGTGCCGAATACCACATCGAGTGTGATTTTTCCCACACACCGCGCTTCCCGAGTAGGGATAATTCCCCTAAAAGGTTGTGCCACTTTGTTCAATGCGGCTTTTATCAATTTCCATCTTGTTGAGTGTTTCTCCATAAATCAGATTTAATCCGCTTCCGCCGTCCATGAGTACTTTGGTGAGCCGAAAGCCATCTACGATCGGACTAAGGACCAGAGCGGCTAGTGCCCGAACAGTCTGGAACCGAGGTTTATCTTTGCAGGGGTTTCATTCCAGGGGTTTAAAAGTTATGGTAGTGTCATTCCAGGGGTTTATCTTTGCCACATGGCAAATTTCAGTGGAGCTTCGATGAGCTCGCTTGCGCCTATTGTTCGAGGCAAAAGTCTCGAAGACTGTTAGTACCGTATTGTGTTCGCTGGCAGGATGTTGTTCCGCTTTATGGCCTACAAGAAGATCCTTGCCACTTTTTGCCACCTGCCGGAGTATCCAACATGCCCTAAGGCTATGAGTTGGTATCGTATCCGGAGTACTATGGATCTTACATGGCCCATCGAGCCATTCTTCCAATACGGATCCCCGCCCTGGGGTGGGCTTTGGTTTCTTGGGGATTGGATCAGACGACTTACGAGAGTTCGTCCGTTTAGTGCGAACAAAGGTCTTGGCGAGAGTAGTACTATCCCAAAATTCTGTTTGGGTTTTCCAAGCGCTTTCCATCGCACAATACTTCTGTACTATGATTGCCAAGTCCGTGAAGCGTACTATGTCACGGCGGCTTATAGCATTGAGGAGTCCTTCGTCCGTGCAGTTTTTGCAGAAGAGCGAGAGCACGTTCTCCTCGCGGTGATCCCTGACCTTGTTGAGCGCAAGGAGGAATCTGACCCAGTAGTGATGTACGGTTTCGTGGGGCTCTTACCTGATGCGGGAGAGACAGTTTAAGTCCAGGTAGATGTTGCTAGCTGAATCCGGATTTTGATCCGATCTAACGCCCCAGGACACAGGCGGTTCCGAGCTTAATATCCTAGAATCCGGGGTGCTTCCCAATTTCTTTAGCCCGATGCCCGATTCTAAGCCTGGGACCAGGGTCATGTCTCCCTTTGAGGAGGTGTTCGGCTCAAGGAGTTCGGCGATCCGAACATAATTTGTCCTTAGAGTTGAGGGGCAATCCGTGTGTGGTTCCTCCACTATCGCTATCTCATGGGTGGCCGACGGAGATCTGATGTCCCTCTGGTCAGGTTTAAGCCCTATCCGGTCGTAGTCTGTAGCGACTCCCAGAGCAGCGATGCGATCCAAGAGCTCATTAAGGGAGGAGAGCTCCATTGGATCCATCTGTTCGGCAAGTTATGAACTGACGCGAAGGTTATGATTGATGACCCGAGAGGCCAACGTCGGTGCTACCGCCGATGGGGTGGCCATGATAAAGCCGCCGAGTCAGAGAGTCTGGCCTACAGCTAGAGCTCCATCCGAAGTAATGTCATCCTTGACGGCGAGGCGAGCCATCGAGCCTTGCGGTGACGTCACAAAGGAACTCTCAATGAAAGCACCAATGTCGGTGTCAAAACCGGCGGATCTCGGGTAGGGGGTCCCGATCTGTGTGTCAAGGCTGATGGTAACAAGAAGCAAGGGATACAGATGTTTACCCAGGTTCGAGCCCTCTCGATGGAGGTAAAACCCTACTTCCTGCTTAATTAATATTGAAGATATGGGTAGTACAAGAGTAGATCTACCACGAGATCGTAGAGGCTAAACCCTAAGAGCTAGCCTATGATGGTATGATTGTAATTGTGATCGGCCTTCTAAGGACCAACCTCTCCGGTTTATATAGACACCAGAGAGGGCCAGGGTTTACATGGAGTCGGTTACAAGAAAGGAAACAAAATATCCGGATCACCAAGCTTGCCTCCCACGCCAAGGAGAGTCCCATCCGGACATGGGTCAATGTCTTGAGTCTTGTATCTTCACCGCTTCAATAGTCCGGACGTTGTACATAGTCCGGCTGTCCGGATACCTCCTAATCCAGGACTCCCTCACCCCCCCGGCACACACAAATGCAAACTCAACTTTAACTTAAATCCAAAGCAAGGAAGTTCGACCACAGAAAGGGAGGCAAAAAGCAAAAGGTCACGTCCGGTACCTAGTCTAGTCTTCGACGTCTTCTCACTAGTGTGGAGCTACGTGCTGCCACTGGGCATGGGAGGGCGCCCCCGAGGCCCAAGGGCGGCTCTCCGGAAACTCCGGGGCGTGTATAGCCCCACTCATTATTGATACATCCATTTTGCATCATGCTTTTATGTCAATATTTATTGCATTATGGGTTGTTATTACATATTGTATCTCAATACTTATGGCTATTGTCTCTTATTTTACAAGGTTTACCATCAAGAGGGGGAATGCCGGCAGCTGGAATTCTGGCTGGAAAAGGAGCAAATATCGGAAACCTATTCTGCACAGCTCCAAAAATCCTGAAACTCCATTGAAGTTATTGGAAATAATAAGAATTATTGAGCGAAGAAAATACTAGAGGGGGCCCACGCCCTAGCCAGGAGGGTGGGGGCTCGCCCACCCCTACTGGGCGCGCCCCTGTCTCCTGGGCCCCCTGGTGGCCCTCCGGTGCCCATCTTCTGCTATATGAAGGCTTTTACCCTGGAAAAAATCATAAGCAAGCTTACGGGACGAAACTCCGCCGCCACGAGGCGGAACCTTGGCGGAACCAATCTAGGGCTCCGGCAGAGCTGTTCTGCCGGGGAAACTTCCCCTCCGAGAGGGGGAAATTATCACCATCGTCATCACCAACGATCCTCTCATCGGGAGGTGGTCAATCTCCATCAACATCTTCACCAGCACCATCTCCTCTCAAAACCCTAGTTCATCTCTTGTATCCAATTTTGTATCAAAACCACAAATTGGTACTTGTGGGTTGCTAGTAGTGTTACTTACTCCTTGTAGTTGATGCTTATTGGTTTACTTGGTCAAAGATCATATGTTCAGATCCTTAATGCATATTAATACCCCTCTGATTATGAACATGAGTATGCTTTGTGAGTAGTTACGTTTGTTCCTGAGGACATGGGAGAAGTCTTGCTATTAGTAGTCATGTGAATTTGGTATTCGTTCGATATTTTGATGAGATGTATGTTGTCTCTCCTCTAGTGGTGTTACGTGAACGTTGACTACATGACACTTCACCATTATTTGGGCCTATAGGAAGGCATTGGGGAGTAATAAGTAGATGATGGGTTGCTAGAGTGACAGAAGCTTAAACCCTAGTTTATGTGTTGCTTTGTAAGGGGCTGATTTGGATCCATATGTCTAATGCTGTGGTTAGGTTTACCTTAATACTTCTTGTGTAGTTGCAGATGCTTGCAATAGGGGTTAACACTACTAGGAAAAGGGCTATAGATGGAAATGACACTAATGGCGCACCAGACATGTGGTGCGCCATTAGTATATACTAATGGCGCACCACCTTCTGATGCGCCATTAGTGTTGAAACTACTAATGGCGCACCCTGCCCACGGTGCGCCATTAGTACCAATTTTTTTTTGAACTAGTGCGCCTGTCCAAACATACTAATGGCGCACCGTGGGTGTGGTGCGCCATTACTAGTTAAACTAGTAATGGCGCACCATGCCACGCTGCGCCATTAGTAACCTTGGCCACCACTTCCACCGAATGCACCCCCCCCAGTGGATCGCCTTTTCAGTTTTAAAAAAGATAAAAGAAAATGATAAAAATGTCAAAAAAATAAAAGAAAATAAGTTTCCCATGTAAAAATGGGCATAACTTTTGCATACTAACTCGGATGAAAAAGTTTTTTATATGAAAAATCATCTACTCGAAAAGTTACATCCAAATTTAACTGGGGGAACCCTGTTAAACATTTTCAAAATCCTCAAAAACCTAACAGAAAAAAAGATACGGGGCTTTTAAGATCTGGAGAGGCAAAAAAATCAAAAAAAATTCAAACTTACTAATGGCGCACCTACCCATGGTGCGCCATTACTATTTTCCCGCCTTCAAAATTCAAAATAAGTCAAAAAAATAAAAAAAAGTTACTAATGGCGCACCTGACCATGGTGCGCCATTAGTATCTTCCCTCCTTCAAAATTCAAAATAAGTCAAAAAAATAAAAAAAACAATTACTAATGGCGCACCTGCCCGTGGTGCGCCATTAGTATCTTCCCGCCTTCAAAATTCAAAATAAATCAAAAAAATAAAAAAAAATTACTAATGGCGCACCTGCCCACGGTGCGCCATTAGTATGCCGTATATATGGCTGGTCCTCTCCTCCTCTCTTCATTTCATCTTCCCTTCTCTCCTCCACC
>NC_041383.1:524056983-524095627 GCF_002162155.2 Triticum dicoccoides
CCTCCTCCCTCCTCTCTGGTGAGCTCCTCCTCCCTCCTCTCCGGTGAGCTCCTCCTCCCTCCTCTCCGGTGAGCTCCTCCCATCCCCTCATGGTTTCTCCTTCCTCCTCTCCAGCGACCTCCTCCTCCTCCTATCCAACGAACTCCTCTCCGGCAAAAGACCATGGCAACAAGATCCAAAAACAGGAACAAAATTTGAAATAATGTCGTGCCAAAAAACAAGCAAAAAAACGAGCAAAAAATGGGCAAAAAATCACGATCCAGATCTAGATTCAAAATGGCGCATCACTAATGGCGCATCACAGGACAGTGCGCCATTAGTATGCCGCGGTTACTAATGGCGCATCCAGTTGTGGTGCGCCATTAGTATCCAAAGCACCTGGGTATACATGGCCCCTGGGAGGCATACTAATGGCGCACCGTGGCCTATACTAATGGCGCACCAGTGGTGCGCCATTAGTATACCAGATACTAATGGCGCACCACTGGTGCACCATTAGTAAAAAATACTAATGGCGTGCTGTTAATGGCGCACCACAGATGCGCCACTAATGGCCATACTAGGTGCGCCATTAGTAGGGGTTTTTCTAGTAGTGTAACCATAAGTGGGATGCTTGTCCAAGTAAGGGCAGTACGCAAGCACCGGTCCACCCACATATCAAATTATCAAAGTACCGAACGCGAATCATACGAGCGTGATGAAAACTAGCTTGACGATAATTCCCATGTGTCCTCGGGAGCGCTTTTCTCATTATAAGAAATTGTCCAGGCTTGTCCTTTTCTACAAAAAGGATTGGGCCACCTTGCTGCACTTTATTTACTTTCATTGCTTGTTATCCGTTACAAATTATCTTATCACAAAACTATCTATTACCTACAATTTTAGTGCTTGCAGAGAAAACCTTACTGAAAACCGCTTGTCACTTCCTTCTTCTCCTCGTTGGGTTCGACACTCTTACTTATCGAAAGGAATACGATAGATCCCCTATACTTGTGGGTCATCAAGACTCTTTTCTGGCGCCATTGCCGGGAAGTGAAGCGGCTTTGGTGAGTGGAACTTGGTAAGGAAACATTTATATAGTGTGCTGAAGTTTTCTGTCACTTGTTACTATGGAAACTAATCCTTTGAGGGGCTTGTTCAGGGTACCCGATCAGTAGAGCAAAGAGTTACTCCTCAACCTACTGAACCTACTGAAAATATTTACTTTGAGATTCCTTTGGATATGATAGAGAAACTACTAGCTAATCCCTTTGCAGGAGATGGAACATTGCATCCCGGTTTACACCTTATCTTTGTGGATGAAGATTGCGGATTATTTAAGCTTGCAGGTATTCCCGACAATGTTGTCAAAAGGAAGGTCTTCCCTTTATGATTGAAGGGAGATTCATTGACATGGTATAGGCTATGTGATGATACGGGATCTTGGAATTATAAACGATTGAAGTTGGAATTTCACCAGAAGTTCTATCATATGCACCTTGTTCATCGTGATGGTAATTACATATATAATCTCTAGCCTCACGAAAGAGAAAGCATCGCTCAAGATTGGGGGAGTCTTAAGTCAATGTTATATTCATGCCCCAATCATGAGCTCTCAAGAGATATGATTATTCAAAAAAATTATGCTCGGCTTTCTCTCAATGATCGCACCATGCTTGATACTTCCTGTGCTGGTTCTTATATGCTGAAGACTACTGAATTCAAGTGGGACTTATTGGAAAGAATTAAACACAACTCTTAAGATTGGGGTTCCGACGATGGTAAGGAGTCAGGTATAACTCCTAAGTTTGATTGTGTTAAATGTTTTATGGATACTGATGCCTTTCGTGGATTTAGCGCTAAATATGGACTTGACTCTCAGATAGTAGCTACTTTTTGTGAAACTTTTGCTACTCACGTTGATCTCCCAAAGGAGAAGTGGTTTAAATATAATCCTCCCATTGAAGTAATAGTAGTTGCACCTTACAATTGAAGAAAAGACTGTCACTTATAATGATCCTATTATTCCTACTACTTATGTTGTGAAACCTCCTTTTCCTATTAGGATAAAGGATCATGCTAAAACTTCGACTATTGTTCATAAGAGTAATACTAGAACTTATACGCCTCCTGAGCAAATCAAGGTTGAACCTAGTATTGCTATGGTTAAAGATTTATTGGATGATAATTTAGATGGGCATGTTATTTATTTCTATGATGAGACTGCTAATATTGCTAAACCAGATGCAAAGATACATAGACCTATTGTAGGCATGCCTGTTATTTCTGTTAAAATAGGAGATCATGTTATCATGGCTTATGTGATATGGGTGCTAGTGCTAGTGCAATACCCTATGACTTATATAAAGAAATTATGCATGATATTGCACCTACTGAAATAGAAGGTATTGATGTTACTGTTAAGCTTGCCAATAGGGATACCATTAAGCCAGTTGGGATTGTTAGAGATGTTGAAGTCTAGTGTGGGAAGGTTAAATATCCTGCTGATTTTCTTGTTCTTGGTTCCCCACAAGATTACTTTTGTCCCATTATTGTCGGTAGACCCTACTTGAATACTATTAATGCTAGGATTTATTGTGAAAAGGATGTTGTTACAATTGGCTTAGGGGATATGTCTCATGAGTTTAATTTTTCTAAGTTTCGTAGACAACCCCGTGATAAAGAATCACCTAGTAAGGATGAGATTATTGGTCTTGCTTCTATTGCCGTGCCTCCTACTGATCCGTTAGAACAATATTTGCTAGACCATGAAAATGATATGTTTATGAATGAAAGAAGAGAAATAGATGAAGTGTTCCTTCAACGGGGTCCTATTCTGAAACACAACCTACCTGTTGAGATCCTAGGGGATCCTCCTCCACCCAAGGGTGATGCCTTGTTTGAGCTCAAACCACTACCTGATAATCTTAAGTATGCTTATCTTGATGAAAAGAAAATATATCCTGTTATTATTAGTGCTAACCTTTCAGAGCAAGAAGAAGAAAGATTATTGAAAAGGCTGAAGAAGCACCGTGCTGCTATTGGATATACTCTGGATGATCTTAAGGGCATTAGTCCCACTCTATGCCAACACAAAATAAATGTGGAGAAAGACGCCAAACCAGTTAGAGATCCTCAACGACGATTGAATCCTAAGATGAAAGAAGTGGTAAGAAAGGAGATACTAAAGCTCCTTGAGGCAGGTATAATTTATCCCGTTGCTGATAGTGATTGGGTAAGTCATGTCCATTGCGTTCCTAAGAAGGGAGGTATTACTGTCATTCCTAATGATAAAGATGAATTGATCCCGCAAAGAATTATTACAGGTTATAGGATGGTAATTGATTTCCGTAAGTTAAATAAAGCTACTAAGAAAGATCATTACCCTTTACCTTTTATTGATCAAATGCTAGAAAGACTATCCAAACACACACATTTCTGCTTTCTAGATGGTTATTCTGGTTTCTCTCAAATACCCGTGTCATCGGAGGATCAATCAAAAACTACTTTTACTTGCCCTTTCGGCACTTTTGCTTATAGAAGTATGCCTTTTGGTTTATGTAATGCACCTGCTACCTTTAAAAGATGCATGATGGCTATATTCTCTGACTTTTGCGAAAAGATTTGTGAGGTATTCATGGATGATTTCTCCGTTTATGGATCCTCTTTTGATGATTGCTTGAGCAACCTTGATCGAGTTTTGCAGAGATGTGAAGAAACTAGTCTCGTGTTGAATTGGGAAAAGTGCCACTGGTTAATGAAGGCATTGTCTTGGGGCATAAGAATTCTCAGAGAGGTATTGAAGTTGATAAAGCTAAAGTTGATGCTATTGAAAAGATGCCATGTCCCAAGGACATAAAAGGTATAAGAAGTTTCCTTGGTCATGCCGGTTTTTATAGGAGATTCATTAAGGAATTTTCTAAAATCTCTTGGCCTCTGTCTAATTTATTGCAAAAAGATATTCCTTTTGTCTTTGATGATGATTGTGTAGAAGCATTTGAAATACTTAAGAAATCCTTGATCACTGCACCTATTGTTCAGCCACCTGATTGGAATTTACCCTTTGAAATTATGTGTGATTCTAGCGATTATGCTGTAGGTGCTGTTCTAGGGCAAAGAGTTGATAAGAAATTGAATGTTATCCAGTATGCCAGTAAAGCTCTTGATACTGCCCAGAGAAATTAGGCTACTACTCAAAAAGAATTCTTAGCAGTTGTGTTTGCATGTGAGAAGTTTAGACCTTATATTGTTGATTCCAAAGTTACTATTCGCACTAATCATGCTGCTATTAAATATCTTATGGAAAAGAAAGATGCTAAGCCTAGACTTATGAGATGGGTTCTCTTACTTCAAGAATTTGATTTGCATATTGTTGAGTGAAAGAGAGCTGAGAACCCCATTGCAGGCAACTTGTCTAGGTTAGAGAATGTTCTTGATGACCCACTACCTATTGATGATAGCTTTCCTGATGAACAATTAGCGGTCGTTAATGCTTCTCGTACTACTCCTTGGTATGCTGATTATGCTAATTACATTGTTGCTAAATTTATACCAGCAAAAGAAAAAGTTCTTTTATTATTTAAGACATTACTTCTGGGATGACCCATACCTTTATAAAGAAGGAGTAGATGGTGTTATTAGACGTTGTGTACCTGAGCATGAAGAGGAACAATTCCCATGCAAGTGTCACTCTGAATCATATGGAGGACACCACGCTGGAGATAGAACTGCACATAAGGTATTGTAATCTGGTTTTTATTGGCCTACTCACTTCAAATATGCTCGTAAGTTTGTCTTATCTTGTGATGAATGTCAAAGAATTGGTAATACTAGTAGACGTCAAGAAATTCCTATGAATTATTCTCTTGTTATTGAACCATTTGATGTTTCGGGCTTTGATTATATGGGACCTTTTCCTGCCTCTAATGGTTACACACATATTGTAGTTGTTGTTGATTACGTTACTAAGTGGGTAGAAGCTATTCCAACTAGTAGTGCTGATCATAACACTTCTATTAAAATGCTTAAAGAAGTTATCTTTCCGAGGTTTGGAGTCCCTAGATATCTTATGACTGATGGTGGTTCATATTTTATTCATGGTGCTTTCCGTAAGATGCTTGCTAAGTATGATGTTAATCATAGAATAGCATCTCCTTATCACCCACAGTATAGTGGTCAAGTAGAGTTGAGAAATAGAGAGCTCAAATTAATTTTGCAAAAGACTGCCAATAGATCTAGAAAGAATTGGTCCAAAAAACTTGATGATGCATTGTGGGCCTATAGAACTGCATATAAAAATCCTATGGGTATGTCTCCGTATAAGATGGTTTATGGAAAAGCATGGCACTTACCTCTTGAACTTGAACATAAAGCATATTGGGCTATTAAAGAGCACAACTATGACTTCTAACTTGCCGGTGAGAAGAGGTTGTTTGACATTAGCTGACTTGATGAATGGAGAAACCAAGCCTATGAGAATGCCAAGCTATTCAAAGAAAAAGTCAAACGCTGGCATGACAAAAGGATACAAAAGCGAGAATTTAAAGTAGGTGATTATGTGTTATTATTCAACTCTCGTTAAAGATTTTTTGTAGGAAAACTTCTCTCTAAATGGGAAGGTCCTTGCGTTATCGAGGAGGTCTATCGTTCCGGTGCCATAAAAATCAACAACTTCGAAGGCAAAAGTCCGAAGGTGGTGAACGGTCAAAGAATCAAACATTATATCTCAGGTAATCCTATCAATGTTGAAACTAATATTATTGAAACCGTAACCCCGGAGGAATACATAAGGGACACTTTCCAGAACGTTTCAGAGTCTGAAAAGGAATAGGTATCTGGTACGGTAAGTAAACCGACTCCAAAACAGTTCTAATGGCAACTTTCCTCCGTTTTGGAATATTTAAGAATGTTGGAAAGAAAGAAGTAATCCGTGAAGGACACGAGGCCTCCACGAGGGTGGAGAGCGCGCCCACCCTTACTGGGCGCGCCCCCCTGTCTCGTGGCCACCTCATGTGCCTCCCAGACTCCGTTTTCTTGCACGTTTTGTATTTTGGTCGGTAAAAATTTATTATATAATCTCCCGAAAGTTTTGACCGTCGTATCACGCAAAACTCCTTTGTTTTTGTGTCGAGCTGTTTTTCTGACAGATCTAGAGCACCATGACATCGCCCTCCTTCAATAATGAAGACAAGGACGCTTGGCTATTGAAGATACAGCTAAAAAGAGAAGAACCAGAGGAGATCAACAAGGATGAAGGGATCAAGAAGGCCATGGAGGATCAAGCTCCGGCGGTGGAAGAAGAAGAAATCCCTCAACCTCTACCTAACCTCTTTACTCCAACTGAGATTGAAGCTTTCAAGATGATTGAGTTAGCTCGCATACAAAACAAGTATCTCACGCAGGAAAATATTTTGTTGAAGGATCATATTGTAGGGCTCAAGGGCATCATGCGCAAGTTGGAGGAGCTTTTACGCTCGATGTGCGATTATCCACCATCATCATCACCACCTCCATCACCCCCGAAGCAGACATAATCACATGGGTATGGGCACTCCCCTTGGCAACTGCCAAGCTTGGGGGAGGTGCCCCGGTATCGTATCACCATCACACTCCTATCTTTACCATTTTACTTAGTTCGAACCTTTTAGTAATATCTTGATCTAGTAGATTGAAGTTTTGGTATCAAGTAGTTTTCAGTTTTGCCTTGTGATCTCTTTATGTAATCATGTCCGTGAGCTATTTATAATAAAGATTAGTGTTGAGTCAAGGGCTTTGATATCTTGCTATGATCTTGAGAAGTAGAAAGAACAAAAAGAATAATAGAGTTCACATTGATCTTGTGGATAGTAATGACTTCACACATAAAAAGTATGAGGCATAAAAGTTGTTGAGTGTTGACAAACATAGTTTTGGTCATCGTTGCAATTAATAGGAAGTAATAAGGAATGAGAGGTTTTCATAATATACTATCTTGGAAATCTTTTATGATTGTGAGAACTCATTACGTATGACATGCTAAAGAGTTGATGTTGGACAAGGAAGACAACGTAATGGTTTATGTTTTCTCACATCTCAATTAAAGTATGTTCTCATTGATCTTCCCAACATGTTGAGCTTGCCTTTCCCCCTCATGCTAGCCAAATTCCTCGCACCAAGTAGAGATACTACTTGTGCTTCCAAATATCCTTAAACCCAGTTTTGCCATGAGAGTCCACCATACCTACCAATGGATTGAGTAAGATCCTTCAAGTAAGTTGTCATGTTGCAAGCAATAAAAATTGCTCTCTAAATATGTATGACTTATTAGTGCGGAGAAAATAAGCTTTATACGATCGTGTGATAAGGAAGTAATAAAAGTGACAGACTGCATAATAAAGGTTCATATCACAAGTGGCAATATAAAGTGACGTTCTTTTGCATTAAGATTTTGTGCATCCAACCCTAAAAGCACATGACAACCTCTGCTTCCCTCTGCGAAGGGCCTATATTTTACCTTATGCTTGAGTCAAGGTGATCTTCACCTTTCCCTTTTTCATTTTATCCTTTGGCAAGCTCCTCGTGTTTGAAAGATCTTGATATATATATCCAATAGGACGTAAGTTAGCATGAATTATTATTGTTGACATCACCCAAAGGTGAATACGTTGGGAGGCAACACAATAAGCCCCTATCTTTCTCAATGTCCGGTTGAAACTCCATAACCACAAATATTGAGTGAGTGTTAGCAATTGTAGAAGACTATATGATAGTTGAGTATGTGGACTTGCTGAAAAGCTCTATTCTTGACTCTTTCCGATGTTATGATAAATTGCAATTGCTTCAATGACTGAGATTATAGTTTGTTAGTTCCCAATGAAGTTTTTGAACCATACTTGACATTGTGAATTGATTGTTACTTCAGAATAAGAAATCATATGTCAAAATCTATATATGTTACTGTTATAAGAATGATCATGATGGCCTCATGTCCGTATTTTATTTTTGTCGACACCTCTATCTCTAAACATGTGGACATATTTTTCGATTTCGGCTTCTGCTTGAGGACAAGCGAGGTCTAAGCTTGGGGGAGTTGATACGTCCATTTTGCATCGTGCTTTTATGTCAATATTTATTTCATTATGGGTTGTTATTACACATTATATCTCAATACTTATGGCTACTGTCTCTTATTTTACAAGGTTTACCATGAAGAGGGGGAATGCCGGCAGCTGGAATTTTGGCTGGAAAAGGAGCAAATATTGGAAACCTATTCTGCACAGCTCCAAAAATCCTGAAACTCCACGGAAGTTATTTTTGGAATTAATAAGAATTATTGAGCAAAGAAACCACTAGAGGGGGCCCACACCCTGGCCAGGAGGGTGGGGGCGCGCCCACCCCTATTGGGCGCGCCCCCTGTCTCCTGGGCCCCTTGGTGGCCCTCTCGTGCCCATCTTCTGCTATATGAAGTCTTTTACCCTGGAAAAAGTCATAAGCAAGCTTACGGGATGAAACTCGGCCGCCACGAGGCGGAACCTTGGCGGAACCAATCTAGGGCTCCGGTGAAGCTGTTCTGCCGGGGAAACTGCCCTCAGGGAGGGGGAAATCATCACCATCGTCATCACCAAAGATCCTATCATCAGGAGGGGGTCAATCTCCATCAAAATCTTCACCAACACCACCTCCTCTCAAAACCCTAGTTCATCTCTTGTATCCAATTTTGTATCAAAACCACAAATTGGTACCTGTGGGTTGCTAGTACTGTTGATTACTCCTTGTAGTTGATGCTTATTGATTTACTTGGTGGAAGATCATATATTCAGATCCTTAATGCATATTAATACCCCTCTGATTATGAACATGAATATGCTTTGTGAGTAGTTACGTTTGTTCCTGAGGACATGGGAGAAGTCTTGCTATTAGTAGTCATGTGAATTTGGTATTCGTTCGATATTTTGATGAGATGTATGTTGTCTCTCCTCTAGTGGTGTTACGTGAACGTCGACTACATGACACTTCACCATTATTTGGGCCTAGAGGAAGGCATTGGCGAGTAATAAGTAGATGATGGGTTGCTAGAGTGACAGAAGCATAAACCCTAGTTTATGCGTTGCTTTGTAAGGGGCTGATTTGGATCCATATGTCTAATGTTGTGGTTAGGTTTACCTTAATACTTCTTTTGTAGTTGCGGATGCTTGCAATAGGGGTTAATCATAAGTGGGAGGCTTGTCGAAGTAAGGGCAGTAACCCAGCACTGGTCCACCCACATATCAAATTATCAAAGTACCGAACACGAATCATATGAGCGTGATGAAAACTAGCTTGATGATAATTCCCATGTGTCCTCGGGAGCGCTTTTCTCATTATAAGAAATTGTCTAGGCTTGTACTTTGCTACAAAAAGGATTGGGCCACCTTGCTGCACTTTATTTACTTTCATTACTTGTTACCTGTTACAAATTATCTTATCATAAAACGATCTGTTACCTACAATTTCAGTGCTTGCAGAGAAAACCTTACTGAAAACCGCTTATCATTTCCTTCTGCTCCTCGTTGGGTTCAACACTCTTACTTATCGAAAGGACTATGATAGATCCCCTATACTTATGGGTCATCAATTATTACGTTAGAGTGTCACGGGCGATGAGCTTCACAGGCACTGGGCCTTCTTCACAAGCTCCGGGACTTGCTTCATATCGCCAGGCGAGGGCCCCGCCTTGCGCCACCCTCGACCACCATTGACGGCGGCCGCAGACCAAGGACGACGCCAATGGGGCAAAGGGGACGCCAGCGGTTCCTCGTCAAGCACAGGTCCTCTGCCGGGGGTAGGCTTTGCAACATCTCCCCGGCAGAGGGCCTACCTCCGGGTAATGCCTTGCTCTGTGCACCATGGGGAGGGGCCTGGCTCACGGCCCCTCTCCTATAGCCCCCAGTGCGCCCCTCCTGGCGGAAGGGAGGCTGCTGAGCTGGGGCAGCCGTCCGCCGCAGTGACCTGAACCTCCTGCGACACATGGTTAGCATAAGCTTACTCCTAAGGAATTAGCGGTACCCGGTAGCCGCTGCTGCCATCGCGGTTAGTGAGGCTTCCTTGAGGCTCCTGAAAAGGCTCGGCTTCTGGCGTCTCTTCCTCCCAGCCTGACTCGAGGAACGAACCAGGGTCGTCTTCCAACGCGTACTCCCGATCCATCATGCGGGGCACATAAGCCTGCAAGGCCACCGCCTCGAAGGCTTCACCGTAGTGCCCCACGCTCCATGTGGCCTGGCCTAGCGCGCCGTCTTGGGGATGGTAGGGCAGCGGCCCGCCCGGGCCGTAGGCGGCGATGCGCATGCCCTCGCTTGCTAGAGATGGTGCTGGTGCAGCCTGGCGTTTGGCGCCGATGGCTGAGCTGGTGTCGATGAATCCTTGGGGCGTGCCCCGGGCGCAGAGTGGCCCGTCGCGTGATTCGACCGGGGCCCGGGGTGGAAGCTGGAAGCAGAAGGGCGGTGCCCCTGAGGCTACGGCATCCAGGAGCTCGGCAACGTGCTCCAGCAGTGTGTCCCTACTGCTCTACATCAACCTGCCTCGCAACAGCTCCCGAGCCATGGTGAGTGCGGCCCTCATGTTTGCTTGCTCCCATCGAGTGTGTGGCACCGTGGCTGCGGCGTGGCTTGAGGCTCTTGCAGCTGCCCGCACCTACCGCGGAGTAAGGGCGGGCGGCGCGAGACCGCGTCTCCCTTGCCCCGCAGCGTTCTGTGGTGCGCGAGCTGCCTGAGGCGTAGGGTTGAGGTCACCTTGGGCAGGCGGCGTGGCATGGGCTGGCCATGCCGCCCAACAGTCGGTGTTGGTCGTCGTGTCACCGGACATGGACGCGACGAAGCAGTGGAACTTAGATCGGCGGAAGGAAGACTCCAGCACACCCCTACCTGGCACGCCAAATGTCGGATATCTGGTTCCGGCAAAACCCTTAAGGTTCGAACACTAGGGTGCGCGCGAAGATCTCCTCCTACTGAATCTCTCTCTCATCCTCGCCGCGATCCCTAAGCTAGATCGATGAACTCAAAGCACAAGAGACACAAGATTTATACATGTTCGGGCTACCGTTGTGGTGTAATACCCTACTCCTGTGTGTGGTGGTGGATTACCTCTTGGGCTGATGATGAATAGTATAGAGGGAGAACAGCCTCGCGTGGAGAGGTGTTCTTGAGCTGGTGTGGTGTGCTGCTTCAGAAGGATTCGATCCCCTTCTATGGTGGTGGCTAGCCCTATTTATAGAGGCCCTAGTCCTCTTCCCAAATATTGAGCGGGAAGGGATCCAACAATGGCCAAGGGGACAGCTAGTTCAAGCTATCCTGACTAAAGGTGGTCTTTGCCTGCCAAAGGCACTGGTGATGACGCCGTCTTGGGCTCCACGGTGACCTCCATCCTGTCGTTCTGCTGGTCTTGGTCTTGTTGCACCAATATGGAAACCTTTGCCTCATGCCTCGGTACTCCGCGCCTGCGCTTGCCTCCCTTGCACCAAAGAGGAAACGAGGACACTGCGCGGGCTGGCACCCGCCTGGCGCTCGCTTGGCCTTGATCGTCATGGCTTGCGTCACAGGAACCTCGCGAGGTACCCCTTACCTTGATCTCTCCGCCTCCTCGCGAGCCTCCCTGGCGTGGCTACTCCTGTGGAGGCCTTGTGTCGTCCGCCCCGTGAGGCTTGGCCCCTCACTAGGGTCTTGAGTGTTTGGTTGATGAAGACGGGCCGCACTGGGCCACTGGTTGAGCCACGCAGCAGGCCGCAGGCAGGCAAGTCTGGGGACCCCCGTTCCCAGAACACCGACACGGGCCTCAGGGGCCGCTGTAGTCGTTTGGCTTGCTTTTGTTTCTTCCTTTCTCCTGCATTGAAGAAAAGTAGGGTCCTGTTGTGGCGTGTAATGAACCATGGCGCTTGCACCATTATGCTATGCTCGTAATTTTTATATAGGTTGTGATATCCGTGGTGCTACTGGGTGTGGTTAAGAAGACTTAGATGGATTCCGCGCAGTAGACTACCGTGCTGCGGGGGCATGCCCCTTGCCTCAGGGGTGTCTTCCAAGGGCTTCCTTCTTGAAGATTCGAGAGTCATTGAGCCTCGGTAGGCATCATGTAGCTGCAAGGTTAAAGGACCTCATGAGGTGTCTCATCTTACCTCGCGCGAGCCCCCGAGCGTTGGTCGGTCGTGGCTAGTGCGTTGCGTCATGGTGACCGGGGGCTTGGACTCGAAATGATGTGGATGCCCATGAGCTTGTTTGAGAGAGTCCCACGAGGATTAGGACGCCAAAGGCTGGGGCAGCAGGGCTTTGGCGGGGTGTGGTCGTGGGCAAGCCCAAGTGCACACACCGTACCCAGCCCCCGCGCGTGGGACGCGCGAGGAAGAGAGACGAGCAACTGCCACTCTCCCTTAGCCAAAATTTCAAAGAGCGAACACTGGAAGGAGAGAAAAAGAAAGAGATTTCCCCACCCTTGGGAACGAAAGACGTAAAAACTACAAATTTCATTCAAGAAGTTGCAAACTAGCTTCAGAAAGCAAGCAAAAGAACATCTGCGTCCGTCACCTAGACTAGTCTTCTTGTCTTCCCACCAGCGCGGAGCATGGGGCCTCCACTAGGACGTGGGTGGGATCCCCCATGAGGCGCATGGGCGGCACTCAGGAGACTCTGGGGCATGTACATCCCTGATACGTCTCCAATGTATCTATAATTTTTTATTGTTCCATGCAATTATATTACCTCTTTTGGATGTTTATGGGCTTTATTTTACACATTTATATCATTTTTGGGACTAACCTACTAACCGGAGGCCCAACCCATATTGCTGTTTTTTTGCCTATTTCAGTATTTCGAAGAAAAGGAATATCAAACAGAGTCCAAATGGAATGAAACCTTCAGGAGCGTGATTATTGGAACGAACGTGATCCGGAGAGCTTGGAGTGCAAGTCAATAAGCTTCGGACGGCCCCAGGAGATAGGGGGCTGCGCCCCCCCTGTAGGGCGCACCCCTGTCTCGTGGGCCCCTCGGGCGGCCACCGACGTACTTCTATCTTCCTATATATACCTACGTACCCCGAAAACATCCAGGAGCACCACGAAACACAATTTCCACCGCCGTAACCTTCTGTATCCGTGAGATCCCATCTTGGAGCCTTCGCCGACACTCTGTCGGAGGGGGAATCGACCATGCAGGGCCTCTAGATCAGCATCCTTGCCCCTCCAATGAGTTGTGAGTAGTTTACCACAGACCTACGGGTCCATAGTTATTAGCTAGATGTCTTCTTCTCTCTTTTTGGATCTCAATACAATGTTCTCCCCCTCTCTTGTGGAGATCTATTCGACGTAAACTCTTTTTGCGGTGTGTTTGTCGAGATCCGATGAATTGTGGGTTTATGATCAAGTTTATCTATGAATAATATTTGAATCTTCTCTGAATTCTTTTATGTATGATTGAGTTATCTTTGCAAGTCTCTTCGAATTATCAGTTTGGATTGGCCTACTAGATTGGTCTTTCTTGCCATGGGAGAAGTGCTTAGCTTTGGGTTCAATCTTGCGGTGTCCTTACCCAGTGACAGAAAGGGTTGCAAGGCACATATTGTATTGTTGCCATCGAGGATAACAAGATGGGGTTTATATCATATTGCATGAGTTTATCCCTCTACATCATGTCATCTTTCTTAATGCGTTACTCTGTTCTTATGAACTTAATACTCTAGATGCAGGCAGGAGTCGGTCGATGTGTGGAGTAATAGTAGTAGATGCAGACAGGAGTCGGTCTACTTGTTATGGACATGATGCCTATATACATAATCATGCCTAGATAATCTCATAACTATGCGCTTTTCTATCAATTTCTCAACAGTAATTTGTTCAGCCACCGTAATGCTTATGCTATCTTGAGAGAAGCCTCTAGTGAAACCTATGGCCTTCGGGTCTATCTCTTATCATATTTGCTTTCAATATACTTTTATTTGCATCTTTACTTTTTGCATCCATATTATAAAATACCAAAAATATATTTATCTTATCATACTATCTTTATTAGATCTCACTTTCGCAAGTGGCCGTGAAGGGATTGACAACCCCTTTATTGCGTTGGTTGCGAGTTCTCACTTTGTTTGTGTAGGTGCGTGGGACTTTTGAGGAGCCTCCTACTGGATTGATACCTTGGTTCTCAAAACTGAGGGAAATACTTACGCTACACTTTGCTGCATCACCCTCTCCTCTTCGAGGAAAACCAACTCAAGATCAAGACGTAGCAAGAAGGATTTCTGGCGCCGTTGCCGGGAAGGTCTTCGCTCAAGTCAAGACATACCAAGTACCCATCACAAGCCCATCTCCCTCGCATTTACATTATTTGCCATTTGCCTGTCATTTTCCTCTCCCCCACTTCACCCTTGCCGTTTTATTCGCCCTCTCTTTCGCAATCTCCTCCTCTCTTTTCGCTTGCCTTCTTTTGTGTGCTTGTTTGCTGGTTTGATATTATGGCCGCGCCTAAAGGCCCTGACAACCTTCTCAGAAGGATGGATGAGATTGAATCAAATATTAGAAGCTTTATGAATTTGCAATTTGAGCATAATAATTTCTCTAGAAAAGAGCTTAAGGAACAAAAAAGTTTTTTGGGGTTTATGAACAAAGATCTTGATGATATGAATAAAGAATTCTATGGTGTTAACGCTCAAATTACCCGGCTTGAAAATGCTATAGCCAAAATTTCTGACAAGCAAGCCACCTTAATCAATAAGATGGCCGCTAAACCAGAAAAACTACATGAAAATACTGATGAGGATCTTAAAGTTATTGATGCATCTCCAATTAGATCAATGTTTTGCAATATGAATTTTGATGATTATGGGAGTGATGATGAATCAACCTCGCCTAGAAGGCGTCCCAAGAATTCGGAGTCTTTAGATCTTAATGCTAAATTTGGTAAAAGTGAGATTGGAGAATCCTCTACTTCTAATAATATTGTACCTTCCATCTCGGATTTCAAGGAATTTGATTATGATAATTTTTCTTTAAAAGGGTGTATTTCCTTGTTGCAATCCGTTGTTAATTCTCCTCATGCTTATAGTCAAAACAAAGCTTTTGCCAAACATATTGTTGATGCCTTGATGCAATCTTATGATGAAAAACTTAATTTGGAAGTTTCTATACCTAGAAAACTTAATGATGAGTGGGAACCTACTATAAAGATTAGAATTAAAGATTATGAGTGTTTTGCTTTATATGATTTGGGTGCTAGTCTTTCCATGATTCCGAAAACTTTATGTGATATTCTAGGTTTCCATGATATTGATGATTGCTCTTTAAATTTGCACCTTGCAGATTCCACCATTAAAAAGCGTATGGGAAGGATCAATGATGTTCTTATTGTTTCAAATAGAAATTTGGTGCCCATAGATTTTATCATTCTTGATATAGATTTGCAATCTTTCTTGCCCTATTATTCTTGGTAGACCTTTCCTTAGAACGATTGGTGCGATTATTGATATGAAGGAAGGGAACATTAGATTCCAATTTCCCTTAAAGAAAGGCATGGAGCACTTTCCAATAAAGAAAGTCAAATTACCTTATGAATCTATCATGCGTGCTACTTATGAATTTAGTGCCAAAGATGGCACCACTTAGATCTATCCTTGCTTTTATGCAACCCAATTACCTACTAGGGGCGTTAAACGATATCGCTAGTTGGGAAGCAACCCAATTTTATTTATGGTTTTTGTTTTTGCTCCTGTTTAGTAATAAATCTTGCATCTACCTTCTGTTTAGATGTGTTTTTATCTTTTAGTTAGTGTTTGTGCCAAGTAGAACCTATAGGATAACCTACGATGATAGTTGATTTGATTCTGCTGAAAAACAGAAACTTTACGCGCACGAATATTATTTTGTTAAATCAGAGGAACGTGCGTTTGCACTGATTCTTTTTGATGATGTTCAATAAAAAAAAATTCCAGGACTTCCTATTTTGGTAGGATTTTTAGAGTTCCACAAGTTTGCGTTAGTTACAGATTGCTACAGACTTTTCTGTTTTTGACAGATTCTGTTTTTCGTGTGTTGTTTTCTTATTTCAATGCATCTATGGCTAGTAAATTAGTTTATAAACCATAAGGAAGTTGTAATACAGTAGGTTTAACACCAAACTAAATAAATAATGAGTTCATTGCTATGCTTTATGTGGTGGTTTTGTTTTCTTTCACTAACGGAGCTTATAAGATTTCCTGTTGAGTTTTGTGTTGTGAAGTTTTCAAGTTTTGGGTAAAGCTTTTATGGTCTATGGAATAAGGAGTGGCAAGAGCCTAAGATTGGGGATGCCCATGGCACCCCAATATATTCAAGAACAGCCAAAATCCTAAGCTTGGGGATGCCCCGGGAATGCATCCCCTCTGTCGTCTTTGTTCATTGGTAAGTTTACTTGGAGCTATATTTTTATTCGCCACATGATATGTGTTTTGCTTGGAGCGTCGTGTATTATATTAGTCTTTATTTTTAGTTTACCACAATCTTCCTTGCTGTACACACCTTTTGGGAGAAGCCTATTTGATTAGAATTTGCTAGAAGACTCTATGTGCTTCACTTATATCTTTTGAGCTTGATAGTTTTTGCTCTAGTGCTTCACTTATATCTTTTAGAGCACGGTGGTGTCTTAATTTTGAAGAAATTGCTAGTCTCTCATGCTTCACTTATATTATTTTGAGAGTCTTTTAGAAGAGCATGGTATTTGGTATGATCATAAAGTTGGTCCTAGAATGATGAGCATCCAAGTTGGGTATAATAAAAACTATCATAGAAAAGAAATGGATGCTATGATCAATATGATGCTTGATAATTGTTTTGAGATATGGAGGTAGTGATATTAGAGTCATTCTAGTTGAGGTGATTATGAAAACTACTTGTGTTAAGGGTTGTGATTCCCGTAGCTTGCATGTATGGTGAACCGCTTTGTGATGAAGTTGGAGCACAATTTTATTTATTGAGTGTCTTCCTTATGAGTGGCAGTCAGGGACGAGCGATGGTCTTTTCCTACCAATCTATCCCCCCAGGAGCATGTGCGTAGTGCTTTGGTTTTTGATGACTTCTAAATTTTTGCAACAAGTACATAAGTTCTTTTGATTAATGTTGAGTCCATGGATTATACGCACCCTTTCACCCTTCCATTATTGCGAGCCTCTTTTGTACCGTGCAACTTTCGCCGGTACCATACACCCACCATTTACCTTCCTCAAAACAGCCACCATACCTACCTATTATGGCATTTCCATAGCCATTCCGAGATATATTGCCATGCAACTTTCCACCGTTCCGTTCATATGACACGCATTACTTTTGTCATATTGCTTTTTGCATGATCATGTAGTTGACATTGTATTTGTGGCAAGGCCACGTTCATAATTTTCATACATGTCGCTCTTGATTCATTGCATGACCCGGTACACTGCCAGAGGCATTCATATAGAGTCATATCTTGTTCTAGCTTTGAGTTGTAAATCCATAAAACTATGATGATCTTCATTATTAGAGCATTGTCCTAGTGAGGAAAGGATGATGAAGACTATGATTCCCCCAGAAGTCGGGATGAGACTTCGGACTTTACAAAAAGAAAAAAAAGTGAAAGGCCAAAAATAAAAAAAAATAGAAGGCCAAAGAAAAGAAAAATGAAAAAAAAAGAAAATGAAAAAGAAAAAAGGAGAAAAAATAATAAAATGAGAGAAAAAGAGAGAAGGGACAATGCTACTATCTCTTTTTCCACACTTGTGCTTCAAAATAGCACCATGATCTTCATGATAGAGAGTCTCATATGTTGTCACTTTCATATACTAGTGGGAATTTTTCATTATAGAACTTGACTTGTATATTCCAATGACGGGCTTCCTCAAAAGTGCCCTAGGTCTTCGTGAGCAAGCAAGTTGGATGCACCCCACTTAGTTTCTTTTGTTGAGCTTTCATATATTTATAGCTCTAGTGCATCCGTTGCATGGCAATCCCTACTCACTCACGTTGATATCTATTGATGGGCATCTCCATAGCCCGTTGATACGCCTAGTTGATGTGAGACTATCTTCTCATTGTTGTCTTCTCCACAACCACCATTCTATTCCACATATAGTGCTATGTCCATGGCTCACGCTCATGTATTGCCTGAAAGTTGAAAGAGTTTGAGATTATTAAATTATGAAACAATTGCTTGGCTTGTCATCGGGTTTTGCATGATTAAATATTTTATGTGATGAAGATAGAGAAACAACCAGACTATATGATTTTGTAGGGATAACTTTCTTTAGCCATGTTATTTTGAGAAGACATGATTACTTTGATTAGTATACTTGAAGTATCACCATTTTCATGTTAATATGAACTTTTATTTTGTATCTTTTGGATCTGAACATTCATGCCACAATAAA
This sequence comes from Triticum dicoccoides, assembly GCF_002162155.2. Classification (NCBI taxonomy): domain Eukaryota; kingdom Viridiplantae; phylum Streptophyta; class Magnoliopsida; order Poales; family Poaceae; genus Triticum; species Triticum dicoccoides. Next base: position 524,075,329 of record NC_041383.1, read on the forward strand.
GAAAATTACATTAAGAATTATGCTAGGTAGCATTCCACATCAAAAAATCTCTTTTTATCATTTACCTACTCGAGGACGAGCAGGAATTAAGCTTGGGGATGCTTGATACGTCTCCAATGTATCTATAATTTTTTATTGTTCCATGCTATTATATTATATCTTTTGGATGTTTATGGGCTTTATTTTACACATTTATATCATTTTTGGGACTAACCTACTAACCGGAGGCCCAGCCCATATTGCTGTTTTTTTTGCCTATTTCAGTATTTGGAAGAAAAGGAATATCAAACGGAGTCCAAATGGAATGAAACCTTCGGGAGTGTGATTTTTGGAACGAACGTGATCCGGAGAGCTTGGAGTGCAAGTCAAGAAGCTTCCGAGGGCCCCACAAGATAGGGTGCTACGCCCCCCTGTAGGGCGCCCCCCTGTCTCGTGGGCCCCTCGGGCGGCCACTGATATACTTCTTCCTCCTATATGTACCTACGTACCCCGAAAACATCCAGGAGCACCAGGAAACACAATTTCCACCGCCATAACCTTCTGTATTCGCGAGATCCCATCTTGGAGCCTTTGCCGACACTCTGCCGGAGGGGGAATCGACCACGGAGGGCCTCTACATCAACATCCTTGCCCCTCCGATGAGTTGTGAGTAGTTTACCACAGACCTACGGGTCCATAGTTATTAGATAGATGGCTTCTTCTCTCTTTTTGGATCTCAATACAATGTTCTCCCCCTCTCTTGTGGAGATCTATTCGATGTAAACTCTTTTTGCGGTGTGTTTATCAAAATCCGATGAATTGTGGGTTTATGATCAAGTTTATCTATGAATAATATTTGAATCTTATCTGAATTCTTTTATGTATGATTGAGTTATCTTTGCAAGTCTCTTCGAATTTTCAGTTTGGTTTGGCCTACTAGATTGGTCTTTCTTGCCATGGGAGAAGTGCTTAGCTTTGGGTTCAATCTTGCGGTGTCCTTACCCAGTGACAGAAAGGTTTGCATGGCACGTATTGTATTGTTGCCATCGAGGATAACGAGATGGGGTTTATATCATATTGCATGAGTTTATCCCTCTACATCATGTCATCTTGCTTAATGTGTTACTCTGTTCTTATGAACTTAATACTCTAGATGCAGGAAGGAGTCGGTCAATGTGTGGAGTAATAGTAGTAGATGCACGCAGGAGTCGGTCTAGGTGTTATGGACGTGATGCCTATATACATAATCATGCCTAGATAATCTCATAACTATGCACTTTTCTATCAATTGCTCGACAGTAATTTGTTCACCCACCGTAATACTTATGCTATCTCGAGAGAAGCCTCTAGTGAAACATATGGCCCCCGGGTCTATCTCTTATCATATTTGCTTTCAATCTACTTTTATTTGCATCTTTAATTTTTGCATCCATATTATAAAATACCAAAAATATATTTATGTTATCATACTATCTTTATTAGATCTCACTTTCGCAAGTGGCCATGAAGGGATTGACAACCCATTTATTGTGTTGGTTGCGAGTTCTCAGTTTGTTTGTGTAGGTGCGTGGGACTTTTGAGGAGCCTCCTACTGGATTGATACCTTGGTTCTCAAAACTGAGGGAAATACTGAGGCTATAGTTTGCTGCATCACCCTCTCCTCTTCGAGGAAAACCAACGCAAGCTCAAGACGTAGCAAGCCCCAATTCATTATAATGTGAGAGTGTCACGAGCAGATATCTTCACAGGCGCGGAGCCTTGGTCATGGGTAGAACTTCCGGAGATGCTGGATGGGGATCCTGTCATTTGTCTCCAGGCGCACGGTGCGAGGTCTGGAGACACGGGCGATCCTGAATGGGCCCTCCCACATGGGTGAGAGCTTATGAAGCCCCTCCCCGGAGAGCACTCGCCTCTGGGCGAGATCACCCACCTCGAGCGTCATGGAGCGGAGCTGCGGCAGTGGTACCGCTGCAGCGCCTGCTGGTACCTCGCTGCATGGAGCAAGGCTTGACGGCGGTGTTCCTCCCCAGCACAAGGTCCATCCCCCGTGAGGCGTCCTGGCGTGCCTCGTCAAACGCCAAGACCCGCACGGAGTGATGCCTCACCTCGTGAGGGAGGACTGCCTCGGCTCCGTAGATGAGGAAGAACGGAGTCTCGCCCGTCGGCTTGGTCGCAGTAGTGTGGATGGACCACATCACGGACTGGAGCCCATCGAGCCAGCCCCTGCCGCATGCCTTGAGCTTCTTCTTGAAGGTCCTGACCTTGAGGCCTCTCAAGACCTCTGTGTTGGCGTGCTCAGCCTGGCCATTGCTCCGTGGGTGTGCCACTGAAGCATAGCATATCTGCATTCCAAGGGTAGCACAATACGTTTTAAAAAGCTTACTGGTGAACTGCAAGCCATTGTCGGTGATGATGTGGTTAGGAGCCCCGAAGCGGCTCACAAGGGCCTTGATGAACTTGACGCCCAAGCCAGCCAGGATGGTGCGAACGGCCTCCACCTACGTCTACTTGGTGAACTTGTTAATGGCAACATAGAGGTAGTGGTAGCCCCTGGGCGCTCGAGGGAACAGGCCGAGGATGTCCAGCCCCCAGACTGCAAACGGCCATGAGAGCGGGATGGTCTGGAGGCCCTAAGCGGGCTGGTGGATCTGCTTTGCATGGAACTGACACGCCTCGCAAGATCTGACCAACTCTATGGCATCACTGAGTGTCGTGGGCTAGTAGAACCCACTGCAGAACCCCTTGCCCATGAGGGTGCGCGATGAGGAATGATGCCTGCAGTCCCTGCCATGTATGTCGGCCAACAGCTCGCAACCCTGCTCCTTGGAGATGCATCGTAGAGAAACATCGTTCGGGCACTTTCGGTAGAGCTCACCGTCTTGGATGTAGTATGCAGTGGCCTAGCGGGCCACACGCTCCGCGTCCTCCTCCTTCTCCGGCAGGGCACCCCGGAGCAGGTACGCCTTGAACTCCTCGAACCAGCACTCCTCCTAAGGCTCAAGCGCAAGGAGCAAGCGGGCCCCCTAAGTTGGGCCGCAAGCTGGGGCGCCTGAGAGGGGTGCCGGGGAAAGCTTCTCTTGAGGCGATGCTGGTCCGGCAGCATGAGGAGCTGCCGACGGCTTGAAGAGCCGCTCCTCAAATACGCTAGGCTCCTGAGGTTGATGCCCGGAAGCCGTCTTGGCAATGTCGTCCACCTCCTTGTTCGTGAAGCAGGGTGCAACTCCAAGCCTAAGAATCGTTTCTCAATTTTACGTACTTCCTCAAGGTACGCCTCCATGTGCTCGTCCTTTGGCTTGTATGCCTTGTTGGATAAGTTGACGAGGAGTTGGGAGTCTCCCTTGATGGTTAGGTGCCTCAGCCCCAGAGCCGTTTGCAACCTTGAGGCTGGCGATTAGGCCCTCGTACTCCACGATGTTGTTGGAGACCTTCTCGCCATGCTAGAAGCAGAGCTGCACAGTGTAGTAGAGCTTGTCTTGGGTGGGCGAGATGAGCACGGCTCCAGCCCCCGCACCCTGACGCATGAATGCTCTATCAAAGTACATGACCGAACCATCCATTGCTTCGCTTCCGGGCACGAGAGAACGGTCCTTGACCACTTCTCGGACAGGGGCATCGGTCCATTGTGGCACCCCGGCTTAGAGCAACCAGTCTACCCTGCATTGCTGTCACACCCTAGCTAGTCATGCATTAGAGTGTTGCATCATGTTTATTCTTTCATCAGAAACCTGAAATGGGGATGACAGAACCCCCAGTCCCCTCTGAAACCAATTAGGGTTTACTAAAAACTTTTTCAATGAATCTGAAATGCCCTTCTAAAATGCCCATCATTTTTGTCTTGGTTCAGAACCTCTGCCAAAAGTGATGCACATTTTCCTAGGCCATCTTAGGGTTTGTGAATTAAATCATAAATATTTGAATTTGGGCATTTAAAATTATATAAAATATTTAAATGCTCAAATATCTCCAAACTAAAATGTTTCATGTTGGAAATAATCCAACTATGGACCAGGAGTAGTTTGGTGATTTTATGAGTTTCCTAAGTATTTTTATTAATTCAACAAAGTTGCAGAAGTATTAAAAAAACAGAAAACAGAGAAAAATAGAAAAACTTACCTGGCGCCAGCACCCGGCCCACCTGCCGGCCCAGCCCAGCGCCGCTCCAGCGAGCTGCTTGCCGGCCAAGCAGGCAGGCAGGTGCCCGACGGCGACCGCAGTGCGCGCCACGCACCTGCTCGCCGCCTCGCCGCTCCCCTCGCCTGGTGACGTCGTGGATCGCTCTCCCTCTCTCCCCCGAACCCCCCAGACACCCCCTCTCCTCTCCAGCTCCTCCCCCTCGCGCCCCCCCCAGCCATGGCCGATGCTACGGCCGCCGTGCCTATGTCGTAGCCGCGCTCCCCGCCGCCTGTGCGTCCTCTCGTCGTGTCCAGGAGCTCCGCCGCTGTCCACTTCATCAAGCAAGCCGAGCCCCGAGCGCTCGCAACGCCCGAGTCCACCGCAATGACCTCGCCCGAACCGCCGTTGCCGGAGATCCCCTTCAACGCCGTCGTCACTCCGGTCCGTCCCCGGCCGCACGAAGGTCTTCGTCGAACTCCCCGTGAGCTTAGCCATCTTCCCCTCTCTTCTTTTCTTGCTCCCGAGCCGTGTAGCGACCTCCCGGAGCTCAACCGCACCCACCTCCGCGGAGCTCGTCGCCGACGTGCTCCCGGTCACCCTCCGACCACTCCACGGTGTCCATCATGCTCACCGCGTCACATAGCACCTAACTAGCTACTCCCCGCACCTCACCGACCCCTCTAACGTCAAGTTCGTCTTCGACCGAACTCCGGTGGCCGCCAAAGCCGTCGCCGGCGCCATCTCCGGCCACCCCGACCCCAACGGGCTCCACCAAGAGCTGCGGCTCGTCCTCAGCTCCTCTCCGGTGGCCTCCGCGGCTCGTTTGGTTTGCGGAACGGCAAAAACCACTTCCGCCGCCGCGTCGGGCTCGCCGGCGGCTAAACGCCGGTGCAGCCGACCCGGGTTTGACCACGGGTGGGCCCTGGTTGACTCCCCTGAGTCTATGACAGGTGGGGCCCAGCCCTGTTAACTAATTAGGATTAGTTTAAATTAATTTTAGTTTAATTAATCACACTGACACGCGGGACCCACTGTCAGGTTTGACCCGGACGTGTCCCGTTGACCTGCTGATGTCACACTGACGTCAGGCTGACGCAGTAATTGATTTTCTGGATTTAATCTAATATAGGAAATTCCAGAATATAGTTTAAACTTCAAAAATTAATAACTTTTAATCTATAACTCCAAATCAGACAAGTTATATATGAAAAATGATCAGAAAAATCCAATCTATCCATCTGTACTATTTTCATGCATGATTAAACAAGTTAACTTGATGTTTAATGCAGAACAAGGTAAAACACTTTAAAGGGCCATGTATGAGTTTGAAATTTGAATCTTTGGTTCAAATTGGTTCAAACCCTTCTGGTCTTAGTTGCATTAGCCCAACACACTCATATTGCCATGTTTCATGCATGCATCATATTGTTGCACATTGTTTGGTGATGGTTGTGTATCGGTGTTCTTGCGGCAGGTTCTTCCTCCGAGGAGTACCGTGATTACCCTAACGAAGAACCGTATCAGTGCATCGAACCATCAGGCAAGCAACCAACCATTTGATCATATCGATACAATCCCATGTTCTCGCTCCTGCTCTCTTTTACTGCATTAAGACAACGCGTTTCAAACTGCTGTGTGTTGCGGTAGTTGAACCCACTTCCTCTGCATGACCTGTCATTGCCACAGTAACTAGATGAAACCCACTAGCATGTGTAGGAGTTGATTGAGCCATATGTATGTGTTGTTCCTACCTTGCTATGCCTGCTATGCTTAGAGTCGTGTCAGGTCTGGTTCATCTGGGTGATGGGCTAGAGTCAAATGATTATGTCGGTAATGAGAGTGGTGTGGTGAACACGATTTGGTAAAGGTATCGATGAGAGGCCATGTAGGAGTACATGGTGGGTTGTTTCATTGAAGCCGACCTTAAGCACTGAGATCTGTATGTGTGATTTAAGATACAGCTACTACCATGCATTGGGCCATGAAATATGACCCCGCTCGACTTCTTATTCACCCTAGCTCTCTGTCACGGAGTTGCAAGTAGTTTCTGGTGTTTGTAGCCTACTCGAGGCCGTGGACAGCGCTGACCGTAGGGGTGGGCTGTGATGCGGTAGGTACGTGGCCGGGTGTACCGAATACCCGTTAGGTATCTCGGGAACCCTGTTCACATCGTTCGGGGCCGTATGGGAAACCTCGGCCGGACTCCCTGCGGATGGAACCTGGATAGGCGATAAACCTGGACTAGAGACTTAGGTGTTTAGGTAGGTCGTGGTCTACACCCATGCTGGCTTTCGCTTGAAGTCTGCGAGCACATGTCATGTGCAGACGCTAAGTGGTGGAAGCATGTATGAAGAAGTACACCCCTGCAAGGTTATCATGATCTATTCGAATAGCCGCGTCCTCGGTAAAGGACTACTTGGTTGCTTATACAGTTCATAGACAAGTAAATGGAAACTACTAAAAGCCTCAAGATAAGTGTGAGTGCCGAGGATGGCTCTTCCGTAGGAAGACGGAGGTGGATCCTCGGTAGTGTATTGAAGTGGTGAGTAGTGGACTCGTGTGCGCAAAACCATTTCAAGTTGGAGTCTCGTAGGATAGCCTATCCAAGAGTCAAAGCTGTCTTGCTGCAACAACTCCACCAACCCCTCTTGATAATGTGCATGTATGTAGGATTTGATGTAAGTCTTGCTGAGTACCTTTGTACTCATGTTGCTATAATTTACATTTTTACAGAAGACGCTGCAACCCCTTCTCATGGGTTCTACGTAGACGTTGACATCAATGAGTAGGCTAAGGCCCAGGTGGTGATCCTGAGCTTGTGAAGGACCACGTAGTATAGCTAGGCTTTCCAAGCCTCTTTTATTTTACTAGTTGTCTGTACTCAGACAAGTTACTTCCGCTGCTGGTTTGTATGACTGTATGACTTGAATGCTAGGTCGTGTGACCCGTACCTATGTGTATGTTATGTATGGCTCCCTGAGTCTTAAATAAAGTACTTGTGTCGTAGAGTCATGTTGTGATGCCATGTTGTATTTGCACATATCGAGCATATTGTGTGTATGTTATTGAAATGCTTGGTATGTGTGGGATCTGACTATCTAGTTGTTTATCTTTAGTAGCCTCTCTTACCGGGAAATGTCTCCTAGTGTCTCCACTGAGCCATGGTAGCTTGCTACTGCTCCGAAACACTTAGGCTGGCCAGCATGTGTCCTTCTTCGTTCCTGTGTCTGTCCCTTCGGGGAAATGTCACGCATTGAGTACCGGAGTCCTGTTAGCCCGCTACAGCCCGGTTTACCGGAGTCCTGCTAGCCCAGTGCTACAGCCCGGACCCACTTGCTGATGACCGACATGTTCGAAGCTGGGTCATGGATGCCTGTCCCTGTAAGCCTGTGCCACTTTGGATTTACGACTAGTCATGTCAGCCCGGGCTCCTTATCATATGGATGCTAGCGACACTATCATATACGTGAGCCAAAAGGCGCAAACGGTCCCGGGCAAAGGTAAGGCGACACCCGTGGGGATACCGTGCGTGAGGCCACAAAGTGATATGAGGTGTTACAAGCTAGATCGATGTGACATCGAGTCGGGGTCCTGATAGCGTTGGCATCAGAGCCGGACTGCCTGTAGGTTCTCCAAGCCAAACTAGTCGATGTTGAGTCTAGAAATTCTTTAGTTATATGTAGGGGAATTGTTTGTGCGTTGGAACGTAAGGCTCTTTTTACTTCTTTATCTTATGACATTCTGATTTGAGTCAGTCTATTCTTCCACCGGGGGTTAAGGAATTAGGATCTTTCTCTCTATCAGGTTCACGTGTTACTAATCAGTAGTACCTTATAAGTTTGATGGATACAAGCCTAGTTCAGTTCTACTACCACATTATGTTGTTAGGATGGACTCAGAACTTTGATATGATGATGTTGAGTGTGTATGAAATCCTTTGTCAAATGTCTCAAATCCTTCTTGAGCATTTACAGCTGTTATGCTGCCGAAATTTTGCTAGAAATTCTAATGCCTTTGCATTATGGTTGTGCTTTCAGATGGCCACTCGCGACCTCAATCAAGTGGTTCGCCTGACTCGATGCCTAGATGTACCCGGCCATACTGCCATGTTGGTCAGGGTAATGACTGAGGCTGGATACCGTTGGTATCCTGAGTACACGGTCGAAGAGCAATTCCGAGACTTTAATCAAAGCCAGTATCTCTACACTGTCAGGATATTTCCATCTTATCCTGGATCCACCAAGCCCCTTCACTGCTCCTATGGACTCGGGGTTACTACTGAGATGGCTGTGCAGGACGCCGCCTGCTCTATGATGACCATCATGCGAGTCAGGTCTGGCCTATTTCGGGACTCTGATTTCCGGTATATGCCAGGATCACTTCCGGGAGCACAAGGGTATCTCCAGGCTATCTATGCTGACCCCACTCAGGAGGATTCACGGACTCGCACCACTGCTGAGATGCTCGAGGATAAGGACCATGAAAATCGGGCCTTGAGGCTAGAGCTTTTCAATACCCGTGCTGACCATTGGGCCACGTTGACTCGGTTTGCACCGGCGGTGCAAGCTGGATATTCGGATATGCGCGATCTCTATCCTGTGAGATCTGCTCTGCCAGACGTGATGGTTTGGCGTGATGTAGCAGGCATCACCCCACCTCGTGGTCCCCGCAGGCCACCGTCTGTTGGTCCAAGACCTCATCCTAGCCCCTATGGTCCTCAAGCTCCGCGGGATCGTCTGTTCCCGGATGATCATGTTGAGCTTCCAGGCTATGGAGGTAACTTCTACGAGGACTACTACGGATCAGTCTGAGTTAGTGGTAGTATCACTAGTTCGTACTAGCTGTGTCGTCTATCGTCCTGCGTGACTCGTGGGATATGACCTAGTTTGTACCGCCTTCCGGAGGTGTAGAAAAATAATGTATAGGAGCTTGGGATGCCTCCCATGTGATGTAATCTTCCTTTCACCGTAATAGTACCTTGTGTGGTCTTGTACTAAACCTTGTATGGTGTGTATGACGATGGAATAAAGAAGCAGTTTCTGTATCTACCATGTCATACGGATGATCATCTTGCATTCCGAGTTATTCCTTACATTCTGTATTCTATGTCGGAATCTTATCATTCTGACTAAATCATTGTCTTGTTTACCTAGGATGGTCAACACGCGCAATAACCCTGCTCCTCAAGAGCCGGCCGAAGGCAGTGAAGTCAGGAATGCAAATCTGCCTCATCCTCCTTCCCTAGCCGAGGTTATGCTGGAAGCCGAGAGAAACAAGCGGAGACCAACCGTTTGTTGGAGCGTATTGAACAGAACACAGCACACCATCAGAGAAATAACGTGGTGTCACTCAGTGATTTCATCAAGTTACATCCACCCACGTTCCACCACTCCGTCGAGCCTCTCGACGCTGATGACTGGCTTTGCAGTATTTCTCACAAACTGCGTTCCGTGCTAGTAGCTGAGGCTGACAAGGTCACCTTTGCTGCATATCATCTTGAAGGCCCCGCCAGTCTATGGTGGGAGAATTATGGAGCTATGTGCCCAGCGGGCCATGTCACTACTTGGGCTGAATTCAGCGAGGCTTTCCGTGAACATCACATTCCGGAGGGTCTCATGGACCGTAAACGTGAGGAATTTTGCAGTTTCACTCAGGGCCGACTCTCTGTGGATGCTTACAGCAGGGAGTTCGGTAACCTCGCACGATATGCCACTGAGGAAGTTTCTACTGATGCCAAGAAGCAAGCAAGGTTCCGTAAGGGACTTAGTCCTGAGCTTCGCCGCGACCTCCGTCTGCATGAGTGCACATCTTTTCAGAAGCTGGTTAACAAGGCCATCAGTGCTGAGACTGGTCAGACTGATTATGACGCAACACGCAAGCATGGCCGTGACGTGGGTTCCTCATCCGGTGCTGGTCCTCAGAAGCGCCGCGTGTGGGTGCCCAACACTGCCCTGCCACCCAGGTTCACACCGAGGCCATCCTTCCAGGCGCCTCGTCCCGTTCAACAGTCTGCACCAGCCAAGCCCTATGGTGGTCCAACCAACAGTGCTCCTCCACGTACCAGTTCCGTGACTTGCTTTAAGTGTGGGGAATCTCGCCACTATATGCGTGAGTGTCCCCAAACCAACCCCAACCAATCTGCTAAAGCTGTTGGCCGTGGAAAGCCGACAGGTAAAGTGTTCCACGCCAAGCCGGCCACCGCTGCACGTGGCCATGTCAACTGTATCTCTGCCGAAGAAGCTCAAGAAGATCCCAACGTCGTTCTCGGTACGCTCCTTGTTAATTGCCACCCGGCATTTGTTCTTTTCGATACAGGAGCATATCATTCATTTATATCCGAGAACTATGCTCGTCTGCATAACACCACATTCTGTGACATGCCATCCACTATGGAAATTTCTACTCCCGGTTCTAGATGGCAAACCTCCAGGGTAAGTTATGGAAATAAAATCCAAGTCGACAGACTTGTTTTCCTTGCATCTTTGATAGCTCTCAAATCTTCAGATATTAATATCATTTTGGGTATGGACTGGATGTCAGCTCATCATGCCAAAATTGATTGCTTCTCTAGGACTGTTCAACTCACTCATCCTTCGGGGAAGATAGTCAATGTCTTGACCCGAATAGCCAAGCGACAATTATATTCTCTTAACGCCAGCCCTTTGCCAGACCTTGAGGACGTCCCGGTAGTCTGTGACTTCCCGGATGTCTTCCCAGAGGAATTGCCAGGCGTTCCACCTGACAGGGATGTTGAGTTCGTAATAGACCTTATTCCAAGAACCGTCCCGATTGCTAGAAGACCCTATAAGATGGCACCACTAGAACTAGCCGAGCTTAAGAAACAACTCGATGAGTCCTTGAAAAAGGGTTTCATCCGACCTAGTTCATCTCTGTGGGCTTGCCCCGTCCTCTTCGTCAACAAGAAGGATGGTATGGACCGGATGGTTGTAGATTATCGACCTGTCAATTTGGTCACAATCAAGAACAAATATCCGCTCCCCAGGATCAACGACCTGTATGATCAGCTCGCTGGATCCTCAGTCTTCTCCAAAATGGATTTGAGGTTGGGCTACCATCAAATCAAAATCAGGAACGGGGACATTCCTAAAACGGCCTTTGTTACTCGTTATGGCCAATACGAGTACACCGTCATGTCCTTCGGTTAACCAACGCTCCAGCCACCTTTTCTCTGTTAATGAACTCAATCTTCATGGAGTATTTGGATAAATTCGTCGTTGTTTACCTCGATGATATACTCATTTACTCCAGGAACGAGGAAGAACATGCCGAACATCTAAGGCTAGTGTTGAAGAAACTTCGAGAGCATCGCCTTTATGCCAAATTTTCTAAATGTGAATTCTGGTTGTCAGAAGTGACCTATCTGGGTCATGTAATATCTGGTAAAGGTATTGCTGTTAACCCTGAGCGAGTTCAAGCCGTCCTTAATTGGACTCCACCTGAATCGGTCAAGCAAGTTCGGAGTTTCCTTGGCCTAGCAAGCTATTGTCGTCGCTTTGTCGAAAACTTCTCCAAAGTTGCTAAACCTCTAACCGAACTCCTCAAGAAAGATAAAAAGTTCGAATGGACTCCACAATGTGAGAACAGCTTTCAGGAACTGAAAAGACGCCTGACTTCTGCTCCCGTACTGGTACCGCCAAACTTCTCTAAGGACTTTGTTATCTACTGCGACGCCTCGCGACAAGGACTAGGTTGCATTCTCATGCAAGATCGACACGTAATTGCTTACGCTTCACGGCAATTGCACCCACATGAGGAGAATTATCCTACTCATGATCTAGAGCGTGCAGCTGTAGTCTATGCACTTAAAACCTGGCAACATTACCTCCTCGGTAATTGTTGCGAAATATTCACTGATCACCAAAGTCTGAAGTACATATTCACCCAACCGGATTTGAATCTCAGGCAAAGACGTTGGGTTGAGTTGATCATAGATTTCGACTTAGGGATAACTTACACCCCAGGGAAAGCCAATGTCATGGCTGATGCGCTAAGTCATAAATCTTATTGTAACAACCTGATGTTACAACAAAGTCAACCGCTTCTCCATGAGGAATTTCGGAAGCTTAACCTTCACATTGTTCCTCAAGGATTTCTTTCCACCTTGGTGGCGAAACCTACTCTTACGGATCAAATCGTCGCTGCCCAGAAGCGAGATAAGGGAATAGCTAAGATCAAGGAGAACATTGCTAGCGGAAGTGCTAGTTGTTTCTCCACAAATGATCATGGTGTTGTGTACTTTGAGAACCGTTTAGTGGTTCCCAAGAACCAGCATCTACGGCAATTGATCCTTAAGGAGGCTCATGAATCTTCTCTCACCATTCATCCCGGTAGTACCAAGATGTATCAGGACCTACGCCAGAGGTTCTGGTGGACTAGAATGAAGAGAGAAAATGCTCAGTATATTGCTAACTTCGACGTCTGCCGTCGTGTAAAAGCAGAGCATCAACGGACTGCTGGCACCCTTCAACCCCTAGCTATTCCTGAATGGAAATGGGATAAAATTGGTATGGATTTCATTACCGGTTTTCCCAGGACCAAGAGAGGGAATAATGCTATCTTCGTCATTGTCGATCGTCTTTCCAAAGTGGCCCATTTCTTACCTGTTCGTGAGAGTATAACTGCTAGTCAGTTAGCAGACCTGTACATCTCCCGAATAGTGTCTCTCCATGGTGTTCCTTTGGAAATTAACTCGGATCGAGGAAGTCTTTTCACCTCTCGATTTTGGGAAAGCTTCCAAAATGCTATGGGAACCCGCCTTTCCGTTAGCACCGCTTTTCACCCTCAATCGAGTGGTCAGGTAGAACGCGTCAACCAGATCCTAGAAGACATGCTTCGAGCCTCTGTTATCTCATTCGGGATGGAGTGGGAGAAATGCCTTCCATTTGCCAAATTTGCTTATAACAACAGCTATCAATCTAGCTTGGGTAAAGCCCCTTTTGAAGTTCTCTATGGACGACGGTGTCGAACACCCCTTAACTGGTCAGAGACCGGGGAAAGACAATTCTTTGGCCCGGATATGATTCAGGAAGCAGAAGAGCAAGTTCGCATCGTTCGTGAAAAGTTGAAAACAGCCCAATCCCGTCAGAAGAGTCAATATGACCGAAAACATAAGGCTATGACTTTCCAGATTGACGAGAAGGCTTACCTTCGGGTTACTCCTCTTAAGGGAACCCATCGTTTCGGTATCAAAGGCAAATTGGCTCCTCGTTACATTGGACCTTTTCAAATTCTCGCCAAACGAGGAGAAGTTGCCTACCAGTTGGAACTACCTCCGCATCTCTCCAGAGTCCACGATGTCTTCCACGTTTCTCAACTCAGGCGTTGCTTCTCGGATCCTATCCGTGGAGTGGACCACGAAACGCTTGATCTCCAAGATAATCTCACGTATCGAGAGTACCCCATTCGTATCCTCGATCAGGCCGAGCATACCACTCGACGTCATAATATCAAGTTTCTCAAAGTTCAATGGTCGCACCATTCTGAGGATGAAGCAACTTGGGAAAGGGAGGATTGTCTTCGACTCGAGTATCCCGCCCTCTTTCTGGAAGAACCCAAATCTCGGGACGAGATTCTTTTGAGTGGGGGTGAGTTGTCACACCCTAGCTAGTCATGCATTAGAGTGTTGCATCATGTTTATTCTTTCATCAAAAACCTGAAATGGGGATGACAGAACCCCCAGTCCCCTCTGAAACCAATTAGGGTTTACTAAAAACTTTTTCAATGAACCTGAAATGCCCTTCTAAAATGCCCATCATTTTTGTCTTGGTTCAGAACCTCTGCCAAAAGTGATGCACATTTTCCTAGGCCATCTTAGGATTTGTGAATTAAATCATAAATATTTGAATTTGGGCATTTAAAATTATATAAAATATTTAAATGCTCAAATATCTCCAAACTAAAATGTTTCATGTTGGAAATAATCCAACTATGGACCAGGAGTAGTTTGGTGATTTTAGGAGTTGCCTAAGTATTTTTATTAATTCAACAAAGTTGCAGAAGTATTAAAAAACAGAAAACAGAGAAAAATAGAAAAACTTACCTGGCGCCAGCACCCGGCCCACCTGCCGGCCCAGCCCAGCGCCGCTCCAGCGAGCTGCTTGCCGGCCAGGCAGGCAGGCAGGTGCCCGACGGCGACTGCAGCGCGCGCCACGCACCTGCTCACCGCCTAGCCGCTCCCCTCGCCCGGTGATGCCGTGGATCGCTCTCCCTCTCTCCCCCGAACCCCCCAGACACCCCTCTCCTCTCCAGCACCTCCCCCTCGCGCCCCCCCAGCCATGGCCGACGCTACCGCCGTCGTGCCTACGTCGTAGCCGCGCTCCCCGCCGCCCGTGCGTCCTCTCGTCGTGTCCAGGAGCTCCGCCGCTGTCCACTTCATCGAGCAAGCCAAGCCCCGACCGCTCGCAACGCCCGAGTCCACCGGAACGACCTCGCCCGAACCGCCGTCGCCGGAGATCCCCTTCAACGCCGTCGTCACTCCGGTCCGTCCCCGGCCGCACCAAGGGCTTCGTCGAACTCCCCGTGAGCTTAGCCATCTTCCCCTCTCTTCTTTTCATGCTCTTGAGCCGTGTAGCGACCTCCCGAAGCTCAACCGCACCCACCGCCGCGGAGCTCGTCGCCGACGTGCTCCCGGTCACCCTCCGACCACTCCACGGTGTCCATCATGCTCACCGCGTCACATAGCACCTAACTAGCTACTCCCCGCACCTCACCGACCCCTCTAACGTCAAGTTCGTCTTCGACCGAACTCCGGTGGCCGCCAAAGCCGTCGTCGGCGCCAACTCCGGTCACCCCGACCCCAACGGACTCCACCAAGAGCTGCGGCTCGTCCTCAGCTCCTCTCCGGTGGCCTCCGCGGCTCGTTTGGTTGCCGGAACGGCAAAAACCACTTCCCCCGCCGCGTCGGGCTCGCCGGCGGCTAAACGCCGGTGCAGCCGACCCGGGTTTGACCACGGGTGGGCCCTGGTTGACTCCCCTGAGTCTATGACAGGTGGGGCCCAGCCCTGTTAACTAATTAGGATTAGTTTAAATTAATTTTAGTTTAATTAATCACACTGACACGCGGGACCCACTGTCAGGTTTGACCCGGACGTGTCCCGTTGACCTGCTGATGTCACACTGACGTCAGGCTGACGCAGTAATTGATTTTCTGGATTTAATCTAATATAGGAAATTCCAGAATATAGTTTAAACTTCAAAAATTCATAACTTTTAATCTATAACTCCAAATCAGACAAGTTATATATGAAAAATGATCAAAAAAATCCAATCTATCCATCTGTACTATTTTCATGCATGATTAAACAAGTTAACTTGATGTTTAATGCAGAACAAGGTAAAACACTTTAAAGGGCCATGTATGAGTTTGAAATTTGAATCTTTGGTTCAAATTGGTTCAAACCCTTCTGGTCTTAGTTGCATTAGCCCAACACACTCATATTGCCATGTTTCATGCATGCATCATATTGTTGCACATTGTTTGGTGATGGTTGTGTATCGGTGTTCTTGCGGCAGGTTCTGCCTCCGAGGAGTACCGTGATTACCCTAACGAAGAACCGTATCAGTGCATCGAACCATCAGGCAAGCAACCAACCATTTTATTATATCGATACAATCCCATGTTCTCGCTCCTGCTCTCTTTTACTGCATTAAGACAACGCGTTTCAAACTGCTGTGTGTTACGGTAGTTGAACCCACTTCCTCTGCATGACCTGTCATTGCCACAGTAACTAGATGAAACCCACTAGCATGTGTAGGAGTTGATTGAGCCATATGTATGTGTTGTTCCTACCTTGCTATGCCTGCTATGCTTAGAGTCGTGTCAGGTCTGGTTCATCTGGGTGATGGGCTAGAGTGAAATGATTATGTCGGTAATGAGAGTGGTGTGGTGAACACGATTTGGTAAAGGTATCGATGAGAGGCCATGTAGGAGTACATGGTGGGTTGTTTCATTGAAGCCGACCTTAAGCACTGAGATCTGTATGTGTGATTTAAGATACAGCTACTACCATGCATTGGGCCTTGAAATATGACCCCGCTCGACTTCTTATTCACCCTAGCTCTCTGTCCAGGAGTTGCAAGTAGTTTCTGGTGTTTGTAGCCTACTGGAGGCCGTGGACAGCGCTGACCGTAGGGGTGGGCTGTGATGCAGTAGGTACGTGGCCGGGTGTACCGAATACCCGTTAGGTATCTCGGGAACCCTGTTCACATCGTTCGGGGCCGTATGGGAAACCTCGGCCGGACTCCCTGCGGATGGAACCTGGATAGGCGATAAACCTGGACTAGAGACTTAGGTGTTTAGGTAGGTCGTGGTCTACACCCACGTCGGCTTTCGCTTGAAGTCTGCCGAGCACATGTCGTGTGCAGACGCTAAGTGGTGGAAACATGTATGAAGAAGTACACCCCTGCAGGGTTATCATGATCTATTCGAATAGCCGTGTCCGCGGTAAAGGACTACTTGGTTGCCTATACAGTTCATAGACAAGTAAATGGAAACTACTAAAAGCCTCAAGATAAGTGTGAGTGCCGAGGATGGCTCTTCCGTAGGAAGATGGAGGTGGATCCTCGGTAGTGTATTGAAGTGGTGAGTAGTGGACTCGTGTGCGCAAAACCATTTCAAGTTGGAGTCTCGTAGGATAGCCTATCCAAGAGTCAAAGCTGGCTTGCTGCAACAACTCCACCAACCCCTCTTGATAATGTGCATGTATGTAGGGTTTGATGTAAGTCTTGCTGAGTACCTTTGTACTCATGTTGCTATAATTTACATTTTTACAGAAGAAGCTGCAATCCCTTCTGATGGGTTGTACGTAGATGTTGACATCAATGAGTAGGCTAAGGCCCAGGTGGTGATCCTGAGCTTGTGAAGGACCATGTAGTATAGCTAGGCTTTCCAAGCCTCTTTTATTTTACTAGTTGTCTGTACTCAGAGAAGTTACTTGCGCTTCTGGTTTGTATGACTGTATGACTTGAATGCTGGGTCGTGTGACCCGTACCTATGTGTATGTTATGTATGGCTCTTTGAGTCTTAAATAAAGTACTTGCGTCGTAGAGTCATGTTGTGATGCCATGTTGTATTTGCACATATCGAGCATATTGTGTGTATGTTATTGAAATGCTTGGTATGTGTGGGATCTGACTATCTAGTTGTTTATCTTTAGTAGCCTCTCTTACCGGGAAATGTCTCCTAGTGTCTCCATTGAGCCATGGTAGCTTGCTACTGCTCCGGAACACTTAGACTGGCCGGCATGTGTCCTTCTTCGTTCCGGTGTCTGTCCCTTCGGGGAAATGTCACGCATTGAGTACCGGAGTCCTGTTAGCCCGCTACAGCCCGGTTTACCGGAGTCCTGCTAGCCCAGTGCTACAGCCCGGACCCACTTGCTGATGACCGACACGTTCGAAGCTGGGTCATGGATGCCTGTCCCTGTAAGCCTGTGCCACTTTGGATTTACGACTAGTCATGTCAGCCCGGGCTCCTTATCATATGGATGCTAGCGACACTATCATATACGTGAGCCAAAAGGCGCAAACGGTCCCGGGCAAAGGTAAGGCGACACCCGTGGGGATACCGTGCGTGAGGCCCCAAAGTGATATGAGGTGTTACAAGCTAGATCGATGTGACATCGAGTCGGGGTCCTGACAATTGCCAACCCAGAGATCAAGTATTCTGCAAACACACAACAACATGGTACAAGAACAACCGCTTTATTGATGCTAGCGGAAACATAAGTCTGATATTACATCAAGTTGCGAGGCCAAGCGGCACACACGGTACGGCTTAACAGTATGTACATTATTTAATGAACATGAAGGGGCCTCGATCACATAAACTACATAGCGGAACAACGACGAAGTGGAACTCCATAGCACAGGGACACCAACGTGGACACGATCTAGATGCGGGAAGCTCTCCGATCTGATACGACTTTCCTGAAATCTGGCATGACACGCCAGGTCAGTACATTGAATGTAGTTGCAAGCTCACAACAAACATAAGCATAATGACAAACAATATCACGACAAGGTTAGTGCGATCAAATCATACTACTGATGCGGTGAAACCAACTTGTGCACCGAGTCCCTCGGACTTGCTTACTAGACGGGTTACCTCGTAACCGAACGGTGATCATACCCGGATCAAAACTAAAGCCAACACTCACGATCATCTCATGATCCCACAGATCATCACATAACCAGTGCCAACAATAAATCTTTAGTGTGCAAGATTACTTATTAATGTTGATCCATGGTCTGACTTACTGATGAGCTGTGTCCGTAACCGAGGACGTTGCTATCAATAGATTAAATACACTCTGCAGAGGTAGCACACTTTACCCACACCTCGGAATCCATGGCCTCAACACCCCATTCGGGTGGACCAACGACATTCTGATGAAACCCTTCCATTGCTAGGACACTCTCCCGCCCACTCTGACCAACTCCCCTCTGGGCTAAGTCATGGGTGGCCCCGTGCCTACCAAAGGCATCAATGGCCACCGTCGTGGTAAAAATAGTCCCAAACAGGGACAAGGTACCATAAAAACAAACGGGCACACAAGGTTATGTCTGCTTACCGGGACAGGGTACAGCACGCCCATAACCTTCTCGTTGGAGGCACCGGCAAGAGGCATGACAATCACCGAATCGAGACTTCCCCTGTGACACCCTGGATTTTGCCTTTTCTCTCTTTCCGGACTTGCCTTCTCTCTCTTTTCGGACTTGGTTTTTATCGTGGTTTTTCCCTGATTTAAATTGGAGTTTGAATCATTTCAAATGGACTTGTCACTTGGTCATATCCTTGGCTTTCACCCAAGTGACCTCTCTTATTTATTCCTCTGATCAAACCTCAAAATTATCAAATGAATATTTTTCTTAAAACAAAAAATACTCATTTCTCTCTCCAAAGCAACCTCAATTTTTCTTGGTCAGAAAAATCTGAGATAAATCCCAAATATTCTTAGAACGATGGCACAACTCCCCATGTAAAAATATTGCATCACTTTTTGCAATATTTTTGCTGTAGAAAATCTTTTCACTTCTGGATCAAAAATGCACTTTGTACAACAAGTACATTTTTCCTTGAGCTTTTAGCCTTGATCTTTCTTGAGATTAAACACCCTCCTAAGAAACCCTAAACCCCAGGAGATTAGCCCTAATGGCCTTCTAGAAGGGGGCCAAACTTGGCGGCCAAGTTTCTGGACAGAAACTTGCCAGCTCAGTGAAGTCAAATCTGGTCTGCCTGGGCATGAGCCATCAACTCCCCTAGACTAAACACTGCACGGTCGAGCGCGTAGACAAGGTTTGACCGCTCCTGGGCGTCGTTTTGACCATGCCAGCCTAGTGACCGTGCGTGGACACGGTACCTGGCATGCCTCTCGACGCGCTTTGGCTGGCGCCTTGCGCTCTATTTCGCGCGTGCTCGATCCAGCGCTTGCCTCCGACTGCCAGACCACGCCACAAGCCTCGACCCATCACCATTGACTGCTCCCTGGTGCTCGCCAACGCCGGAGCCACTGCAGCAAGCACGGGCGCATCACGGCCAAAAGGCCATAGTGCGTGCATGCACTTGTTCGCTTCTCCACCCGCCTGCTGTGCTGTTTGTGTCCGCGAGTGTGGGCAAGTTTCTGTGTTGACACTGAGTGTTTGCCCCCTCTCATTGGAGCTTCTCTTCACCGTTCGCCGCGTGTCCAGAGAGCTCCGGCGGCGACACCCCCCCTTCGCTCCGGCTATATATAGCGCCCGCTCCTCGATTCCTAGCCACACACCACTCCACACCACCTCCACGAACACGTAGACGAGTAGAAGCCCGGTCGGACAGGCCTCTGGCCGTCGCCCCGACCAGACGACTCCGGCTCCTCGCAGTCTAGCCGCCGCGCTCCGGTGCCTCTCGAGCTCAAGCAGCTGCTTGGGCGGGGCATTGGGGTCCGTTGGTGCTGCCTGGAACCCGCCAAGCCCTCGAAGCCGCCTCTAGCCGTCGTCTTCATCCTCTCCGGTGAACCCCGTCGGCCACAGAAGCATGCGAGCTCAACTGTGACCAGCTCCGGCCAGCTCTCGCCAAGCCACGAGTACGGGCAGGTGCGCCTCGAGCCCTACTTCAATCCTATCCCTCTAGCCTAGCCCCAAACCCCCCCGTCACCGGCATGAGCTCCGGTGAAGCCCCGCCTCCCTCTGATCTCTCTCTCTCTCTCTCTCT
>NC_041383.1:524095900-524250956 GCF_002162155.2 Triticum dicoccoides
GCCTTCGATGTCACGCCCCCTAGGAATTTCTGTTTAATTCAAATCTATTCAGAAATTTGACCAAACTTTGACCAGGCACCATTTCTAAACCACAAGTCCAAATGATTTGATCCTTTTTGCATTGTCTTTGTTACAGAAAACTCTAGCAGCACACCAGAAGGTGGATATTTCCTTGCTATCTAGAATTTCTGGTGATTTCAGAATGTGTCTTGATAATTATTTTTGTGGTATAAATTATTTTTCATAAGGAGAAGCTTGTCTTGAAGCAAACCAAGAGGGGTGTGATCCACCTCTACACTAAGGCAAGCCACACCAGCATTTGGATGGTGTTATTCCAATACCTATGATTTTCTACTTGAATATGAGTTATTATTTGCATTTAAAATTTGATAAATAATTTTGGTTAACTTCTAGTTACTTTACCATGCTTGATATGCTTATTTTAGCTTCTGGTTGAATGCATGAACTTGTTTGGCTAAGTAGAGTAATGTTTTGCACTATGAATATTGTTGTGGAAAATAATGATAGTTATTTTACTAGTGATGGTTTTATTCAATAAAGAACTAATAAAAATATTGCTTGGTTATAAAAATGAGTTATAACAAGAGACGTCTGATTCTTAGTATTGCAAGATGCATATGTTATTAAGTTTGATCCATGAATATGAGTTGTTTGTTTTGCATGACGAGTAGTTGCATGATTCTTTTTGGGTTATATCATGTGGATGATAAAAAGTCTTTATCAAAGTTAAACTTGATTAAGTTCAACTGTAATATGATGTTGATCACATCATGGTGCCACTGAATCAGGTTTTAATTCAGTGCGACCACATTTACCTTATGGGAAGGTCTTGATTCGGTCCTTTGTTGTGGCTCTCACCAGTGCCTCCCGCTAGGGAAGGTTATGGGCGTGCATACCATGGCCTGGTAGGCAGACATAACCTTGTTGCTCGTTTTTGTTCTATGGCACCTTGTCCCTTTTTGGGACCGTTTTGTCACGACGGTGGCCGTTGGTATCTTTGGTAGACACGGGGCGACCCAAGACCTAGCCTTGAGGGGGAGTTGGTCGGAGTGGCCGGGGAGAGTGCATGACAAAGGGAGGGTTTTGTTGGAATGCTTTGGTCCACCCAAACGGGAATGCAAGACCAGGATTCCGTAGTGTGGGTAAAGTGCGCTACCTGTGCAGAGTGTAATTAATCTATCGATAGCATCGTCCTCGGTTATGGGCATAACTTGGAAGTAAGTCACACCATGGATCAAATTTTCTAATAATCTTACAAACTAAGTGAGTACTGTGATGCATTGGTTCGTGAGAAAGCATGAACACTTGAGGTGCTCATGAGTGATTGGTTTCAGTTGTGACCCAGGTATGGTCACTTTTTGTGTTATGTAGTAACCGTATGGTAAGCGAGTCTGTGACACCCATTTCATGAAATGTTTGTTTTGGTAGTAGTAGTTTTGCATTGAATTAATTTGATTGAATATTATGATATTGTTTGTCATCGTGCTTATGTTTGTTGTGAGCTTGCAAGTACATTCAATGTACTGACCTGACTTGTTAGGCCAGCTTTCAGGCAAGTCAGTTCGCATCAGGGAGCATCTCGTGTCTAGGCCGTGTTCACGTTGGTGTCCCTGTGCTATGGAGTTCCTCTATGTCGTTCTTCCGCTGCCGCGTAGCTTGTGCGATCGAGGCCCCGTCATGTTCATTAAAGAATGTACATACTATCTAGCAGCACCGTGTGTGCCGCTTGGCCTCGAATCTCGATGTAATATCAGACCTATGTAATCTTCTAGCATCGATAAAGCGGTTGTTTCTGTACCATGTTGTTGTGTATTGCTAGAAGACTTGATCTCTGGGCTGGCAATGCAAGGTAAACCAGTTGCTCTGAGACGGGGTGCCACAACACTTGGTATCAGAGCCGCGCTGATTGTAGGACATGCTAGACCGTTAGTGAGCTAGTGAAACGGTAGATAGCTTCATTTGAGTGCCGATTGTTGCATTGCATGCATGTTTATTTGTTATTACTAACCGAATGATTTGTGAGTGTAGATGGCACCAGTACCGATCTTATACAATCCTGAGCCAGCTCCGTACACATCGTCGCATCTGCTTCAGAATGTGTGGTGACGACTCTACCCAGAGGGTGCTGATCCAGAGTATCAGGTGTATCGCGAGCATCTAGCCTGTGCATTGTATGAGTATTATGTTGAGGTCACTCTACACCACAGTTCACCTACCGGCGCTTACACTCGTTCGACTAAGGGTTGTCCTACTTCTATGCCATCCCAGGTGATTTAGTTTGCTGCTCTTGAGGCTCTTGTAGACTTGAGCTACAACGAGGTCCGCATGCATACCCACCCTGGTCTCTTCTACTACCCATCTCTGCACGAGAATGGGCATGTCCATTTTCCTTTGATTAATCCGGCGTGCGATCGTCCACTAGCCACCTTTCTCGCTACATCACAGCTAGATATCTCCTGAAATACGAGTTAGCTCGGGAGCTTTCACGTGCTCGCACCGCTCTCGCGGACGCTCGTCTGAGGAACCCTCTCCCCGCTGTCATCTATACTCCTGCTCCAGTTCTTTCCACCCCCGTTCCACCGACGACCTCGCAGGGTACCGTTAACCCTCTGACGGTGAACCCTTGCAGCGCTCCTGCTACATGGTCTTCCCTTGTCGCTACTCCTGCTGCTCCTATGCTTAGATCCCATACCCCGCCTGCCCCTGAGGGAGAGCCCTCAAGGCAGTGTCGTCGTGTTCCTCTTGGCCTCGAGGTCTCTTCTATCAGTTCAGGATCAGGGTCCGACTTAGGAGACGAGCCTGCAGCAGCATCGACCGAGCAGTAGACCTTTAGAGTATCGCTATAGTCATGAGCATGATGTATGGCTGTACCCACACCTGTCATGATGCGTAGTTTCATGTACGAGGGTAGTAGACCCGCTGTGATGTTACTTTCATGTTGGGTCTATGTATAATTATGTTGGAACTTTTTATTCGCCTTGGTTTTCATTCGCTGTTTTCTTCCGGATTTGTTAGTGGCTTTTTCCCCCATTTTGGAGTTTTGTCATCATGGTTGCTATGTACTAGTTAAATGAAAAATAGGATGACGCGTGGAGGCAACAGCAGCCAAGCTTGTGAGGATGTCCTTGTCCATCGTTCCGCAAGACAGGCGGGACATTCCCCCGAGCCGTACCAGCCACCTCCGCTGTCACCGCCACATCCGCCTTCCACCGATCAGATCATGCAAATGTTTGAAGAAAGAAGAAGCAACGACCTATTGGAAATACATCGCATACTTTGTGGCCTGTTGCGACGTATGCAATAAGGTAAAGGCGGAATACCAAAAGCTCGCCGGACTCCTTCAACCTCCGCTAGTATCCCAATGGAGATGGAATGATATCTACATGGACTTCATCACCGGACTACCCATGTCTCATCGAGGAAATGACACAATATGGGTCATAGTGGACACCTTAATGAAGGTGGCACACTTTCTTCCTATCCGGACCACATACCGCACAAATCAACTCGCACAGTAGTATGTGTCAAGAATCGTCAGTCTGCACGGAGTACCCAAGAATATCACCTCCGATAGGGGATCTCTCTTCACCTCCGCATTTTGGGGACCGCATTGAAATACAGCACGGCCTATCATCCTCAGACAGATGAACAGACTGAACGAGTAAATCAAATACTCAAAGATATGCTCGGGGTATGTACATTGGCCCAGGGAACCAAGTGGGAAGACCGTCTGCCTTACGCCGAGTTCTCCTACAACAACAGTTTCAAGGCCAGCTTAAAGATGTCACCCTATGAAGCCCTGTATGGCCGGAAATGCCACACTCCATTGAACTGGTCTCAAACCAGAGACAGCCGCATTTTTGTAACCGATTTAATGCTCGAAGAGGAGAAGCAAGTCAAGGAAATCCGCAACAGACTGCAATTGGCCAAATCTTGACAGAAGAGCTACTATGATGCCAAACATCGTCAGATCAGCTTCGAACCCGGAGAACACGTATATCTCCAAGTCACCCCTATGAAAGGAGTCAAGAGGTTTCAGACCCACGGAAAATTGGCACCCAGATATATCATTCCATTCCCCGTCGAAACAGTTGCATATCAGTTGGAACTGCCACCAGAACTGTCAGAAGTACACAACGTGTTTCACATCTCCAAGCTAAGAAGATGTATCTAGCCACCAGAGAAAAGAACAGATATGGCAGAGATAGGATTGTCTAAGGATTTGACTTATGAGGAAAAGCCAATCAGAATATTGGATTAGACAGAAAAGGTCACTCGCAGCAAGGAAATAAGGTTTTACAAGGTTCAATGGGTGCACCACACAGAAGAGGAAGCGACCTAGGAAAGAGAGGAATTTTTAAGGACTGCATACCCAGAATGGTTTTCCCAAGCAACCGAATCTCGAGGACGAGATTCATCTTAACTGGGGGAGGTTTTTGACAGCCTATATTTTGCCTTCTCTCTCTTTCCGGACTTGCCTTCTCTCTCTTTCCGGACTTGGTTTTTATCGTGGGTTTTTCCCTGATTTGAATTGGAGTTTGAATCATTTCAAATGGACTTGTCACTTGGGCATATCCTTGGCTTTCACACAAGTGACCTATCTTCTTTATTCCTCTGATCAAACCTCAAAATAATCAAATGAATATTGTTCATAAATGAAAAATATTCATTTCTCTCTCTGAAACTCACTTCAGAATCTTGTGATCCAAAGCAACCTCAATTTTTCTCGCACAGAAAAATCTGAGATAAATCCCAAATATTCTTCGAACCATGGCACAACTTCCCATGTAAAAATATTGCATCACTTTTTGCAATATTTTTTCTGTAGAAAATCTTTTCACTTCAGAACCAGAAATGCACTTTGTACAACAAGTACATTTTCCTTGAGCTTTTAGCTTTGATCTTTCTTGTGCTTAAACACCCTCCTAAGAAACCTTAAACCCCAGGAGATTAGCCCTAATGGCATTCTAGAAGGTGGCCAAACTTGGTGGCCAAGTTTCTGGATTGAAACTTGCCAGCTTAGTGAAGTCAAATCTGGTCGGCCTGGGCATGAGCCATCAATTCCCCTAGACTAAACACTTCACGGTCGAGCGCATAGAAAAGGTTTGGCCGCTCCTGGGCGTCGTTTTGACCATGCCAGCCTGGTGACCGCGCTTGGACATGGTGCCTGACATTCGTCTCGACGCGCTTTCGCTGGCGCCTTGCGCTCTGTTTCGCGCGTGCTCGATCCAACGCTCGCCTCCGACTGCCACACCGCGCCACAAGCCTCGACCCATCACCATTGATCGCTCCCTGGCGCTCGCTGACACGGGAGCCGCCACAGCAAGCACTGGCGTGTCGCGGCCAAAAGGCCACAGTGCGCGCGTGCACTTGTCCGCTTCTCCAACCGCCTCCTGTGCTCGTCCACGAGCGTGGGCAAGCTTCTGCATTGACGCTAAGCGTTTGCCCCCTCTCATTGGAGCTTCTCATCGCCGTTCGCCGCGTGTCCACAGAGCTCCAGTGGCGACACGTCCCCCCCCCTTTGCTCCAGCTATATATAGCGCCCCTCCTCGATTACTAGCCATGCACCACTCCACACCACCTCCACGAACACGTAGACGAGTAGAAGCCCGGTCGGGCAGGCCTCTGGCCGTCGCCCCGACTAGAGGACTCCGGCGATCCCTGAAATCCAGCCGCCGCGCTCCGGTGCCTCTCAAGCTCAAGCAACTGCTTGGGCAGGGCATTGGGGGTCTGCTGGTGCTGCCTGGACCCTGCCAAGCCCTCGAAGCCGCCTCTAGCCATCGTCTTCATCCTCTCCGGCGAACCCCGTCCGCCACCGAAGCTTGCGAGCTCAACTGCGACCAGCTCCGGCCACCTCTCACCAAGCCACGGGTACGGGCAGGTGCACCTCGAGCCCTGCTTCAATCCTATCCCTCTAGCCTAGCCCCAAACCCCCTCGTCACCGGTGTGAGCTTCGGCGAAGCCCCGCCTCCCTCTGATCTCGCTCTCTCTCTCTCCTGACACGCGGGACCCACCTGTCGGTCTCACCACTCGCACCCGAAGCGGTATGAGTGGAGGCGTATTTCTGTTATACGCCTTCGACGTCACCCCCCCCAGGAATTTCTGTTTAATTCAAATCTATTCAGAAATTTGACCAAACTTTAACCAGCCACAATTTCTAAACCACAAGTCCAAATGATTTGATTCTTTTTGCATTGTCTTTGTTACAGAAAACTCAAGCAGCACACAAGAAGGTGGATTTTTCCTTGCTGTCTAGAATTTCTGGTGATTTTCAGAATGTGTTTTGATAATTATTTTTGTGGTTTAAATTATTTTTCAGAAGTGTCTTGAAGCAAACCAAGAGGGGTGTGATCCACCTCTACACTAAGGCAGGCCACACCAGCATTTGGATGGTGTTATTTCAATATCTATGATCTTCTACTTGAATACGAGTTATTATTTGCATTTAAAATTTGAAAAATAATTTTGGTTAATTTCTAGTTACTATACCATGCTTGATATGCTTGTCTTAGCTTCTGTTTGAATGCATGAACTTGTTTGGCTAAGTAGAGTAATGTTTTGCACTATGAATATTGCTATGGAAATTAATGATAGTTTTTTTACTAGTGATGGTTTTATTAAATAAAGAACTAATAAAAATATTGCTTGGTTATAAAAATGAGTTATAACCAGAGAAGTTTGATTTTTACTATTGCAAGATGCTTATGTTGTTAAGATTGATCCATGAATATGAGTTGTTTGTTTTGCATGACGAGTAGTTGCATGATTCTTTTTGGGTTATATAATGTGGATTATAAAAAGTCTTTATCAAAGCTAAACTTGATTAAGTTCAACTTGAATATGATGTTGATCAGATCATGCTGCCACTGAATTGGGTTTTAATTCAGTGCAACCACATTTACCTTATGGGAAGTTCTTGATTCGGTCCTTTGTTGTGGCTCTCACCGGTGCCTACCGCGAGGGAAGGTTATGGGCGTGCATACCCTGGCCCGGTAGGCAGACATAACCTTGTGTGCTCGTTTTTGTTTTATGGTACCTTGTCCCTATTTGGGACCGTTTTGCCATGACGCTGGCCGTTGGTGTCTTTGGTAGACACTGGGCCACCCAATACCTAGCCCTGAGGGGAGTTGGTAGGAGTGGCCAGGGAGAGTGCATGACAAAGGGAGGGTTTCGTCAGAATGCTTTGGTCCACCCGAATGGGAATGCAAGGCCAGGTATTCCATAGTGTTGGTAAAGTGCGCTACCTCTGCAGAGTGTAATTAATCAATTGATAGCCGCGTCCTCGGCTATGGGCATAACTCGGAAGTAAGTCACACCATGGATCAACATTTCTAATAATCTTGCAAACTAAGTGAGTACTGTGATGCATTGGTTCGTGATGAAAGCATGAACACTTGAGGTGCTCATGAGTGATTGGTTTCAGTTGTGACCCAGGTATGGTCACCGTTTGGTTACGCAGTAACCGTCTGGTACGCGAGTCCGTGGGACTCATTGCATGAAATGTTTGTTTTGGTAGTAGTAGTTTTGCATTGAATTAATCTGATTAAAAATCATGATATTGTTTGTCATCGTGCTTATGTTTGTTGTGAGCCTGCAAGTACATTCAATGTATTGACCTGGCGTGTTTTGCCATCTTTCAGGCAAGTCAGTTCGCATCGGAGCGCATCTCGTGTCTAGGCCGTGTTAACGTCAGTGTCCTTGTGCTATGGAGTTCCTCTACGTCGTTCTTCCGCTGCCGTGTAGTTTGTGCAATCGAGGCCCCGTCATGTTCATTAAATACTGTACATACTGTCTAGTAGCACCGTGTGTGCGGCTTGGCCTTGAATCTCGATGTAATATAAGACCTATGTAATTCGCTAGCATCAATAAAGCGGTTGTTTCTATACCATGTTGTTGTGTATTGCCAGAAGACTTGATCTCCGGGCTGGCAATGCAAGGTAAACCGGTTGCTCTGAGCCGGGGTGCCACATCCCCATAAAGCTAAATGTGGTCGCACTGAGAATAACTCGATTCAGTGGCACCATAACTCGATCAACATTATATTCAAGTTGGATTATTATCAGGTTTAACTTGAAAATAAAATCACCCAAGTCATCAGATGCCATGATCATGCAACTATTCTACATGCAAAGCATACCACTCACGTGAACGGATCAACATCATCAAAATGATCTACTTGCACTACTCCATCATTAAACCTTACTGATTCTACTTCACTATTTTATATCATGCATCTTTTAATTACCTCATAATTTATATGAAAATCCATTTATCATGAAGAAACTACCATTATTCATAAAAGCATATTCACTAGTTAAAATTATATTCTACTCAGCAAAACTTGTTCATGCATTCAACAAGTACCTTAAGCAAGCATTTCAAGCATGAAAAAGTAACTAGCACTAAGCAATATATAATTAACTAATTTAAATGCATGAAAATAACTCATGTTCAAGTTGGAAAAATCATAGATATTGAAATGACACCATCCGAATGTTGGTGTGGCTTGCCTTAGTGCAGGGGAGGTTCACACTCCTCTTGGTTGTCTTCAAGACAAGTCTCTCCATCTGAAAATATTTACAAACCGCAAAAAAAATATGAAAAACGATTCTAAAAATCACCAGAAATTCTAGACAGCAAGGAAAAATCCCCACTTTGGTGTGCTACTAGAGCTCTTCAGAACAAACACAATGCAAAAAGAATCACAAAATTGGACTTATAGTTTAAAAGTTATCACTGGTCAAAATTTTGAATTATTTTGAATTAGACAAAAAACTAGGGGGTGACGTCGACGGCGTATTCACAGAATACGCCTCCACTCGTACTGCTTCAGGCGCGAGTGGAGAGGCTGACAGTGGGCCCCACTGGTCAGGAGAGAGAGGAGGGGGAAAGAAAACAGAGCATGGCGGCGCTTCGCCGGAGCTCACGCCGGCGAGGAGGGGCCTTGGCCGATTCTGGATCGATAGAAATGGAGAGGGTGTCATGGCGCACCTGCCTATACCCGTGGCTTGCTGGGGGATGGCCGAAGCTGCTCGCAATCAAGATCGTGAGCAGCGGTTGCGGTCGGGATTCGCCGGAGAGGAAGAAGACGACGGAGAGGGGTGGCTCCAGGGGCTCCAATATGTCCAGACGACACCAGTGGACCTCCAAGGATTTGACTGAGGGGTGGATCGAGCTCGAGGGGCTCTAGAGTGAGTTGGAGGGGCTGCGGGGGTCACCGGCGAGCTCGGGTAGGGGACGGCGGCCAAAGGCCTGCCCGGCCGGGCTGCGTCTATGCTACGGTGTCGTGGTGGTTGGTTGGTGAGGTTTGGAGGCTCGGACCAGTGGGATGGGCTCAATTTATAGCCGGAGGAGGAGGGGGGTACGTGGTTCCACTGAAGTTCTCTGGAAGCCGGGGAGCAACGATGAAGGGTGCGAACGAGGGGTGGAAGTGCTCAGTGA
Source organism: Triticum dicoccoides (assembly GCF_002162155.2). Lineage (NCBI taxonomy): Eukaryota > Viridiplantae > Streptophyta > Magnoliopsida > Poales > Poaceae > Triticum > Triticum dicoccoides. The sequence goes on from NC_041383.1 coordinate 524,105,363, forward strand.
TCATGCAGGGGCTGTTGCAGCTTGCGGACGAGCACATGAAGTAGAGGAGGAAGAAGACAGGGGCATGGGCGCACTGCGGCTTTGGCCACGACGTGCCCGTGCCTGCTGCGGTGTCTCCGGCATAGGCGAGCACCATGGAGGGGTCAATGGTGATGAGTCGAGGATGGTGGCATGGCACGGTAGTCATCGGCGAGCTTTGGATCGAGCACGTGCCGAATAGAGGCACTGGCGCAGCGCAGAGCGTGTCGAACGCATGCCAGGGCCCATGTCCTCATGCGGTCACCATGCTGGCATGGTCAAGACGACGCCCACGTGCGGCCAAACCATGTCTGGGGTGTTTTTCGTGCAGTTTTAGGTCTAGGAAAGGTGATGGCTAACTGCCAGGCCGACCTGATAAGACTTGAGCTAGTTGGCAAGTTTCTGGTCAGAAACTTGGTCGCCAAGTTTGGAGGGCTTCTAGAAGGTGATTAGGGCTGATCTCTTGGGGTTAAGATTTTCTTAGGAGGGTAATGAGTCTCAAGAAAAACCAGCTCCATTGGATCAAAGAAAAATACACTTGTTGTACAAAGTGCATTTTGAGGCCAGAAGTGAAATGATTTTCTGTAACAAAAATATTCCAAAGAGTCATGCAATATTTTTCTCAGGAAGGTGGGACAAGGTTCAAAGAATATTTAGGAATTATCTCATGATTTTTGGAGCAAAAAAAATGGGGGTTGCTCTGGAGCACTAGTTTCTGAAATGAGTTTCAGAGAAGAATTTTAATATTTTTCTTTTATGAAAAATATTCCTTGGGCCATTTTGGGATTTTTCAGAGAAAGAATGTTGAATGAGAGGTAGATGGGTCACTTGGGTGAAAGTCAAGGGCATGCCCAAGTGCTAAGTCCATTTGAATTGATTCCAAAAACTCAAAACCAAATCAAGGCCAAATAAAGTCCGGAAAAAGAGAGAAGGCAAAATCTAGGCTATCACAAACCTCCCCCACTTAGGATGAATCTCGTCCTCGAGATTCGGTTGCTCGGGAAAACAGTTCTGGGTAGGCAGTCTTTAAAAATTCCTCTCTTTCCTAGGTTGCCTCTTCCTCGGTGTGGTGCTCCCATTGAACCTTATAAAATCTTATCACTTTGCTGCGTGTGACTCTCTCTGTCTCATCCAATATTCTGATCGGTCTCTCCTCATATGTTAAATCCTTAGCCAGCTCTATCTCTGCCATATAAGTCCTTTTCTCCGGTGGCAAGATACACCTTCTTAACTGTGAGACATGGAACACATTTTGTACCTCTGACAATTCCGGTGGCAACTCCAATTGATAAGAAATTGTTCTGATTCTGGACATGACTAGAAAGGGACCAATATACCTGGGTGCCAATTTTCCTTGGGTTTGAAATCTCTTGACTCCTTTCGTAGGGGTGACTCGGAGTCAATAACTGATCTGACGGTACTTTGCATCAATAACTCTTCTGTCATGACTTGGCCAACTGTAGTCTGCCTCGGATCTCCTTGACTTCCTTCTGAGCCTCCATCATCAAATTAGTTCCGAAAATGCGGCTGTCTCCAGTCTGAGACTAGTTTAGCAGAGTGCGGCACTTACGGCCATACAGAGCATCAAAAGGTGTCGTCTTCAAGCTGGGCTGGAAACTGTTGTTGTATGAAAACTCGGCATAAGGCTGGATCCCTGGGCCAAAGCACATGCTCGAAGCATATCTTTGAGGATTTGATTTACTGGCTCAGTCTGTCCGTCTGCCTAGGGAATATAAGTTGTGTTGTATTTCAGAGAAGTCCCCAAGGCTTGATGAAGACGTGACCAAAAGGCTGAAGTAAAGAGAGACCCACGATCTGAAGTGATTGTGTTTGGCACTCCATGCAAACTAACGATTCTGGCCACATATAACGTGCAAATTGATCGGCACGGTAGGTGGTCCGGATGGGAATAAATTGGGCTACCTTCGTTAATGTGTACGCTATGACCCATACTGCTTCATTGCCTCGGTGGGTCCTTGGTAGACCCATGATGAAATCCATGCATACATCATTCCATTTCCATTGCGAGACGGGTAGGGAGTACTGTGGGCTTTTGGTGTTCCACCTTCACTTTGTTGCATATATCACATCAAGCGGCAAAATCTGCGATATCTTTCTTCATTCCATCCCACCAAAACATCTTACAAAGATCTTCGTACATTTTGGTACCACTTGGGTGAATTGAATACGAAGATTCGTGTGCTTCTGAAATATCTTCTTCCTCAGATCTGTTTGCTTGGGTATGCATATCCTTCCTCGAAACCTTAACGTACCTTGCCGGTCCTTAGAGAAATCCTGAGTCTTTCCTTCTCACATACGCTTGGCATGGGATTGCAGTAATGCATCATTCGCCTGGGATCTGCGAATTTCCTCCTTGAGGGTAGGAGAAACTTCCAATATTCTGGCAAGACTGGCATCAACTATCACCAAATTGAGCGAAGCGATCTCATCATGAAGTTCAGGAGGCAAGGAATTCACTAAAGCATTCAGACTGGCAGTTTGTGCCTAAGGGCATCGGCAACCACATTGGCTTTACCCGGATGATAATTTATCCCGAGGTAATAATCCTTGACCAACTCGAGCCATCTTTGCTGACGAAGATTTAAATCTGGTTGTGTGAATATATATTTGAGACTCTTGTGGTCGGTAAATATCTGACACCGTTTTCCAATGAGATAGTGTCTGCAAATTTTTAAGGCATGCACACCAGCGGCCAATTCCAAATCATGAGTTGGATAATTCCCTTCGTGAGGCCGTAGCTGTCGGGATGCGTAGGCCACAACCTTGCCATCTTGCATGAGTACACATCCAAGGCCTTTCCTCGAGGCATCACAGTATACATCAAAACTGCGGTACATGTGAGTGTCGGTTCAATATCCGGCGTTTCTCGTAGTAGGGGTCCTAAGCTAGGCGTCTTGGAGCGATGGTAACATGAACATGGGGTTTTACCCAGCTTCGGGCTCTCTTCAAGAGATAATACCCTACATGCTGCTTTTGATTGTTTTCATATGGGTGTAGCACAGAGTACATGTATCTACCACGAGATTGTAGTAATGAATATGATATATTCTATTGACTAGCCTGGCCTCAGTTTATATAACACACCAAAGGCCTATGGTTTAGGAGAGTCCTTGTCTTGGGCGCTAAGTCTTGTGGAGTCTTCCTTGTATGCGGCAGGGGCTGTCCGAACTGGCCCATGAGTGAACGAACCTGGGGTCCCCCGGCCCAATCCAAGAGACTGGGAGACGACGTGGTGAGTACCCCCTAGTCCAGGACACCGTCAGTTGCCCCCTGAACCGGTCTTCAAGTTGGGGACTCTCCTCGATTCTTCCGAACTGCTCTTCATCTTTGGCCATCGGTCTTGAAAACTGGACCAACAAATCTTCCCATCATCTATCTTGAGGATTGCCGAGCTAAATCTGAAGAGTTTACACATCGGGTATCCGAGGAGCCCTTTAATTCTTCGCCCTTTATCAATGCCTTGTTACTTTTACTCCCACCTCGGGTTTGAAGTTGTCCCCACGTGGCGGTGTCTTCTTGCATCCGAGCACCAATGCCGGACCGCTTCCGAGCTCCAATGCCGGAATGTATTCGAAGAGTCTGGTTATAGCCGAGCTCCAATGCCGGACTACATCCGAGCTCCAACGCCGGACTATGTCCAAGCTCCAACGCTGGACTATGTCCAAGCTCAAACGCCGGACTATGTCCAAGCTCCGACGCCGGACTGTATATGGGGTGTCATAGCTCACCTTAGTTCAAAAAAGTAGAAGGAGTTTGAAGGGGTTTAGCCGATCTTAGTGCCGGAAATGCCCTCTATAGAGCCAGCCGCTTGCATCCGAGATTTATGCTAGACTGCTTCCAAGATGACGCACCACCTCGGGCTTGGGCTGATTGTTTGCGGATTTTATTTCCGATTGATGCAATTTACTTACTGGCGAGATATGTAGCTAGTAGCCCTCAAGGTGTGTATCGGTCTAAAACCCGAGATGCACTTGAAGGATGACACAAGACCGCTTATCCCAGTAGCCCCTAAGACTCGGGTTGATTCGCAAAATCGGCCTGAGGATCAACTCCTAGCTTGGCATAATACTTCGGGACACAAAAAGCGGTGTGCAATGTCCTCGAGACTCAGGTTGGGTGCCGCTGACCAACCTAAGGATCATAATCTCCTCAAAAACTATATTGCACCTTAAATTTTTTGCATTGGATTGTCAATGCAGTAGCCCCCGAGCCACTGGTCGGGTGGCAACACCAGATCAGGGGATGGATGTACCCCTTAAATATTTGTAAATGATAAGCACGAAGCCCAGTAGCCCCCGAGCCTTAATGTGGGCACGGGTGGCCGAATTAAGGATCGATATCCAGAGTAAAATCACAAATTATGTGTAATGATTCTATGTATCCAAGTACTCTACATCATTAATGCCCGGATCTGCATTGTACAAAACTTTGTTGACCGACCATCGGCTTCAACCTCCTCGGCCATCAGTCGAGGAGTGTTTGTCCTACTTTTTAAAGCCTTTATGAGGGCAAAGATTTACGACAAACAAGGCAATCCGGCCATACGGTTTTATAAACAAAGGTACGCAGAGAGATATGTTATATTAATTTTTAACGTAAGAAACATCTTCCAAAGAAAATAGTCCCGCTATCAGTTCCTTTCTTTGGGTCGTCATGCTTATCATGATCATGAAACCTCACTTCCAATCAATGTGGGAGGAAAATGTTGAGGATTTAGTTCAAGGAAATTTCCTGAACTCTACGGTATTAATGAATCAAAATTTTCACTTCCGTCGTTGCCGACCAATGTGGTCCTTTAAGATTGCTAGCTTTCGGCTTCACCCAGTCTGAGGTACTAACTCAGATGACCCGGTAGTAACAATCACAGAGGTGCTCCCTTTACTGCCTAGCCGAACAATCGGGAACGTAGGGGTAAGCACAGGAGCCAGGCAACCCAGTTTGTATTATATAATGAATACAAACGCTGATGACATATACTTGTTTTGACTCCATTGCGACTGTTTATCAGTTGAAAGTGGCCCATCATCGGCTTCTACCCCTTTGTAGATACTACGCAGGGTGTTTCTGCAATAACAAGATAACCCTTAGCCGACGTCTCGGTGCCCGAAGGCGGTTGTGTTAGCGGAAATGAGGCAATAAGATATCCGGGCTTTATAACTTTCACTTAGTCATAGGAGATCTAAACTAGGGAAGCTAGCTACGAGCCCTCGGTTAGTGTTTGACGACAGCTGAGGTCAATCCGTAAACACTTCAGCCAATGTTATGAACGGCCCATCATTTAACACAGTCATCGGATCGCTGACCAGTTCGCGCTTATTGTGACAGTCAGTTTTTGGCTTTCTCCACTGAGGTGCTTAACCATGCAAGCTGGAAGCACAATCGCAGTGGTTCTCCCGCTGAACACCTAGCCGAACAAAGCGGAACGTAGGAGGCAAGCACAGGAGCCGGGCAACCCCACTATTGACCAAAGACACAATTCGAAACCGATGCATATATAGCAATATCCGAGAATGTTTTTGCCGAATTTCTAAAGGTGTCCAACATTGCACTGCGAGACTTATGCTGGAAACACACAAATAGTTTAAAAGTGCCATAGGCTTGGAAAACCAAAAAACATCAGTAAAACCTTTACGTCTGAACAAGATCAAGTGTTCGGTGCCAATCCGAAAATTGGAAAAAATTGTGCTTCTGTCGTGCTTTAACATGACACATTCGATCTCAAGACTTCATGCGGGTCAGCCTACGGCTTCATGCTCCTTATCCCAAAGGCGGAGTAATTCTCTAAAGCCAGTTTAGAAAACTACACTCGAGCGGCTTTTAGAGAGATGGCAGACTATCCGGCTATTGACCATATACTTGAGTCAAACAAGGAGCGGTATAAAAAGACTTTGCAACGACCAAGAAGAAAACACATTTACTATAAAAATAGCTCATATAAATTTAAGAGCCCCCAAGTGACTTGGCTAAAAGAATTTTATGTATAATTATTGTATGTACCGAAGTACTTATATCATATCTGTGTTCACCCGAACTTTAAACACGTCTTAACCGACCGTCGGCTTCTCCCTCTTCGGTCAAGGGCTGAAAAGTGTTATGTACTTCACCTATTGAGAATATCAACGGTGTTTCCGATGACCAGGCAATCAGGCCATAAGGTTGTAACAGACAAAGGGCGCTCAGGGAACTTATGCTATATTACAGATGAAGTGTAAGAAGCATCTTCGAAGAAAATAGTACCCCCACCGATACCTTTCTTCGGTTGCTCATTGTTACTATGAGACTTGTGCAATAGATTTTTTGTACTCATGAGTTCCGTTGTGTGCCGACCATGATTGAAAACAATAAGAGCACTAGCTTTCGGCTTCACTCAGTCTGAGGTCCGATCTCGAATGACCCGATCGTGACAATCGCAGAGGTGCTCCCTTTACTCCCTAGCCGAACAATCGGGAACGTAGGGGTAAATACAGGAGCAAGGCAACCTAGCTTGCGGAACACTTAAGTCAACATGGTGCATATTGCGGTGTAATACATGAACAAGGTACGAAGCCATACAAGTATAATTATATGCAAGAGGAAAGGCTTCATAAAGGAAGCCCCCAAGTAAACGGGGTATTTGAATTTTCATGTCACAAAGTTAGTTTTTACAAGGAAGTTTTTCACAAACAAATTTTTGCGAAAAAAGTATAATGCTCGGTCGAACCGAACAAAATTTAAAACTGAAAGTTTTTGAGCATGAAAGCGACTTAGCTGGTTAATGCACTCGGCGGTGATGACGCAGTCCGAGCTTGATGCGGGACAAGGCTACAGCCACCAGGCTGGTCCCGAGATGGCCGAGCAAAGAGCTCAGCAATCCGAATAGGTGAAGTCCCCAGTCTAGCCGAGGCGATGGAGCTGGTCGGCGAATGACGCCGGAGTCTTCGGCCGAATAGGTTGATGAAGCGAACGGCGTGGGGTTGCTAAAGTAGGGCAGCGCGCCAAGGTGACGACACAATTATGTTGACGGAGGTGGGACGACGACGTGGGCACACCAAGGCGACAGTGCGGCCCGGTTTAAGTCAATTGTCTGCACAGATAAAATGGTGCAAGCCAGGCATAATAATATACACACACATATATATAATGTAAAAATATCCTCTACTTAATTTATTTAAGTAAAGCAGATAATTAAAGAAATGTGGCCTGAACATCGAGGTCGTCCCGACAGAGTGGCCACGCGGAGATGTCGGCACAGGAGGATGCACCGAGGCGACACCGTCGGCATGATCCAAGCTCGTTGTGCGGAGATGTCACGTGCAGTGGTTGTCGGCCAGCCATAATGACGGGGCGGCGGACCCGCCCGGTGTATGTATGGCACCTATGTCCGAATAGATGAACCTGCATACCCAAGAATGCACATCGAAAGCAAAGAGTTTTTTGGATACACTAAATTATACAGAATAATAAAACTGGAATAAGTGCACGTAATCTCTAGCCATGGCGGTGAAAAAACTGTCCAAAGTTCTATATAGATGGATGTTTAACCTGGTCGATCCCATATGTGATGTGTGAGTACTAGTACCGGTACTAGTACGTGTTCCTTTCATGGCATGGACCAACGCATGGTCAAATCAAAAGACATGTGCAGGTTAGACTGGCCACCTCTATGTAATTATTTTATGCAAAAAAAATGATTTAGTGAAAGGATGCGGCCTGTGGTCGAAGTCCATGTCGATGCAGGGTGTACGCGTGATGCGGTGAAGACACGACAAAATCCGATTTCGCAGGGCGGCCCGAGTTCCAGATGCGCTGTTCGACGGAACGCGGACAGGAAACCGACTGAACGCTCACACAGGTTGTACTGCGATCTGTATAAACAAAATAGTGCAGACTAGCAAAAATATGAGGGAACGGATAATTTATGCTATATGAAATTATGAGGAAGAATAGCACCTGATTTTCTCAATGGTGGATGCAATGATCCGAAGAGAAAACGGCAACCGGCGTCGTCAAGCATGTCCGGGTCACGTCATGTGTACTACTATTCCTAGTATTGAGTACTAGGCTCCCACGTGAGGAGGAATCAACAGGATCGAGGTGGACTATTAACCGATTAGATAAAGATGGACTATCCTCACTAGTACTACTCGGCTCCCAAGGAACCAGCAAGCGCATGGTTGGTGTACGCCGATGCGTGATTAGATCAGCGTGTGTGTGTGCGTCCTCGGTTAGCAGCCGCAGAAACATCAAAATATCAGACGGCGGCCACCGCATAACAAATCGGAACAGTATAGTAGATCGGTTATTCCTGTAGGTTTCGATCTAGAATACGTCTGCGAAGAAAATTTTAGAGACCGACAGAGAATAATTTGCAAGAAATAGATATCTACAAAACAGATCTTGCTAAAAAATTATCACCTGATTATCCCATGAATCTGTGACGATCACCCAACAGGCTCTAAATGAAAGCACCAATGTCGGTTCAATATCCGGCGTATCTCGTAGTAGGGGTCCTAAGGTAGGCGTCTTGGAGCGATGGTAACATGAACACGGGGTTTTACCCAGCTTCGGGCTCTCTTGAAGAGATAATACCCTACATGCTGCTTTTTATTATTTTCATATGGGTGTAGTACAGAGTACATGTATCTACCACGAGATTGTAGTAGTGAATATGATATATTCTATTGACTAGCCTAGCATCGGTTTATATAACACACCGGAGGCCTAGGGTTTAGGAGAGTCCTTGTCTTGGGCGCCAAGTCTTGCGGAGTCTTCCTTGTATGCAGCAGGGGCTCTCCGAACTGGCCCATGAGTAAACGGCACTGGGGGTCCTCGGCCCAATCCAAGAGATTGGGAGACGACATGGTGAGTACCCCCTAGTCCAGGACACCGTCAGTCGGGAAGGGTCAATACTGGTGCTGACGTCAGTCTGGCTTTTAGCTCGTTGAAGCTCCTTTCGCAGTCCTCAGTCCATTCCAACTTCTTATCCTTCTTGAGAAGCTCTGTCATTGGCATGGCAATCTTAGAGGATCCTTCGATAAAACAACGGTAATATCTGGGTAATCCAAGGAAACTCCAGATTTCTGACACTATCATAGGTGCGGCCCAATCAAGCACATCTTTCACCTTACTTAGATCGACAGCTATCCATTTTGCTGAAAGAACATGCCCTAAAAACCCAACTTGCTTGAGCCAAAACTCGCACTTGGTGAACTTTGCATAAAGCTGATGGCCACGGAGCCTTTGCAAAACTGCTCTGAGGTGTTTCGTGTGCTCTTCTTCACTTTTTGAGTAGATGAGGATGTCATCGATGAATACCACCACAAACTTATCCAAGAAATCCATAAATACCTTATTCATCATATGCATGAAAAGGCAGGGGCGTTGGTGAGACCGAAGGACAAGACGGTATATTCATAAAGACCGTACTGAGTAGTGAACGCGGTCTTGGGAATGTCTTCCTTCTTGATTTTGAGTTGGTGGTATCCGATCCTCAAATTAATCTTGGAGAATACTTTGGCCCCACTGAGTTGATCAAACAAATCATCAATCCTTGGTAGTGAATATTTGTTCTTGATGGTGACATCATTCAGCTGTCGGTAGTCTAGACACAACCAAAGACTGCTATCCTTCTTATCCACGAATATGGCGGGTGATCCCCAAGGTGAAGAGCTTGGACGGATGTATCCTTTCTGAAGCATCTCATCAAGATGTTTCTTAAATTCCAATAATTCTGACGAATGCATCCGATAATATTTCATGTATATCGGTGCAGTTCCACGCACCAAGTCAATTGCAAACTCAAGCTCCCTGTCTGGCGGCATTCCTGGTAATTCCTGAGGAAATACATCTGGATACTCACTGACCACAGGAATTAATTCCAATTCTTCAGCCACAGTCGTAAAAACCATTTCCTTCTTGGGTATGCTCCTGCGGGTATAAAATTTTGTGGTTCGACCTTCCTGACTTGTCATGGAGACTTCTCTAGTCGCACAGTTGATGCATACTTGATATTGGGTTAACCAATTCACTCCCAAAATAATATCCAATTTGGCAGACTCGATGATTATCAAGGATGTTGGAAACTTGACTCCCTTGATATCAATTTCCAAATTACGGCAGACCATATTGCTTCGGTGCACAGATCTCGGGGATTGTACCATCATAATTTTTCCCAAAACCGAGCAAGGAATTTCATTTTGGGCAACAAAACTCCATGAAATAAATGAGTGGGAAGCCCTAGAGTCAAATAAAATTATTGCAGGTATGTTATTAACAGGAAACATAGGAATGAGGACTTCCAGGTCCTCTTGGGCTTTGTTGATGGAGAGGTGATGGATTTGTCCTTGCATGGTCCTTGGGACGGAAAAGGGCTCCAAGTGGTTGACTTGTGGACAGAGTGGAGCAGTTGTCTTGCCTTTCTTGGGGCACTGTCTGGCGTAATGTCCGGTTTGCCCACAATTAAAGCAGGAATTGTTGCTCTCACATTCTTCGCGTACTAGACAGGTCACGACATTCTTGGCCTGAGTAGTGGTCTTGTTGACATTCTGTTGCCAATTGGGTTTGTACTAAACCTGAGTCTGTTGCCAAGTACAAGCCTTCTGCACTGGTTGCATATCCTTCTTAGGCTCGAATTTACGCTTGTGGTCATTATTAGCGGGCATGTTGTCGTGCATGAGCTTGTGCTCCCTTTCTGCGATGAGGTCCTTGTTCACCAGAGTTTGGAAATCCGGGAAATCAAACATACTGAGAGTGCATCTGAGGTGTTGGTTCAATCCTCCAAGAAATCCGTCGACCTTCCTTTCTTCTATGGCCACATCATAAAGAGAATAGCGGGCCAAATGGTTGAACTTGTGCAGGTACTCACTTACTGACAGGCTTCCTTGAGTGAGAGCGAGGAATTTGCGTTGCTTGATTTTCATAATCCCGGCTGGAATATGGTACTTGCGGAAATGATCCTTGAATTTGGTCCAAGTAATCTCCTCGTCCGCAGGCCACATAGCCTTAGAATTATCCCACCATATAGCGGCAGCTCCTTCAAGATAATGCATGGCGAACGAAACCTTGTCTTCTTCTTCAGTGCGAGCAATTTCCAGCTTCTTCTCAATAGTCCTGAACCAATCATCGGCTTCCAAAGGATAGATAACTTGACTGAAACTGAGAGGCTTGGTCCTTTGAAAATCTGACAACTTGGAGTAATGACCATTCTGATTTCCATTCTGTCCAACCATAGCTTGTACACTTCTCAACATCTCCATTAGATTGTTGTTCCTTCTTTCTTCAAACATACGCATGATTTTCTGAATGGAGGGCGGATGTGGCGGTGGAGGCGGTGGTGGCTGGTATGGCTCGGGGGAATGTCCTGCCTGTCTTGCAAAGCGACGAACAGGGACATCCTTACAAGCATGGATGCTGCTGCCTCCCCGTGTCATCCTATTATTTATTTTCCCAATACAAAGCAACCGAGATGAGAAATATCCAAGGATGGGAGGAAAAGCCAATGACAATCCTAGAAGAAAACATCAAGAAGAAACCAAGGCGAATAAAAAGGTTCCAACATAATGATACATAGACTTAAACATGAACGATAAACATCATGGCGGGTTCACTACCCTCATACATGAAACTAAGCATCATGACACGTACGAATACATCCATACATCATCCTCATGACGAAGGCAATACTCTAGCGATATAATGATCGATTGGCACTGCTGCGGGCTCCTCTTCTGAGTCGGACTCAGATCCTGACCTGATAGTGGATACCTCTAGATTAAAAGTGACACGGCGGCGCTGCCTCGAGGACTATCCCTCAAGGGCAGGTGTGGGGTGAGATCTAAGCATAGGTGCTATGGCGGTAGTAACAAGTGAAGCCCATGCAACAGGGGCACTGTGAGGGGTCACTGCCAAAGGGTTAGTGGTACCCTGAGTGGTCACTAAAGTTTGCGGGGTAACAGAGGCTGGAGGAACGTAGGGAGTGAAACCAACAGTAGGTAGAGGGTTCCTATTCCGAGCAGTGGCAAGGGCTATCCGGGCTCGGGTTAGCTCTTAGGCTAACTCATAGATCAAGAGGTAACTGGTAGTGATATAACAGGAAAGTTGGCTAGAAGGACGATCGCATGCCAGATCAATAAGAGGGAAGCGAATACGTCCGTTCTCATGCAGAGACGGGTAGTAATAGAAACCTGGGTGGGTATGCATGCGAACCTCGATCGCAGCAAACTGAATAGCCTGAGATGGCGTAGAAGCGAAACTACCCTTAGAGGAGCGGGTGTAAGCGCCAGAAGGGTAACTGTGGTGTAGAGTGACCTCCGCATAGTACTCATACAGCAAACCGGCCAGATGCTCCCGATACACCTGATACACTGGATCAGCACCCTCTGGGTAGAGTCGTCACCACACGTTCTGAGGCAGGTGCGGCGATCTCTACAGAGCTAGCTTAGGATGGTACATGATCGGAACTGGAGCCATCTACACTCGCAACCATCAGACGGTTAGTAATAACAACAAATAAAAATGCATGCAATGCAGCAACCAAATTATATGACTACCGGCACTCAAACGGCACTATCTACCGTTCATCTAACGCATTACCGGTCTAGCATGTCCTATAGTCAGCGTGGCTCTGATACCAAGCGTTGTGCCACCCCGGCTCAGAGCAACCAGTTTACCTTGAATTGCCAGCTGATACGTCTCCATCGTATCTACTTTTCCAAACACTTTTGCCCTTGTTTTGGACTCTAACTTGTATGATTTGAGTGGAATTAACCCAGACTGACGCTGTTTTCAGCAGAATTGCCATGGTGTTGTTTTATGTGTAGAAAACAGAAGTTCTCAGAATGACCTGAAACTCCATGGAATATCTTAGAATAAATAATAAAAAATCCTCGCCAAAGATGAAGGCCAGGGGGCCCACACCCTGTTCACGAGGGTGGGGGGCGCGCCCCTCCCCCCTGGGGACGCCCCCTACCTCGTGGGCCCCCTGGTGGCCCTCTGACGCCAACTCCAAGTCCATATATTGGCTTTCGTGGAGAAAAAATCAGAGAGAAAGTTTCATTGCGTTTTACGATACGGAGCCGCCGCCAATCCCTAATCTCTCTCGGGAGGGATGATCTGGAGTCCGTTCGGGGCTCGGGAGAGGGGGATTCGTCGCCGTCGTCATCATCAACCATCCTGCATCACCAATTTCATGATGTTCACCGTCGTGCGTGAGTAATTGCATCGTAGGCTTGCTGGACGGTGATGGGTTGGATGAGATTTATCATGTAATCGAGTTAGTTTTGTTAGGGTTTGATCCCTAGTATCCATTATGTTCTGAGATTGATGTTGCTATGACTTTTCTATGCTTAATGCTTGTCACTAGGGCCCGAGTGCCATGATTTCAGATCTGAACCTATTATGTTTTCATGAATATATGTGTGTTCTAGATCCTATCTTGCAAGTCTATATTCACCTACTATGTGTTATGATCCGGCAACCCCGAAGTGACAATAATCGGGACCACTCCCGGTGATGAGTATAGTTTGAGGAGTTCATGTATTCACTATGTGCTAATGCTTTGTTCCGGTTCTCTATTAAAAGGAGGCCTTAATATCCCTTAGTTTCCAATAGGACCCCGCTGCCATGGGAGGGTAGGACAAAAGATGTCATGCAAGTCTTTTCCATAAGCACGTATGACTATATACGGAATACATGCCTACATTACATTGATGAACTGGAGCTAGTTCTGTGTCACCCTATGTTGTAACTGTTACATGACGAACCACATCGGGCATAATTATCCGTCGCTAATCCGGTGCCTACGAGTTTTCCATATACTGGTTCTCGCTTATTTACTTTTCCGTTGCTACTGTTACAATCACTACAAAATACCAAAAACATTACTTTTGCTGTCTTTACTTTTGTTACCGTTACCATCACTATCATATTACTTTGCTACTAAACACTTTGCTGCAGATATTAAGTTTCCAGGTGTGGTTGAATTGACAACTGAGCTGCTAATACTTGAGAATATTCTTTGGCTCCCCTGGTGTCGAATCAACAAATTTGGGTTGAATACTCCACCCTCGAAAACTGTTGTGATCCCCTATACTTGTGGGTTATCACCAACCCAGAGATCAAGTCTTCTGGCAACACACAACAACATGGGATAGAAACAACCGCTTTATCGATGCTAGCGAAAAAATAAGTCTGATATTACATCAAGTTGTGAGGCCAGGCGGCACACACGGTGCGGCTGAACAATATGTACATTATTTATTGAACATGAAGGGGCCTCAATCATATAAACTACGTGATAGTGGAACGACAACGATGTGGAACTCCATAGCACAGGGACACCGACGTGGACACGATCTAGACGCAGGAAGCTCTCCGATCCGATACGACTTGCCTGAAATCTGGCATGACACGCCAGGTCAGTACATTGAATGTACTTGCAAGCTCACAACAAACGTAAGCATAATGACAAACAATATCATGACAATTGTTCAGGTTAATGCAATGCAAATCATACTACTGATGCGATGAATCCAACTTGTGCACCGAGTCCCTCGAACTTTCTTACCAGACGGGTTACCTCATAACCGAATGGTAATAATACCCAGATCACAATTGAATCCAACACTCATGATCATCTCATGATCCCACAGATCATCACATAACCAGTGCCAACAATAAATCTTTAGCGTGCAAGATTACTTATTAATGTTGATCCATGGTGTGACTTACTCACGAGCTGTGTCCGTAACCGAGGATGCGGCTATCGATAGATTAAATACACTCTGCAGAGGTAGCACACTTTACCCACACCTCAGAATCCATGGCCACGGCACCCCATTCGGGTGGACCAACAGCATTCCAATGAAACCTTTCCATTGCCATGACACTCTCCCGGCCACTCTGACCAACTCCCCTCTGGGCTAAGTCATGGGTGGCCCCGTGCCTACCAAAGGCATCAACGACCACCGTCGTGGCAAAAATGGTCCCAAACGGGGAAAAGGTACCATAAAAACAAATGGGCCCACAAGGTTATGTCCGCTTACCGGGCCAGGGTACAGCACTCCCATAACCTTCCCTCATTGGAGGCACCGGCAAGAGGCGTGACAATAGACCGACTCAAGACCTCCCCATAAAGGTAAATGTGGTCGCACCGAGAATAACTTGATTCAGTGGCACCATGACTCGATCAGCGTTATATTCAAGTTGGATTATTATCAGGTTTAACTTGAAAATAAAATCACCCAAGTCATCAGATGCCATGATCATGCAACTATTCGACATGCAAAGCATACCACTCACGTGAACGGATCAACATCATCAAAATGATCTACTTCCACTACTCCATCATTAAACCTTACTGATTCTACTTCACTGGTTTATAACATGCATCATTTTAATTACCTCATAATTTATATGAAAATCCATTTATCATGAAGAAACTACCATTATTCATAAAACATATTCACTAGTTAAAATTTTATTCTACTAAGAAAAACTAGTTCATGCATTCAACCACTACCTTAAGCAAGCATTTCAAGCATGACAAAGTAACTAGAACTAAGCAATATTTAATTAACTAATTTAAATGCATGAAAATAACTCATGTTCAAGTTGGAAAAATAATAGATATTGAAAGGACACCATCCAAATGTTGGTGTGGCTTGCCTTAGTGCAGAGGAGGTTCACACTCCTCCTGGTTATCTTCAAGACAAGTCTCTCCCTCTGAAAATATTTAAAAACATCAAAACAAAATATCAAAAACCATTCTGAAAATCACCAGAAATTCTAGACAGCAAAGAAAAATTCCCACTTTGGTGTGCTGCTAGAGCTCTTCAGAACGAACCCAATGCAAAAAGAATCACTCATTTGGACTTATAGTTTAAAAGTTATCACTGGTCAAAGTTGTGGTAAAAATTTTGAATTATTTTGAATTAAACAGAAAACCAGGGGGGTGACGTCGACGGCGTATTCACAGAATAGGCCTCCACTCGTACCGCTTCAGGCGTGAGTGGAGAGGCTGACAGTGGGCCCCGCTGGTCAGGAAAGAGAGAGGAGGGGGAAAGCAAACAGAGCACGGTGATGCTTCACCGGAGCTCATGCCGGCAAGGAGGGGTCCTTGGCTGATTCTGGAGGGATAGAAATGGAGAGGGGGTCACGATGCACCTACCTGTACCCGTGGCTTGTTGGGGGATGGCCGGAGCTGCTCGCAATCAAGCTCGCGAGCGGCGGTTGCAGTCAGTATTCGTCAAAGAGGAAGAAGATGACGAAGAGGGGCGGCTCCAGGGGTCCAATGCGTCCAGACGGCTCCAGTGGACCTCCAAGGATTCGCCTGAGGGGTGCATCAAGGTCGAGGGGCTCTAGAGTGAGCTGGAGGGGCTGCAGGGGTCGCCGGAGAGATCGGGTCGGGGACGACGTCCGGAGGCCTTCCCAGCCAGGCTGCGGCTATGCTACGGGGTCGTGGTGGTTCGGTGGTGAGGTTTGAAGGCTCAGAGCGGTGGGAGGGGCTCAATTTATAGCCGGAGGAGGAGGGGGTACGTGGCTCAACAGGAGTTCTCTGGAAGCCAGTGAGTGACGATGAAGGGTGCCAGCGAGGGGTGGAAATGCTCAGGGATCATGCGGGGGCTGTGGCAGCTTGCGGACGAGCACAGGAAGCAGAGGAGGAAGAAGATAGGCGCACTATGGCTTTTAGCTGCGACGTGCCCATGCCCGCTGTGGCGTATCCGGCATCGGCGAGTGCTAGGGAGGGGTCAATGGTGATGAGTCAAGGTTGGTGGCGTGGCGCGGCAGTCGTCGGTGAGCTCTGGATTGAGCACGCACCGAAAAGAGGCACTAGCACAGCGCAGAGCTCATCGAACACATGCCAGGGCCCGTACCTCACGCGGTCACCATGCTGGCATGGTCTAGACGACACCCACGGACGGCCAAACCATGTCTAGGGTGTTGTTAATGTAGTGTTAGGTCTAGGAAGGTGATGGCTCACTGCCAGGCCGACCAGATAAGACTTGAGCTAGTTGGTAAGTTTCTGGTCAGAAACTTGGTTGCCAAGTTTGGTGGGCTTCTAGAAGGTGATTAGGGTTGATCTCCTCGGGTTGAGCTTTTCTTAGGAGGGTAATGATGCTCAAGAAAAACCAGCTCCATTGGATCAAAGAAAAATACACTTGCTGTACGAAGTGCATTTTGAGGCTAGAAGTGAAATGATTTTCTGTAGCAAAAATATTCCAAAAAGTCATGCAATATTTTTGCTCAGGAATGTGGGCCAAGGTTCAAAGAATATTTAGGAATTATCTCAAGATTTTTGGAGCAAAAAATGCGGGTTGCTTTGGAGCACTAGTTTCTGAAATGAGTTTCAGAGAAGAACTTGAACATTTTCCTTTTATGAAAAATATTCCTTGGGACCTTTTGGGATTTTTCAGAGAAAGAATGTAGAGTGAGAGGTAGATGGGTCACTTGGGTGAAAGTCAAGGGCATGACCAAGTGCTAAGTCCATTTGAATTGATTCCCAAAACTCAAATCCAAAGCAAGGGAAAATAAAGTCCGAAGTAAGAGAGAAGGCAAAATCCAGGCTGTCACAAACTGTCACAGCTTGGTTTTTGCCCTCTTTTCTTTGCTCGATTTTCAGCTGAGTAGGTTTTGGATTTGGAGTTATGAATCATTCCATTTGGACTTGACCACTTGGGTATCCTTTGATTTTCACCCAAGTGTCCCCTCTCCTCCTCAAATCCATCATTTCACTCCTAGCCAACCCAACAATATTGCTTGGAATATTTTTCTTAAATGAAAAATATTCATTTTGCCTTTAAAACCCTAGCTAAACTCTTTGACCTCCAAAGCAACCCTCATTTCTGTTGCCCCAAAAATCCTAAGAAAAATCCCAAATATTCTTTGGACCCTAGGGCACATTTCTTAGCAAAAATATTTTACCACTCTTTGGAGTATTTTCGCTACTGAAAATATTTTCACTTCTGGGCTGAAATGGTAGTTTCTATAGCAACTACCTTTTTACTAGCTCCAATGTAGCTGGTTTTCCCTGAGCTTATTCACCCTAGTAAGAGTCAGTAAAAGCCCAAGGCTCAGCCCTTGAATCCCTGTGGTTTGACCACAGTAACTCCTCAAAGTTTCAGCTCAGTAACTAAACCTCATCACCATTTTACTTCTACTGCACCTGGAACCAAACCGAGCCATGGTAACACCTAAGTTTACTAAGGACTACACGCCAGACATCATGGTTAGTGCATATGTGGCATGATGTCACGGTCCACGCGGTGACTGTGTTCGTCCGAGCGTGCTGGCATGCCAAAAGTGCACGTTGTGTGTTGCCAGCGCCTCTGTGGCGCGCGTGCTCGCTGCTCGGCCATCCAGAGCGTGTCCCCCCTCGCCACCATCCTCGTCTCCACCCCCTTTACTCCTCCCTGCCGCTCGCCGACGCTGGAGCTCACCGCAGCGAGCACGGGCATGGTCCAGCCAACGGCACAGTGCCTGCACACTGTGTGCGTCCCTTTCCTCCTCGCTCATGTGCTCGTCCGTGTCCGCACACAACTCCCGCGTGACCCCCGTCGCCTTCTCGCTCTCTCTTTGAAGTCGCTCGTCACCGGGCGCCGTGGACAGGTGTCCACCGGCGGAGCCCGAAACCCCCTCGCCGCTTGCCTATATAAGGAGCCACCCCCAGCCTCCTCGAGCACCATCCCGCACTCTCTCACACCCCACAAACTAGTAGGAAGCCGCAGCCCGGCCGGGCAGGCCGCGGGCTGCCGTTCCAGAGTCGAGCTTGCCAGTGATCCCCTCTGGATCGTTTCCACAGCTCCATTCACTACCAAGCCAAGGCGACCCCGCTAGGGCCTCCGCCTCTCCTCCGTGTAGCCAACGTGCCTAGCTAGAGCCCCTGGAGCCGCCCCTAGCCGCCGTCTTCCTCATCTCTGGTGACCACCGTGTTCTGCCTCCGCTTGCGAGGAAGTATCCGACGCCGTCCGGTCACCGTTAGCTACGCTACGAGTACGGGCAGGTGCGCAATCGTATTCTCCGTTGATCCCTCCCTCTCGTTTTCCTCCAAGATACCTCAACGCCAGCGTAAGCTCCGGCGAAGCGCCGCGCCTCTCTGTTTTCTTCTCCCCTCCCTCCGGCCTGACTAGCGGGGCCTGCTAGTCAGCCACTCACTACGCGCATGAAGCGGTAAGAGTGGTGGCGCCCTGGGAGAATATGCCTTCGACGTCACCCCCCCCTCTATTTTCTTTTTCAAATTCATTTAAATTCCAGTAGCATTCAAATAGCCATAACTTTTATTCTACAAGTCCAAATGCATTGATTCTTTTTGCATCGTGTTCTGTGTCCAAAAATCTAACAGCACCCAAAAGATGGAATTTTTCCTTGCTGTCTAGATTTTCTGGCAATTTTCAGAAGGTTTCTTGATATTTTCATTTATGATTTTTGAATATTTTTCAGAGCAACCAGCTTGTCTTGAGGATCACCAGGAGCCTTGTGAACCTCATCAGTACTAAGGCAAGCCACAGTAACATTTTCATGGTGCCACTTCAATATTTATGATTTTCATACTTGAACTTATGAATATTGATGCATTTAAATTAGTTATATAATAAATATATTCCGTTATATGCTTGTTATGTTAAAATGCTTGAACTTCAGTATGTTTGAAGTAAATATTGTTGGTAAGATAATGAGAACTTAGTTGTTGTGATAAATAAATAATATGGTCATAGAG
Organism: Triticum dicoccoides; assembly: GCF_002162155.2. NCBI lineage: Eukaryota > Viridiplantae > Streptophyta > Magnoliopsida > Poales > Poaceae > Triticum > Triticum dicoccoides. The sequence continues at coordinate 524,125,092 of NC_041383.1, forward strand.
CTTGATGAGTAATTTGAATATTATTTTTGCATGAGGTACAATGATGATAATGCTAGAAATGGTTCTGGTATAAGTAAAGAGAGGTTTTAACCAGTATAGTAGCATGAGTTTATGTTGGCTCCATGGGAGCATGGTTGGTGCAGTCTTTGCACGGTTATGTGATGCATATGTTAAGTGATGCATGGTATGGCAGTATGACACCGGTTATTTTCTTTTCACATTTAAGTTGAACCTAATTAATAATTCAACTTGAACCTGTTGTTGACCTGGTCGTGGTGCCGCTGAAACGAGTCTTTCCCAGTGCAACCACATTTGCCAGTATGGGACGGCCTTAATGCGTTTCATTGTCGTGCCTCTGGTCGGTACCTCAATTTAGGGAAGGTTATGGGTGTGCTGTACCCTGGCCCGGTAGGCAAGCATAACCTTGTGACCCTGTTGTTAAGTTAATTTTGGTACCGGATCCCAGTGTGGATCGTGGCCATGACGTTGGTCGAGGTGTCTGGAGGTAGACACGGGACCACCTAGGACTAGCCCGGTGGGGTCTGAGTCGGAGGGGCCGGGAGAGTCTCATGACAGTGAAATGGTTTCGTCGGAATGCTGTTGGTCCACCCGAATGGGAGTGTGAGGCCATGGCTTCCGTAGTGTGGGTACAGTGTACTAACCTCTGCAGAGTGTTTTTAATCTATCCATAGCCGAGTCCACGGATACGGACACGCTCAAAAGTAAGGTACACCATCGGTCAAAACTTAACAAATATGCACACTAAATTGCACTAAGGATGGCAGTGAGGTCATCGTGTTGATTTGGACATGAGTTGTCGGGTTGTGATCGCCGTAAGGATCATGGGCCACGAGTTGGTCGGGTTGTGATAGCCGTCAGGATCACGGGCCATGAAATGGTCTGATTGTGATCGCCGTAAGGATCACGAGTATGTTTTGGTAATATTTTGTTTATTGGTCACATCTGGTAAGCAAGTCGGGAGAATAAGTACTTGTTGAGCATAGTCACATCATATTGGATACATATGGTTGCATTGTTGATTAAATTGGATAAATATCATAGTATTGTCTGTCATCTTGTTTATGCTTATTGTGAGCTTGCAAGTACATTCACTGTAATGACCTGGCGTGTCATGCCAGATTTCAGGAAAGTCCCGTTGGAAAGGAGTGTTGTCCGAGTCTAGACCGTGTCCACGTCGGTGTCCTTGTGCTATGGAGTCCCGCTACGATGTTGTTCCGCTGCCGAGTAGTTGTCATGATCGAGGCCCCTCTATGTTCACTAAATAATGTACATATTGTTCAGCCGCAATGTGTGTGCCGCTTGGCCTCGCTAACTGTTGTAATATAAACTATGTTCCGCTAGCATGAATAAAGCGGTTGTTTTCTGTACCATGTTGTTGTGAGTTGCCAGAAGACAAGGTCTCTAGGCTAGCAATGCAAGGTAAACCGGTCGCTCTGAGCCGGGGTGCCACAACGCTTGGTACCAGATCCGCGCTGACTGTAGGCCACGCTAGACTAAGTCGAGTTAACAAGACGCTAGATACAAGTTGTAGCTGAGTGCCGGTAATAACTGTAGCAGGTTGTTGCATTGCATGCACTAATTATATTTTTTTTTATTCTAACCTGCTAATGGTTGTGAGTGTAGATGGCTCCGGTGTTGTATACGTGCCAGTTGCGGCTGATGCCATACACGTTGCCGCATCTCCTTCGCAACGTGTGGTGTCAGGTGTACCCTCACGGAGACGATCCAGTCTATCGTGTGTACCGGGAGCGCCTAGCTGACTTAGTGTATGAGTATCGCGCCATGGTTACTCTGCGCACCAGTTCTGATTCCGGTTCTTACACTCGTACCTCTCGTAGCGGCTACGCTTCTTCCGCTTCTCAAGCCGTCCAGTTTGCTGCATTCGAGGTACTTGTTGAGCTCCGCTACAATGAGGTCCGGATGCAGAATCACCCAGGTTTCTGTTACTACACTTCTCTCCACGATAATGGTAGTGTCTGTTTCCCTGTCATTGATCCGGAGTCTGATAGTGTCGCTAGCCACCTTTCTCGCTACATCACTGCTAGCTATCTTCTGATCTACGAGCTGGCTCGTGAGCTAAGTCGTGCCCGTACTGCTTTAGCCACTTCTTTATTCTCTGCTCGCTCAGCCACTGCTTCTCCATCTGTGGGATTTATTCCCTACGTTCCTATCAGTTCTAGATCCCTTGTTTCTTTGGTTACTCCCCCGAGTAGCTCGGGCATCGCGACTGCGAGTCCCCTTAGTGCTCCTGCAGAGTGGGTTTCACTCCTCACCACTCCTGCAGCCCCGATGATCCGCCCTCCACCTGCCCCAGAGGGAGAGCCCTCGAGGTAGTGTCGTCGTGTCACTTTTAACCTGAAGGTCTCCGTTAACCCCGTTAGTTCTGGACCCGAGTCCGCATCAGGAGAGGACCCCACAGCGCCAGCCGAGCAGTAGAGCTTTCGAGTATTCTCAGTTGTCGGGACGGAGTATGGATGTAATCGTACTAGTCATGATGTTTTGTATCATGTATGAGGGTAGTTGGACCTAGCATGTTGTTATCTTCCATTTATGAGTCTATGTATAATTATGTTGGACTTTATTTTATTCGCCGTATTTTCTTCGTCTTTTCGGTTTCGCTTGGTTTTTGTTGCTTGCTTCTCCCCAATTATTCATCTCGGTTGCGTTGACTTGGGAAAAATTGTATTAGGATGACGCGGGGAGGCTGCAGTAGCAACGTTCGCGAGGGTTCTCCTGTTCGGCGTTCCGCACGACAGGCAGGACAATCAACCGAGCCGTACGTTCCACCACCGCCTCGACCGCCGAATCCGCCCTCCACCGAGCAAATTATGTGTATGTTCGAGGAATGACGAAACAATGATCTAATGGAAATATTCAGAAGTATTCAAGCAATGGTTGGACAGAATGGGAATCAGCCTGTCTCTCACTCCAAGCAATCTGATTTTCAAAGGACTAAGCCTCCCAGTTTCAGTCAGGCCGTTGATCCCTTGGATGCAGATGATTGGTTAAGAACTATGGAAAAGAAACTTGAGGTTCTCGAACTGATGAAGAGGATAAAGTTCCATTTGCAACACATTATTTGGAAGGCGCTGCTGCCATATGGTGGGAAAGTGAGAAAGCCATAGGGACTGAGAATGAAGCAATTACCTGGTCAAGATTCAAGGAGCAATTCCGTAAATATCACATCCCTGCGGGAAATATGAAGACTAAGCAGCGTGAATTTCTCGTGCTCCTCCAAGGAAGTCAATCAGTGGAAGAATATTTACAAAAATTCAATCACCTGTCACGTTACTCTCAATATGGCGTGGCCACTGAAGAAAGGAAGACGGACCGCTTTCTTGGTGGATTAAACCCGCAACTTCGATGTGCTCTCAGTGTGTTCGATTTCCCAGATTTTCAAACCCTGGTGAACAAGGCTTTCATTGCTGAAAGGGAACACAAGCTCGTGTCAGATAATAAGGCTGCCCATAACGATCACAAATGTAGGTTTGAACCCAAGAAGGAAATGCAACCAGTGCAGAAGGTTCGTACCTGGCAGCCAACTCTGATGGCATACCAGCCCAGTTGGCAACAAAATGTTAACAAAACCACCACCCAAGTGAAGAATGATGTGCTCAACCCAGTTATGGAGAATCGTCTGCGCAACAATTCCTGTTATAGTTGCGGACAAACCGGACATTATGCCAAATAGTGTACCAAGAACACCCGGACCAATGCTACGTTCAAGTCTCAAATCCATTATTTGGAAGCTGGTCCAAGTCAGCATGACGTCACGGGATACGTTCATCATATCTCAGTCGATGAAGCCCAAGAAAATCCCGAAGTCGTCATTGGTATGTTCCCTGTTAATAACATACCTGCAGTAATTTTATTTGAATCTGGGGCTTCCCACTCTTTTATTTCTCGGAGTTTTGTCGCCCAAAACAAATTTCCTTGTTCGCTTTTGGGCAAGAATATGCTGGTACAAACCCCGAGATCTATTATTCAAAGCAATCTGGTCTGCCGCAAGCTGGAAGTCAGTATCAACGAAATCCGTTTCCCGACGTCTTTGATACTGATTGAGTCTGATAAATTGGATGTCATCTTGGGTATGAATTGGCTGACTCGGTACCAAGTATGCATAAATTGTGCGACCCGGGAAGTCAATTTGACCGGACAGGATGGACAAGCTACCAAGTTTATTGCTCGTAGAAGCATACCCTCCAAGGAAATGGTTTTCACAGCAATAGCAGAAATGGAATTAATTCCCATGGTCAGTGAGTTTCCCGATGTATTCCCAGAAGAACTGCCAAGCATGCCACCTGATCAAGAGCTTGAGTTTGCAATAGAGCTTGTGCCCAGAACCACACCAATACACAAGAAATATTATCGAATGTCGTCATCCGAATTGGTGGAGCTAAAGAAACAGCTTGATGAAATGCTCCAAAAAGGATATATCCGCCCCAGTTCCTCGCCATGGGGATCACCCGCTATTTTTGTGGACAAGAAAGATGGCAGACTTCGCATGTGTGTGGACTAGGGACAGTTGAATGATGCCACGATCAAAAACAAATACCCTCTGCCAAGAATTGATGATTTGTTTGATCAGCTCAGTGGAGCCAAGGTATTCTCAAAGATTGATTTGCGGACTGGATATTACCAGCTCAAAATTAGAAAGGAGGATATTCCCAAGACCGCGTTCGCCACTCGCTATGGTCTTTATGAATATACCATCATGTCCTTAGGCCTCACCAATGCCCCACCTTCTTCATGCACATGATGAACAAAGTATTCATGGATTTCCTTGATAAGTTCGTGGTCGTCTTCATCGATGATATACTTATTTACTCAAGAAGTGAAGAAGAGCATAAAGGACACCTCCGCGCAGTGCTACAACGACTCCGTGAGCACAAGTTGTATGCCAAGTTCAGTAAATGCGAGTTTTGGCACAAGCAAGTTGGATTCCTCGGGCATGTACTATCCGATGAAGGTATAGCCGTGGACCCAAGCAAAGTAAAAGACGTGCTCGACTGGTTGCCACCTGCCACCGTGTCTCAGATCCAGAGTTTTCTTGGATTAGCCGGATACTACCGTCGTTTCATTGAAGGGTTCTCCAAGATTGCTAAGCCCAAGACAGAGTTTCTTAAGAAGCATAAGAAGTTTGAATGGACGTAAGACTGTGAGAAAAGTTTCACCGAGATAAAGAAGCGCTTAACAACTGCGTCGGTATTAACACTTCCAGATATCTACCGCAGCTTTGACGTATATTGCGACGCTTCCCGGCAAGGACTTGGGTGCGTACTTATGCAAGATGGCAAGGTATTAGCCTACGCTTCACGGCAGCTACGACCCCATGAAGGAAATTACCCCACTCATGATTTGGAATTGGCCGCGGTGGTTCATGCTTTAAAAATTTGGAGACACTACCTCATTGGAAAAAAGTGCCAAATTTTTACTGACCACAAAAGTCTCAAATACATATTAACCCAGCCGGATTTAAACCTCCATCAGCGAAGATGGCTGGAGTTGGACAAGGATTATGATCTTGGAATAAATTACCATCCGGGTAAGGCCAACATGGTTGCCGATGCACTTAGTCGAAAGCACGTTAGTTTAAACGTCATGCTGGAATCTCTTCCTTCCGAACTCAAAAAAGAAATTGCTCGGCTCAACCTGGTCATTGTTGAGGCTGGTCTTGCCAATATTCTGACGGTCACTCCTACATTAGAGGAAGAAATCCGCAAGGCCCAGCCAGGCGATGCCAATCTGCAGAAACGCATCAAGTCATCTGATTTCTCAAAGGATTAGTACGATACCCTCCGATTCAGGGGAAGGATGTGTGTGCCTAATCAAGCTGACCTAAAGCAGAAAATTTTGTCAGAACCCCACGAGTACTCGTATTCAATCCACCCTGGAGGCACAAAAATGTATGAAGACCTTCGACAAATATTCTGGTGGGATGGAATGAACAAAGACATTGCTTATTTCGTGGCTTGTTGCAAAATATGCAAGAAGGTTAAGGCGGAAAACAAGAAACCAGCCGGACTTCTCCAACCACTGCCCGTGTCACAATGAAAATGGGACGATGTCTATATGGATTTCGTCACAGGATTACCCAGGACCCGATGAGGCAATAATGCGATCTGGGTCATAGTGGATACATTAACCAAGGTGGCCCACTTCCTCCCAGTCAAAACCTCATACCGAGCAGACGAGCTTGCCCGACTGTATGTATCCAGGATTGTCAGTTTACATGGAGTTCCCAGAACCATCACTACCGACCGAGGTTCACTTTCACCTCTGCTTTCTGGACCCGTCTCCATCAAGCCCTTGGGACAGAATTAAAATACAGCACCGCTTCTCATCCTCAGATGGATGGGTAAACGGAAAGAGTAAATCAGATACTTGAAGATATGGTCCGTTCCTCTGTTTTATCCCAAGGACCACAATGGGAATATTGTTTGCCGTACGCAAAGTTCTCGTATAATAATAGGTTCCAAACCAGTTTAAAGATGTCACCTTATGAAGCTTTGTATGGCCGAAAGTGCCGCACTCCATTAAATTGGTCTCAAACCGGAGACAGCCGTATTTTCGGAACAGATCTCATGCTGGAAGCCGAAAAGCAAGTCAAGGAGATCCGAGACAAACTACAACTGGCCAAATCACGATAGAAAAGTTATTATGATGCAAAGCACCGGTAGATCAGTTTTGAACCCGGAGAACATGTCTACCTTCGAGTCACACCCATGAAGGGAATAAAAAGGTTCCAAACCCGTGGCAAATTGGCACCCAGGTTTATTGGTCCATTTCCTGTCATGACACGAGTAGGTGCTGTGGCATATCAGTTGGAGCTTCCTCCGGAACTGTCCGACATGCACAACGTGTTCCATGTGTCACAACTGCGACGGTGCATCTCATCGCCTGAGAAAAAGACCGATTTGGCAGAAATAGAGCTGGCAAAGGACTCGACCTATGAAGAGAGGCCAGTGAAAAATTTGGATCAGATGGAAAGAGTCACTCGCAGTAAGACACGGAAGTTTTACAAGGTTCAATGGATGCATCATACCGAGTCAGAATCAACCTGGGAATCAGAAGAATTTCTAAGGGCATGTTATCCAGAATGGTTTTCCCAAGCAACCGAATCTCGAGGACAAGATTCATTCTAAGTGGGGGGAGGTTTGTCACAGCCTGGTTTTGCCCCTCTTTTCTTTGCTTGATTTTCAGCTGAGTTGGTTTTGGATTTGGAGTTTTGAATCATTCCATTTGGACTTGACCACTTGGGTATCCTTTGATTTTCACCCAAGTGTCCCCTCTCCTCCTCAAATCCATCATTTCACCCCTGGCCAACCCAACAATATTGCTTGGAATATTTTTCTTAAATGAAAAATATTCATTTTGCCTCTAAAACCCTAGCTAAACTCTTTGACCTCCAAAGCAACCCTCATTTCTGCTCCCCCAAAAATCCTGAGAAAAATCCCAAATATTCTTTGGACCCTAGGGCACATTTCTGAACAAAAATATTTCACCACTCTTTGGAGTATTTTGGCCACAGAAAATATTTTCACTTCTGGGCTGAAATGGTAGTTTCTACAGCAACTACCTTTTTTACTAGCTCCAATGTAGTTGGTTTTCCCTGAGCTTATTCACCTTAGTAAGAGTCGGTAAAACCCCAAGGCTCAGCCCTTGAATCCCTGTGGTTTGACCACAGTAACTCTTCATCACCATTTTACTTCTACTGCACACCTGGAACCAAACCGAGCCATGGTAACACCTAAGTTTACTAAGGACTACACGCTAGACATCATGGTTAGTGCATATGTGGCCTGATGTCACGGTCCACGCGGTGACCGCACTCGTCCGAGCATGCTTGTATGCCAAAAGCGCGCTCTGTGCGTCGCCAGCGCCTCTGTGGCGCGGGTGCTCGCTGCTCAGCCAGCCAGAGCGTGTCCCCCTCGCCACCATCCTGGTCTCCACCCCCTTTACTCCTCCCTGCCGCTTGCCAACGTCGAAGCTTGCCGCAGCGAGCATGGGCACGGTCCGGCCAACGGCATAGTGCCCGCGCACTGTGTTTGTCCCTTTCCTCCTTGCTCCTGTGCTCGTCCGCGTCCGCGCACAGCTCCCGCATGACCCCCGTCGCCTTCCCCCTCTCTCTGACGCCGCTCGTCCTTGGGCACCATGGACAGGTGTCCACCGGCGAAGCCCGAAACCCCCTCGCCGCTTGCCTATATAAGGAGCCACCCCCCAGCCTCCTCGAGCACCATCCCACACTCTCTCACACCCCACAAACTAGTAGGAAGCCGCAGCTCGGCCGGGTAGGCTGCAGGCTGCCGTTTCAGAGCCAAGCTCGCCGGCGATCCCCTATGGATCGTTTCCGCAGCTCCGGCCAGTCCCAAGCCAAGGCGACCCTGCTAGGGCCTACGCCTCTTCTCCGTGAAGCCAGCGTGCCTAGCTAGAGCCCCTGGAGCCGCCCCTAGCCGCCGTGTTCCTCATCTCCGGCGACCACCGTGTTCTGCCTCCGCTTGTGAGGAAGAATCCTACGTCGTCCGGTCACCGTTAGCCACGCTATGGGTACGGGCAGGTGCGCAATCGTCTTCACCGTCGATCCCTCCCACTCGTTTTCCTCCAAGAAGCCTCAATGCCAGGGCCTCTCTGTTTTCTTCTCCGCGCCTCTCTGTTTTCTTCTCCCCTCCCTCCAGCCTGACTAGCGGGGCCCGCTAGTTAGCCACTCACTACACGCGTGAAGTGGTATGAGTGGTGGCGCCCTGGGAGAATACGTCTTCGACGTCACCCCCTCTGTTTTCTTTTTCAAATTCATTTAAATTCCAGTAGCATTCAAATAGCCATAACTTTTATTCTACTAGTCCAAATGCATTGATTCTTTTTGCATCGTGTTCTGTGTCCAAAAATCTAACAACACCCAAAAGATGGGATTTTTCCTTGCTGTCTAGATTTTCTGGCAATTTTCAGAAGGTTTCTTGATATTTTCATTTGTGGTTTCTGAATATTTTTCAGATGAACCAGCTTGTCTTGAGGATCACCAGGAGCCTTGTGAACCTCATCAGTACTAAGGCAAGCCACAGTAACATTTTCATGGTGCCACTTCAATATTTAGATATTCATACTTGAACTTATGAATATTGATGCATTAAAATTAGTTATATAATAAATATATTCTGTTATATGCTTGTTATGTTAAAATGCTTGAACTTCAGTATGTTTGAAGTAAATATTGTTGGTAAGATAATGAGAACTTAGTTGCATGTGATAAATAAATAATACGGTCTTAGAGCTTGATGAGTAATTTGAATATTATTTTTGCATGAGGTATAATGATGATAATGCTAGAAATGGTTCTGGTATAAGTAAAGAGAGGTTTTAACCAGTATAGTAGCATGAGTTTATGTTGGCTCCGTGGGAGCGTGGTTGGTGCAGTCTTTGCACGGTTATGTGATGCATATGTTAAGTGATGCATGGTATGGCAGTATGACACCTGTTATTTTCTTTTCACATTTAAGTTGAACCTGATTAATAATTCAACTTGAACCTGTTGTTGACCGGGTCGTGGTGCCGCTGAAACGAGTCTTTCCCAGTGTAACCACATTTGCCGGTATGGGACGGCCTTAATGCGTTTCATTGTCGTGCCTCTGGTCGGTACCTCAATTTAGGGAAGGTTATGGGCATGTTGTACCCTGGACCGGTAGGCAAGCATAACCTTGTGAGCCCATTGTTAAGTTAATTTTGGTACCGGATCCCAGTGTGGATCGTGGCCACGACGGTGGTCGAGGTGTCTGGAGGTACACACGGGGCCACCCAGGACTAGCCCGATGGGGTCTGAGTTGGAGGGGCCGGGAGAGTGTCATGACAGTGAAATGGTTTCGTCGGAACGCTGTTGGTCCACCCGAATGGGAGTGTGAGGCCATGGGTTCCGTAGTGTGGGTAAAGTGTACTAACCTCTGCAGAGTGTTTTTAATCTATCGATAGCTGAGTCCATGGATATGGACACACTCGAAAGTAAGGTACACCATGGGTCAACAATTAATAAATATGCACACTAAATTGCACTAAGGATGGCAGTGAGGTCATCGTGTTGAGTTGGACATGAGTTGTCGGGTTGTGATCGCCATAAGGATCACGGGCGACGATTTGGTCGGGTTGTGATCGCCGTAAGGATCACGGGCCATGAAATGGTAGGGTTGTGATCGCCGTAAGGATCACGGGTATGTTTTGTTAATATTGTGTTTATTGGTCACATCTGGTAAGCAAGTCGGGAGAATAAGTACCTGTTGAGCATAGTCACATCATGTTGGATACATATGGTTGCATTGTTGATTAAATTGGATAAATATCATAATATTGTCTGTCATATTGTTTATGCTTATTGTGAGCTTGCAAGTACATTCAATGTACTGACCTGGCGTGTCATGCCAGATTTCAGGAAAGTCCTGTTGGAAAGGAGTGTTGTCCGAGTCTAGACCGTGTCCACGTCGGTGTCCTTGTGCTATGGAGTCCCTCTACGACGTTGTTCCGCTGCCGAGTAGTTGTCATGATCGAGGCCCTTCTATGTTCACTAAATAATGTACATATTGTTCAGCCGCACCGTGTGTGCCGTTTGGCCTCGCTAACTATTGTAATATAAACTATGTTCCGCTAGCATGAATAGAGCGGTTGCTTTCTGTACCATGTTGTTGTGTGTTGCTAGAAGATAAGGTCTCTAGGCTGGCAATGCAAGGTAAATCGGTCGCTCTGAGCTAGGGTGCCACACAAACCTCCCCCACTTAGGATGAATCTCGTCCTCGAGATTCGGTTGCTTGGGAAAACAGTTCTGGGTAGGCAGTTCTTAAAAATTCCTCTCTTTCCCAGGTTGCCCTTCCTATGTGTGATCCACCCATTGAACCTTATAATACCTTATCACTTTGTTGCGAGTGACTCTCTGTGTCTCATAAAATATTCTCATCGGTCTCTCCTCATATGTTAAATCCTTAGCCAGCTCTATCTCTGCCATATTAGTCCTTTTCTCCGGTGGCAAGATACACCTTCTTAACTGTGAGACATTGAACACATTGTGTACCTTTGACAATTCCAATGGAAACTCCAACTGATAAGCAACTGTTCCGACTCTAGACATGATTGGAAAGGGACCAATATACCTGGGTGCCAATTTTCCTCGGGTCTAAAATCTCTTGACTCCTTTCGTAGGGGTGACTCGGAGATACACATGTTCTCCGGGTTCGAAGCTGATCTAACGGTGCTTTGCATCAACAACTCTTCTGTCGTGACTTGGCCAACTGCAGTCTGTCTCGAATCTCCTTGACTTGCTTCTCAACCTCCATCATAAAATCAGTTCCAAAAATGCAGCCGTCTCCGGTCTGAGACCAGTTTAGCCGAGTGCGGCACTTACGGTCATACTGAGCTTCATAAGGTGACATCTTCAAGCTGGTCTAGAAACAGTTGTTGTAGGAAAACTCGGCATAAGGCAGGAAATCTTCCACTTGGATCCCTGGGCCAAAGCACATGCTCGAAGCATATCTTCGAGTATTTGATTTATTCACTCAATCTGTCCGTCTGTATGGGATGATAAGCTGTGTTGTATTTCAGGGCAGTCCCTAAGGCTTGATGAAGACGTGACCAAAAGGCCGAAGTAAAGAGAGACCCTCGATCTGAAGTGATTTTCTTTGGCACTCCATGCAAACTGACGATTCTGGCCACATATAACTGTGCAAATTGGTCGGCATGGTAGGTGGTCCAGATGGGAATGACATGGGATACCTTCATTAATATGTCCACTATGACCAATACTGCGTCATTGCCTGAATGGGTCCTTGGTGGACCTGATGAAATCCATGCAGACATCATCCCATTTCCATTGCGAGACGGGTAGGGGCTCAAGGAGTCCTGTGGGCTTTTGGTGTTCTGCCTTCACTCTGTAGCATATATCACAACAAGCGACAAAATATGCGATATCTTTCTTCATTCCATCCTAGCAAAACATCTGACGAAGGTCTTCGTACATTTTGGTACCATGATACGTCTCCAACGTATCTATATTTTTTTATTGTTCCATGCTATTATATTACCCATTTTGGATGTTTATGGGCTTTACTCTAAACTTTTATATCATTTTTGGGACTAATCTACTAACCAGAGGCCCAGGCCAAATTGTTGTTTTCTTGCCTAATTCAGTGTTACGAAGAAAAGGAACATAAAACGGAGTCCAAACGGAATGAAACCTTCGGGAGAGTTATTTTTGGAATGGAAGCAATCTAGGAGGCTTGGAGTGCACGTAAGGGAAGCAATGACGAAGCCACGAGGCAAGGAGGCGCGCCCTACCCCCTGGGCGCGCCCCCAACCTCGTGGGCCCCTTATGGCTCCCCTGACTGACTTTGTGTGTCTATAGATGTCCATATACCCTAAAAACATCAAGGAGCACAGTAGATCGGGAGTTCCACCGCCATAAGCCTCTGTAGCCACAAAAACCAATTGGGACCCTGTTCCGGCAACCTGCCGGAGGGGCAATCCCTCACCGGTGGCCATCTTCATCATCCCGGCGCTCTCCATGACGAGGAGGGAGTAGTTCACCCTCGGGGCTGAGGGTATGTACAAGTAGCTATGCGTTTGATCTCTCTCTTTCTCTCCTGTTCTTAAGGTGATACGATCTTGATGTATCGCAAGCTTTGCTATTATAGTTGGATCTTAAGGTGTTTCTCCCCCTCTACTCTCTTGTGATGAATTGAGTTTTCCCTTTGAAGTCATCTTATCGGATTGAGTCTTTAAGGATTTGAGAACACTTGATGTATGTCTTCCTGTGCTTATTTGTGGTGACAATGGGATATTTACGTGATCTACTTGATTTATGTTTTGGTGATCAACTTGCGGGTTCCGTGACTTTGGGAATCTATGCATAGGGGTTGGCACACGTTTTCATCTTGACTCTCCGGTAGAAACTTTGGGGCACTCTTTGAAGCACTTTGTGTTGGTTGAATAGATGAATCTGAGATTGTGTGATGCATATCGTATAACCATGCCCACGGATACTTGAGGTGACATTGGAGTATCTAGGTGACATTAGGGTTTTGGTTGATTTGTGCCTTAAGGTGTTATTCTAGTACAAACTCTATGATAGATTGAACGGAAAGAATAGCTTCATGTTATTTTACTACGGACTCTTAAATAGATCGATCAGAAAGGATAACTTTGAGGTGGTTTCGTACCCTACAATAATCTCTTCGTTTGTTCTCCGCTATTAGTGACTTTGGAGTGAATCTTTGTTGCATGTTGAGGGATAGTTATATGATCTAGTTATGTTATTATTGTTGAGAGAACTTGCGCTAGTGAAAGTATGAACCCTAGGCCCTGTTTCCTAGAATTGCTATACCGTTTACGCTCACTTTTATCATTAGATACCTTGTTGTTTTTATATTTTCAGATTACAAATACCCATATCTACCATCCATATTGCACTTGTATCACCATCTCTTCGCCGAACTAGTGCACCTATACAATTTACCATTGTATTGGGTGTGTTGGGGACACAAGAGACTCTTTGTTATTAGGTTGCAGGGTTGTTTGAGAGTGAAAATCTTCATCCTACGCCTCCCATGGATTGATAAACCTTAGGTCATCCACTTGAGGGAAATTTGTTACTGTCCTACAAACCTCTGCACTTGGAGGACCAACAATGTCTACAAGGAGAAGGTTGCGTAGTAGACATCAAGCTCTTTTCTGGCACTGTTGCCGGGGAGGTGAGTGGTTGAAGGTATATCTTTAGATCTTGCAGTCGAATCTTTTAGTTTCTTGTTTTATCACTAGTTTAATCGGAAAAAAATTACAAAAAAATGGAATTGAGGGTACCTCATATGCTTCATCTTTTTAATGTCTTCCGTGAAAATAAGGATTCCGATAATTGTGCTCAATTGCTAGAGGAAGAATGCATTAGAATGTTTGGCACTCAATATTTGAATGATGAGCATGATTTCAATGTTGTTAGTATGAATTCCTTGAATATTCATGATGCTAATGATATGCAAAGCCACAAGCTTGGGGAAGCTATGTTTGATTAGGATGATATTTTTTTGTCCCCCAAATTTTGATGAGAATATTTATTATGATGAAAGCATGCCTCCTATTTATGATGATTATATTGATGAAAGTGGGTTTGTAAGAGTGTCAACTTTAGCAAGTAATGATCCCACTATTTTGGAGGATGTTGAATATTATTGTGATAATTATGAAAGTGGATTTGGAGAGGTCATGCCTTTATTTAGTGATGAATCCACTATTTCGGAAGAGGTTCCAATTGATTATGAGAACAAAGTTGCTATCTATGATGATTATTGTGATGACTTATATGCTATTAAGAATAATGATAACCATGAAACTTGTCATCATGATTTTAGTTTTCAATTGGATTATGCCTCACATGATAATTATTTTGTTGAGTTTGCTCCCACCACTATTCATGAGAAGAATTTTGCTTATGTGGAGAGTAGTATATTTTCTATGCTTGTTAATCATGAAAAGAATGCTTTAGGTGCTGGTTACATTGTTGAATTCATTCGTGATGCTACTGAAAATTATTATGAGGGAGGAACATATGCTTGTAGGAATTGCAGTAATGTCAAGTTTCCCCTCTATGTGTTGAAAATCTTGAAGTTATGCTTGTTTTACCTTCCTATGATAGTTGATTATTGTTCCCATAAGTTGTTTGTTCACAAAATCCCTATGCATAGGAAGTGGGTTAGGCTTAAATGTGCTAGTCATATGTTTCATGATGCTCCCGTTATGTTTCAATTCTTATCTTTTATGTGAGCATCATTGTCATCATCATGCCTAGCTAAAAGGCATTAAAGAAAAGCGCTTGTTGAGAGACAACCCAATATTTATCCTTACTGTTTTGTGTGTTCACATGATTATGCTATTGTAGTAATCATGTTCTATAGCTTTTGTTCCAATAAAGTGCTAAGTAAGACCTTTAGGATAGCTTACGGTAATAGTTGTGTTGATCCTGCTAAAAATCAGAAATTTTTCGCACCCAGTAAATTAGTTTTGATAATTCACATAAACGTGATTTTGATCTGATTCTGTTTGCTCTAGATTTTACATAAATTTCTTAGGTTTTCCTAATTTGGTAGGAGTTTTGGAGGTCCAGAAGTATATGCTTGATACAGATTACTACAGACTGTTCTGTTTTTGACAGATTCTGTTTTCCATGTGTTGTTTGCTTATTTTGATGTATCTATGAGTAGTATCGTAGGGTCTGAATCATAGAGAAGTTAGAATACAGTAGATATTACAGCAATATGAATTTATAATGAGTTCACAATAGTACCAAAATTGGTGATTTATTTTCTTATACTCATGGAGCTTACGAGTTTTCTGTTGAGTTTTGTGTTGTGAAGTTTTCAAGTTTTGGGTAAAGATTCGATGGACTATGGAATAAGGAGTGGAAAGAGCCTAAGTTTGGGGATGCGCAACGCACACTAAGGTAATATTCAAGGACAACCAAGAGCCTAAGCTTGGGGATGCCCCGGAAGGCATCCCCTCTTTCGTCTTCGTCCATCGGTAACTTTCTTGGAGCTATATTTTTATTCACCACATGATATGTGTTTTGCTTGGAGCGTCATGTCATTTTATTTTGTTTTGCTTGCTGTTTGAATAAAATACCAAGATCTAAAATTCTTAAATGAGAGAGAGTCTTCACATACCTACATAATTATTTAACTACTCATTGATCTTCACTTATATCTTTCGGAGTAGTTTGTCATATGCTCTAGTGCTTCACTTATATCTTTTTATAGCACGGTGGTGGTTTTATTTTGAAGAAATAGATGAACTCTCATGGTTCACTTATATTATTTTGAGAGTCTTTTAGAACAGCATGGTATTTGCTATGGTTATAAAATTGGTCCTAGAATGATGGGCATCCAAGTTGGGTATAATAAAAACTATCATAGAAAGTGAATTGGATGCTATGATCAATTTGATGCTTGATAATTGTTTTGAGATATGAGGATGCTGAAATTAGAGTCATGCTAGTTAAGTAGTAGTGAATTTGAGGAATACTTGTGTTGAAGTTAGTGATTCCCGTAGCATGCACGTATGGTGAACTGCTTTGCGATGAAGTTGGAGCATAATTTATTTATTGATTGTCTTCCTTATGAGTGGCGGTGGGGACAAGCGATGGTCATTTCCTACCAATCTATCCCCCTAGGAGCTTGCGCGTAGTACTTTGTTTCAATGACTTGTAGATTTTTGCAATAAGTATATGAGTTCTTTATGACTAAGGTTGAGTCCTTGAGTTATACGCACTCTCAGCCTTCCACCATTTCTAGCCTCTCTTGTGCCGCGTAACTTTCACCGGTACCATACACCCACCATATACCTTCCCCAAAACAGCCACCATACCTACCTATTATGGCATTTCCATAGCCATTGAGAGATATATTGCCATGCAACTTTCCACTGTTCCGTTTATTATGACATGCTCCATCATTGTCATATTGCTTTTGCATGATCATGTAGTTGACATCGTATTTGTGGGAAAGCCACCTTCATAATTCTTTCATACATGTCACTCTTGATTCATTCCATATCCCAGTACACAGCCGGAGGCATTCATATAGAGTCAAATTTTGTTCTAAGTATTGAGTTGTAATTCTTGAGTTGTAAGTAAATAAAAGTGTGATGATGAGCATTGTCCCAAGTGAGGAAAGGATGATGGAGATTATGATTCCCCCACAAGTCGGGATGAGACTTCGGACTTAAGAAAACAAAAAAAGAGAGAAAGTCCATAAAAAAGAGAAAGGCCATAAAAAAGAAAGGCCATAAAAAGGAGAAAGGCCCAAAAAATGAGAGAAAGAGAGAAAGGACAATGATACTATCCTTTTACCACACTTGTGCTTCAAAGTAGCACCATGATCTTCATGATAGAGAGTCTCCTATGTTGTCACTTTCATATACTAGTGGGAATTTTTCATTATAGAACTTGGCTTTTATATTCCAATGATGGGCTTCCTCAAAATGCCCTGTTCTTCGTGAGCAAACAAGTTGGATGCACACCCACTTAGTTTCTTTTGTTGAGCTTTCATACACTTATAGCTCTAGTGCATCCGTTGCATGGCAATCCCTACTCACTCACATTGATATCTATTAATAGGCATCTCCATAGCCCGTTGATACGCCTAGTTGATGTGAGACTATCTTCTCCTTATTTGTCTTCTCCACAACCACCATTCTATTCCACATATAGTGCCATGTCCATGGTTCCCGCTCATGTATTGTGTGAAAGTTGAAAAAGTTTGAGAACATAAAAGTATGAAACAATTGCTTGGCTTGTCATCGGGGTTGTGCATGATTAAATACTTTGTGTGATGAATATAGAGCATAGCTAGACTATATGATTTTGTAGGGATAGCTTTCTTTAGCCATGTTATTTTGAGAAGACATGATTGCTTTGTTAGTATGCTTGAAGTATTATTGTTTTTATGTTAATATGAACTTTTATTTTGAATCATTTGGATCTGAACATTAATGCCACAATAAAGAAAATTACATTGAGACATATGTTAGGTAGCATTCCACATCAAAAATTCAGTTTTTATCATATATCTATAAAGCAAGGTGCGTTTCTCCGATTTTTTCATCTGTTCACGATCGAAAACTTTTTTTTCTAAACGAGGTGGTACTAAAGTTTTGTCCGTTCGTCTATTACAAAAGGAAGACGCCAGATTACGTACATGGGCCGCTCGAAGTGTGGCATAGGAAAGTCGGCCCAGTTATTTTCGTGTCCATGTAGGTGGGAAAACCCTATTTTTCGCCTCGAGCGTGAGATAGTCACCAATTCAACAGGGGGGCCAAGCTGCGTTGGCCCGTTTTTTTGTTTGGTGTGATGTTTCTATTTTTATTTTTCGTTTCTTTCTCTTCCTCTTTGGTATTTTTTTCCTTTAATTTTTTTCTTATTTTTTGTAAATTCAAAATTTTCAAAAAAAATCATAATATGATAAAAATTGACTTTTTTAAAAAATGTTCAGAATTATTAAATTTATTCCATTTTGAAAAATGTTCAGAACATTAAATATTTGTTCCCATTTCAAAATAGTCGCAAATTCACACAGGGCATCCGAGCTGGGTTGAACCATTTTGTTTTTTTGTTCTATGTTATGTTTCTATTATTCTTTTTCCATTTCTGTCTTTTTTCTTTCCTTTTCTTTTGTATTTTTTTCAAGTTTATTTTTCTTTCTCCCTTTTTTCATAAATTCAAAATTTTCATAAAAGTTCATAAAATCAAAAAATTCTATCTTTTAAAAATATTCGGGATTTTAAAATATATATCATTTTGAAAAATGTTCAGAACATTAAATCTTTGTTCTCATTCAAAAACTGGTTTAGAATTTTAAAACAATGTTCCTTTTTTTCTTTGTGTTTCCAAAGTTGTTCAAGATTTTTTTTAAAAAGAATTTAAAAAATGTTCCAAATACGAAAAATATTCTTGTTTTAGTGAAATGTTCACAAATTCAGAATAATGTCAAGAAACACATTTCCAAAAATTGTTCTGAATATTCAAAATATGTTTCATTAAAAAAACAAATTCAAAATATGTTCATGTTATTATAAAAGGTTTATGTTTTGAATTAAAATTGTGAATTTTGAGTGTTTCATATTTTGTTGTGTATTTATGAAAATGTAAAAATTCCAAAAAAAAAAATTGGATTTTTAAAATTATTCTTGTTTTCAGGAATGTTCAACAATTTATATTTTAAACAGTTCAAAAAAATTGTTTCCAATCTGAGCTTAGAGTATGATCTTAAAGGTTTGAGCTGGCCATTGTTGGTTTGGGCTCGTTTGTTTGAGTGGCTAGCAGCACGTAGTCGGGTCTTTGAGGGCATGATTTTGATCCCTCAACTCATCATTTTTTTGTTTTTTCCGTGCATTGCTAATACAGGCCGTCTTCGCGCCTACCAGTGTGCGTCCCATGCGCTATTTTACGCAACTAGCGTCATATAGTAGCCCCCACACAGTTGGCCAAAGAAACAAATTGCTCCGTCGCATAGGTTGTATTATGCCTCAGTCGCGCTCCCCTACCGGGTCGCTCGAGGGAGCAATTTCTTTCCTTGGGCCCATAAAAGAGAATATAGTGGTTTGGCTCAAATAAAAAAATTGTGGGCACATGAGCGCTAAAATAATCAAAGAGAATAAACCCTAATAGAGAAGGGAAATTGGTGTCTGGTTATGCGCTAAATATGCTAATGAAATGGGATTTATGCGCTACAATTAGTAATCCATCCGGTTATGCCATCGTAAGAAAGAATGGTCAAAGCAACTCTGCCCCGAAGGTCACCGCATAGCTACCAAATGAGGAGGCAGACACAACCCCTAGACAGAGGCAGACCCCAATGAAAAAAAGGCACGAGTTGGATGGTTGCCGCCACGCCGACTAACGCCACCACTATCAAGATCTCGCGGAACAATCATGACCCACGAGAAGACCACAACTCCTCTCTCTATTGCACCGCTATGGAGATTATTTTTGGTGGACACATCAATTATCTCTCCCATTACTTCTCCAAAGAAACATCTCCCCCATTGCAACGCACGGGCATATGCGCTAGTCATTTACCTACTCCAGGACAAGCAGGAATTAAGCTTGGGGATGCTTGATACGTCTCCAACGTATCTATAATTTTTGATTGTTCCATGCTATTATATTACCCATTTTGGATGTTTATGGGCTTTACTCTACACTTTTATATCATTTTTGGGACTAACCTACTAACCGGATGCCCGGGCCAAATTGCTGTTTTCTTTCCTATTTCAGTGTTTCGGAGAAAAGGAATATCAAACGGAGTCCAAACAGAATGAAACCTTCGGGAGAGTTATTTTTGGAACAGAAGCAATCCAGGAGACTTGGACTGCACGTAAGGGAAGCAACGAGGAAGGCATGAGGCAGGGAGGCGCGCCCTACCCCCTAGGCGCGCCCCCACCCTCGTGGGCCCCTCGTGGCTCCCTTGACCGACTTCTTTCGCCTATATATGTCCATACACCCTAAAAACCTCAAGGAGCACAATAGATTGGGAGTTCCGCCTTTGCAAGCCTCTGTAGCCACCAAAAACCAATCAGGACCCTATTCCGGCACCCTGCCGGAGGAGGGGATCCCTCACCGGTGGCCATCTTCATCATCCCTGTGCTCTCCATGACGAGGAGGGAGTACTTCACCCTCGAGGCTCAGGGTATGTACAAGTAGCTATGTGTTTGATCTCTCTCTCTCTCTCTCGTGTTCTTGAGGTGATACAATCTTGATGTATAGCGAGCTTTGCTATTATAGTTGGATCTTATGATGTTTCTCCCCTTCTACTCTCTTGTGATGAATTGAGTTTTCCCTTTGAAGTTATCTTATCAGATTGAGTCTTTAAGGATTTTAGAACACTTGATTTATGTCTTGTCGTGCTTATCTATGGTGACAATGGGATATTCATGTGATCTACTTGATGTATGTTTTGGTGATCAACTTGCGGGTTCCATGTGACGGTATCCTGGACTAGGGGGTACTCACCACGTCATCTCCCGATCAGTTGGATTGGGCCGAGGACCCCAATGGCCGTATACTCATGGTCCAGTTCGGACTACCCCTGCCGCATATAAGGAAGACTCCACAAGACTTGGCGCCCAAGACAAGGACTCTCCTAAACCCTAGGCCTCCGTGTCTTATATAAACCGAGGCCAGGCTAGTCAATATACAATCTCATATTCATTACTATCATCTCATGGTAGATACATGTACTCTGTACTATACCCCATATGAATACAATCAAAAGCAGAACGTAGGGTTTCACCTCCATCAAGAGGGCCCGAACCTGGGTAAAATCCCGTGTCCATGTTACCATCGCTCCCAGATGCCTAGCTTAGGACCCCTACTACGAGATATGCCGAATATTGAACCAACATTGATGCTTTCATTGAGAGCCTATTGGGTGTCGCCGTGGCATGATGGAATCTTCAACCGATACCGAATCAGGTGTTATATTTTCAGTTAAACTCATGCCGCATGATGCATTATTCTTTGAGAATTGTTGCTACCGGCGTGTGCAATTTTTGTTTACAGCGGTCTCCGTACGCGGCAGTTGGGATCAGCATACAGCCTGACCAAGGACTCATGCGCCAGTACGTGCATATGATGGCAGCAGGCCGAGCACGGGCAGCAGGCGTCATCAAGTCAAATCCGGGCAGATACAATCGACCTTTTGAGAATTTGATGGATTTTCTCAAAGCTGCTAATACTACTCTTTCTACTACGCGCTTGTGTTGCAGGTCAAAGTAACCTGGAGTTTGAAGCTATTGGCAATTCACGTGATGGTCGCTGGGATTAACATATAGTGCTACCACTAGTAGTACTAATTGGAAGCACTTCTCCCCAGGTTTGATTAATCAACACAACTATCTCATAGATGGAGATCATCCGCGGACGACTTTGTCGTTTCCCACCCGTGATCCGGCCACTTTTGTGTCTACGGCCGGATGACTTTTTATCAGACTTTGTTTCGTCTGTCTTTGATTTGGCCAGCCACTCATATTACTGCCAGGTGCTACATCTCCAAATAATTTTTAATGTATAACATTTTTTCCTGGGGAATTATTGCTTGGGCCAGTGTTGTTTTCTCTGCATAGCCGAGGAGGACGAACACGTCTGCATACAGTCCGCACAAAGCAGCGCCCGTAGCTAAACATAAATTCAGCTATGCGGCAACCCACAGGGAGATCAATTTTCCCTTCTCTTTATTAGGAAATTCTCATGTGCTATTCTTGCTAATAAATACGTACAGTATAAATTATTTGTGCCATTGTTTGGCGATACATCGGATCCGGCCTCAGTCTGGCCCACGTGTGATCCGACCAAAGGGATAGTGCGGAGCAGTGGACTGATCAGAGCTCGGCTCGATGGCAACACACCACAGGGAGATTTTTTTTCTTTTTTAATTCAATACCTATGTAGTCGACCACTGGTTGTCTTCTACTTTTTCTGACAAATACGCAGAATAAAAGTGTTACTACACGTATCGAGGATTAGCTTTGCAGCATGTTCGACTTGGATCAATTCGTCTGTTTGCTTCGGTCTGCTACAGTCGTCGCTGCTAACATTCAGGTTGTATTTTTCCAAATTATTCATTTAGCATCATTATACACAGAATATTCTTTTGTTGGCCTGTACTGCATCATTTTGGCAGAGAAAGTCTACCAACGTTTGTACCTGGCATCAGTCCGGCCAGCCTCTCCCTATTACCTGGGCAGGCCGACCTTCGCTGACATCGCCGTGCCACGACGCCAACGCGCCATCGAGCTAGCCTCAACGCTCAGGCCATATTTACCAAAAAATCGCATAAATTAATTATGCACCTTTTTATTTCATTATTATTTTTTGGTTTGCACTGTTTTACCTGTGCAGGAAATTGCCTTAGATCGGGCCGCACTATCCCCTCGGCGTGGTGTCCGTGTCGTCCACCTCCATCGACCGAATTGTGTCGTCGCCTTGGAGCACTACCCTGTGTTGGCAACCCCGCATCATCGCTTCATCAACCTACTCTACCGGAGATTCCAATATCACCCGGCGACCTGCTCCATCACCTCGGCTAGACTGGGGGCTTTACCTCTTCGGAGTGCCGAGCTCTTCGCTCGACCACATCGGGCTTGGGGGCTGAGATCTCCTCCCACACCAAGCTTGGACAGCGTCATCAACGCCGAGCACATTAACCAGCTAAGTCGCTTTCATGCTCAAAAACATTCAGTTTTAAATTTTGTTCGGTTCGACCAAGCACTATACTTTTTTAGTAAAAAGTTGTTTGTGAAGAACTTCCTTGTCCAAACTTTGTTTGTGACGCACATACTTAAATACCCCGTTTATTCGGGGGCTCCCTTGATGGAGCTTTTCCTCTTGCATATGATTATACTTGTACGGCTTCGTTCCTTGTTCATGTATTACGCCACAATATGCACCATGTTGACTTAAGGGATTTGCAAGCTGGGTTGCCTTGCTCCTGTGTTTACCCCTACGTTCCCCATTGTTCGGCTAGGGAGTAAAGGGAGCACCTCTGAGATTGTCATGATCGGGTCATCCGAGCCGGACCTCAGACTGGGTGAAGCCGAAAGCTAGCACTCTTACTGTTTTCAACAATGGTCGGCACACAATGGAACTCATGAGTACAAAAAATCTATTGCACATGTCTCATAATAATAATGAGCAACCGAAGAAAGGTATCGGTGGGGGTACTATTTTCTTGAAAGATGCTTCTTATAGTTTGTCTGTAATATAGCATAAGTTCCCTGAGCGTGCTTTGTCTGTTACAGCCTTATGGCCTGATTGCCTGGTTATTGGAAACGTCGTCGATATTCTCAACAGGGGAAGTACATAACACTTTTCGGTCCTTGACCGAAGAGGGAGAAGCCGATGGTCAGTTAAGATGCGTATAAAGTTCGGGTGGACACATATATGATATAAGTACTTCGGTACATACAATCATTATACATAAAATTCTTTTATCCAAGTCACTCCGGGGCTCTTAAATTTATGTGAGATGTTTTATAATAAGTGTTCTTCTCTCTAGTCATTGTAAAGTCTTTTTTCTATCACTCCTTTTTTCGACGCGAGTGTGTGGTCAATAGCCGGGGAGCATAATTTCTCTCTTAAAGCCGCTAAAGTTTGCTAAACTGGCCTAACGAGAAGTACCCCGCCTTCGGGATAGGAGGTTGAAGCCTTAGGCTGACCCGCTTGAAGTCTTGAGATAGGATGTGTCATGTTAAAGCACGACAAAAGCACAATTTTTTCCCCAATTTTCGGATTGGCACCGAACACTTGATCTTGTTCGGACGTCAAGCTTTTACTGACGTTTCTTGGTTTCCCAAGATTATGGCACTTTTAAACTATTTGTGTGTTTTCGGCATAAGTCTCGCAGTGCAACGCCGGACACCTTTAGAGATTCGGAAAAAATTCTCGGATATTGCTATATATGCATCAGTTTTGAATTGTGTCTCCGGTCAATAGTTGGGGTGCTCGGCTCCTGTGCTTGCCTCCTACATTTCGCTTTGTTCGGTTAGGTGTGCAAAAGGAGAACCACAACGATTGTGCTTCCAGCTCGCATGGTTAAGTACCTCGGTGGAGAAAGCTGAAAACTGACTTTCACAATAAGCGTGAACTGGTCAGCGATCCGATGACTATGTTAAATGACGGGCTGTTCATCACATTGGCCGAAGTGTTTACGACTTGACCTCGCCTGTCGCCGAACACTAACTGGGGGGCTACTTGCTGGCCTCCCAACATTAAGCTCCTATGACTAAGTGAAAGTTATAAAGCCCGCATCTCTGATTGCCTCGTTTCCGCCAACACAACCGCCTTCGGGCACCGAGACGTCGGCTAAGGGTTGTTTTGTTAGTGCAGAAACACCCTGCGTAGTATCTACCAAGGGGTAGAAGCCGACGATGGGCCACTTTCAACTGATAAACGGTCACAATGGAGTAAAAATAATGATGTAAACTACTTGGATACATAGAATCATTACACATAATCTATGATTTTACTCTGGATATCGATCCTTAATTCGGCCACCCTGCCCACATTAAGGCTCGGGGGCTACTGGGCTTCGTGCTCATTATTTACAAATATTAAAGGGGAACATCGATCCCCTGATCTGGTGTTGCCACCCGACCAGTGTCTCGGGGGCTACTACATTGGTAATCCAATGCAGAGAATTTAAAGCGCAATATAGTTCTCGAGGAGATTACTATCCTCAGGTTGGTCGGCCGCACCCAACCTGATTCTCGAGGACTTTGCACATCGCGTTTCTATTCCTAAGTATGCTGCCGAGCTGGGATTTGATCCTCAGGCTGATTTTATGAATTGACCTGAGTCTCAGGGGCTACTAGGGTCAGCAGTTTGATTTTTTCCTTCAAGTGCATCCCGGATATCAGGCCAACACGCACCTTGAGGGCTACTGGCTATACATCTCGGCAGAGATTACATTGCATAATTCGGAATTAAATTCATAAAAATCAGCCCATGGCCGAGGTGATGCACCACCTCGGATACAGTCCGGCGTTGGTGCTCGTCTACAATAGACACCCCGGAAACAGTCCGGCAAAAAGCTCGGATGCTAGTGGCTGGCTCCGTAGAGGGCATTTCCGGCATTAAGCTCGGCTAAACTCCTTCAACTTTTTTGAACCACGATGATCTATGACACCTCGGATATAGTCCGGCATTAGAGCTCGGACATAGTCCGGCGTTAGAGCCTGGATACAGTCCAGCATTGGAGCTCGCATACATTCCGGTGTTGGAGCTCGGATACATTCCGGCGTTGGAGCTCGGAAGCGGTCCAGCGTTGGTGCTCGGCTGCAAAGGATACCTCGAACGCAGTCCGGCATTGGAGCTCGGACACAGGATGCCACTACCTCCTATGAACAACTTCAAACTCGAAGTGTGGCATAAAAATAACAAGGCATTGATAAAAGGTCGGAGACTTAAAGGGGCTTCTCGGATACCCGACATGTGAACTCTTCAGATTCACTTTGGCGGTCCTCAAGATCAAGGATGGAAAGATTTGTTGAACCAGTTTTCAAGACCGACGACCGAAAATGAAGAACAGTTTGGAAGAATCGAGGAGCGTCCCCAACTTGAAGACCGGTTTAGGGGGCTACTGACGGTGTCCTAGAATAGGGGGTACTCACCACATCGTCTCCCGACCAGTTGGATTGGGCCGAGGACCCCCATGGCCGTATACTCATGGGCCAGTTCAGACTACCCCTGCCGCATACAAGGAAGACTCCACAAGACTTGGCGCCCAAGACAAGGACTCTCCTAAACCCTAGGCCTCCGATGTCTTATATAAACCGATGCCAGACTAGTCAATAGACAATCTCATATTCATTACTATCATCTCATGCTAGATACATATACTCTGTACTATACGCCATATGAATACAATCAAAAGCAGCAAGTAGGGTTTCACCTCCATCAAGAGGGCCCGAACGTGGGTAAAATCCCATGTCGATGTTACCATCGCTCCAAGAAGCCTAGCTTAGGACCCCTACTACGAGATATGCCGGATATTGAACCGACACCGTGACCTTGGGCATCTATGCATAGGGGTTGGCACACGTTTTTGTCTTGACTCTCCGGTAGAAACTTTGGGGCACTCTTTGAAGAACTTTGTGTTGGTTGAATAGATGAATATGAGATTGTGTGATGCATATCGTATTATCATGCCCATGGATACTTGAGGTGACATTGGAGTATCTAGGTGACATTAGGGTTTTGGTTTATTTGTGTTTTAAGGTGTTATTCTAGTACGAACTCTATGATAGATTGAATGGAAAGAATAGCTTCATGTTATTTTACTACGGACTCTTGAATAGATCAATCAGAAAGGATAACTTTGAGGTGGTTTCGTACCCTACAATAATCTCTTTGTTTGTTCTCCGCTATTAGTTACTTCGGAGTGACTCTTTGTTGCATGTTGAGGGATTGTTATATGATCCAATTATGTTATTATTGTTGAGAGAACTTGCACTAGTGAAAGTAAGAACCTAGGCCTTGTTTCCTTGCATTGCAATACCGTTTACGCTCACTTTTATCATTAGTTACCTTGTTGTTTCTATATTTTCAGATTATAGATACCCATATCTACCATCCATATTGCACTTGTATCACCATATCTTCGCCGAACTAGTGCACCTATACAATTTACCATTGTATTGGGTGTGTTGGGGATATAAGAGACTCTTTGTTATTTGGTTGCGGGGTTGTTTGAGAGAGACAATCTTCATCCTATGCCTCCACGGATTGATAAACCTTAGGTCATCCACTTGAGGAAAATTTGCTACTGTCCTACAAACCTCTGCACTTGGAGGCCCAACAACGTCTACAAGGAGAAGGTTGCGTGGTAGACATCATACCACCTGGGTGAATTGAATACGAAGATTCGTGTGCTTATGCCAATATCTTGTTCCTCGGATCTGTTTGCTTGGGTACGCAAATCCTTCCTCGAAACCTTAGCATACCTTGCTGATCCTTAGAGAAATCGTGAGTATTTCCTTCTCGCATACGCTTGGCATGGGATTGCAGTAATGCATCATTTTCCTGGGCTCTGCGAATCTCCTCCTCGAGGGTATTAACAACTTCCAATATGCTGGCAAGACTGGCATCAACTATCACCAAGTTGAGCTGAGCAATCTCGTCGCGAAGTTCAGGAGGCAAGGAATACATTAAAGCATTCAGACTGGTAGGTTTGCGGCTGAGGGCATCAGCAACCACATTGGCTTTACCCGGACAATAATTTATCCCGAGGTCGTAATCCTTGACCAACTCGAGCCATCTTCACTGACAAAGATTTAAATCTGGTTGAGTGAATATATATTTGAGACTCTTGTGGTTGGTAAATATCTGACACCTTTTTCCAATGGGATAGTGTCTCCAAATTTTCAAGGCCTACACAAAAGTGGACAATTCCAAATCATGAGTTGGATAATTCAATGTTCCATTAGGCGACCCATCCCGCGGCGTTAGGGCTCCGGAGTACCATCTCTAGGGGGTAAGCTGAGACAACCTTGATGGGATGGCCTTGGAAGTAGTGATGCAGTTTCCGAGAGGCAATGAGAAGTGCGAGCAAAAGTTTTTGTGGCATGGGGTAGAGCGCCCGTGCATCACGCAGAACTATGCTGACGAAGTACGCTAGGTGCTCGATGAGGGTGGAGGCATTAGCGGGATACCGTGCCTCCTGAGGATGGGAAACTTTAGGAGTTTTGTCATCTGACGGGGCAACCGAAGCCTCAGGAGCGCCATTGTCAGGAGTATCGCTGATCGGAGGGTTGGTCGAGGCCTCAGGAGCACCGTCCTGAGGCTGCGGCACCTTGGCTGAGTGCGGGGCATTGCACCATGTGCCCTTAACCGAGCGCTCCTCTCGGACCACCACGAGCGATGTGCTGGCAGAGTGATGTGTGGCAGCCAGGTAGAGCACCAAGGGTTCAAGGGGGCATGGTGCTACCATCACCGGTGGGATAGGGAGGTATCTCTTGAGGTCTTGGAAGGCTGCGTCAGCCTCCGGAGTCCACTCGAATGGGCCCATATTTTTCATCAGCTTGAAGAAGGGGTGGGCGCGCTCTCCTAGCTTGGAGATGAAACGCCCGAGTGAGGTTATGCAGCCTGCCAGTTTCTTCATCTCCTTGAGGGTTTGTGGTGGAATCATCTTTTCTATGGCCTCGACCTTCTTTGGGTTGGCCTTGATCCCTCTGTGTCACACCAGGAATCCCAGCAGCTTGCCGGATGGGACGCCAAACACATATTTCTCTGGGTTGAGTTGCAGGTTCACTTTGTGAAGGCTGGCGAATGTCTCCTCCAGATCTTTGATAAGGTTCCTTGCCTCCTGAGATTTCACCACTATGTCATCGACGTATGCCTCAACATTCCTCCTGAGCTGCTGACCCAGGGCGATGTGCATCAGCTGCTGGAAGGTTGCTCCAGCATTGCATAGACCGAACGGCATGCGTGTGTAGAAGTACACCCCGCACGAGGTCAGAAAAGTTGTCTTCTCGACATCTTGCACAGCCATCTTAATTTGGTGATAGCCCGAGAAGGCTTCCAGGAAGCATAGTAAATCGCACTCGGTGGTGGAGTCGACGATTTAATCGATGCGCGGGAGAGGGAAAGGGTCTTGAGGACAAGCCTTGTTAAGGTTGGTAAAATCCACGCACATGCGCTCCTTCCCACCTTTCTTAGGGATGATAACCTGGTTCACCAACCAATCAGGATGCCGTACTTCCCGAATGATGCCGGCCTCTTGTAGCTTGCGGGTCTCCTGGACAATGAATTACTACTTCTCGGGGGCTTGCCGCCGCGCCTTCTGCTTTACTGGGTGTGCGTCTGGGCACACCATCAGGTGGTTCTCAATTATCCCATGCGGAACCCCGACCAGGACCGCCGCTTCCCATGCAAACACGTCCTTGTTCACACGGAGGAAGCTGACCAGCGCCTCTTCTTGGTCTGGGGGAAGGTCGGCGCCTATGGTGAAGGTGGAGCCCGACCCCTCGGCTTCATCGACCGGCACCTGCTTTGTTTCAGCCCGGTCTTGAGAAAACAATTACTTCTTCTTTGCAGGCGCATCCCCTGGGCCTTCCGGAGCTCCTTCCCCATTTGGTCGCACGGCCACCACGGCCTTGAAGGCGAGCTTGAGGGCCGAGAGCACATCCTTGGTATCCCCCACCACGGTGAGTACATCGCTGCTTCCCGGCATCTTCATGAGGTTGTAGCCGGGATGAGTCGTTGCCATGGACTTGGCCAGGGCTGGATACCGGAGGATGGCGTTGTTCGGGAGGCCGATGCGGGTGATGTCAAAATCGATGAGCTCGGTGCGGTAGTTATTGTCGGATTTCGGGTTCCGCAAACCCTTGATAGGTTCGAAGTCTGGGGTGCGTGCGGAGATCTCAACCTACCTAGCCTGCCTACTCGCGATCTTCCTTAGCCTAGCGCGTTGAGCTCAAAGGGACAAAGAGAGAAAACAATTTATCTTGGTTCGGGCCACCTTGCGGTGTAATAACCCACTCTAGCGTTTTGGTGGATTGCCTCGAAGGGCTCAGGATGAACTAGTATAGTGGATGAACTGGCCTCAGGAGGTGAGATGTTCTTGAGCTCAAGAGAGCTGGTGATGTGGTTGGGTGAGGATGAGCTTGTCTCCTATGGTGGTGGCTAAGTCCTATTTATAGTGGCCTTGGTCCTCTTCCCAAATGTTGGCGGGAAGGGATCCCACAACAGCTAGATTTGAAGAGGGATAGGAAGTACAAGCTATCCTGACTAAAGTGGTCTTCACATGCGAAAAGCCTCTGGTGGTGACGCTGCAGTGGGCTTTGCGATGACCTCTGTCCTACCGTCCTAGAGGTCTTGGTATTGTTGCACCAGAATAGAAACCTTTGGCTGATTCCTCGGGACTCCATGCCTGCTACTTGCCTCCTTTGCACCAAAGAGGAAACTGGCACCCTGTGCCCGCCTGGCCTTGGTCGTCATGGCTCACGTCAACTCTCCGCCCCTCGGGAGCTAGCCTAATGAGGCCGGTCCCCTTGGGGTGTTAGCGTTGTCCGCCTCGCGAGGGTGTTGGGCTGCCGATGATGAAGCTGGGCCATACAAGCCCGTTGATGGAGTCGTGCAGTGGGCCACAGGAAGGCAAGTATGGGTACGCCCGTATCCAGAACACCGACAGAAGCCCCAGGGCCCAAGGCGCGCTCAGACTTGGCTTGTAGGCGAAACCAAAAGGGCAAGTGCGGTGCGCCGCGGGCCCTAACCGCCTATGGCCTTGAACAACACGTGGTTATTGCTGGGACGTGGGCGTCTCCACTTCCCATGCTGCCTCGGCAATCGTTTCCGTCTGACAAAAGGACTGCCATCTTTCGCCATGCCTTCTTTGCCTTTCCTTCGTCTTGCTCCAGATCCCCTTCTCCCAACACCGAAGAATTCACCAGATCTGCCGACCCTTCCCTCCAATCTCTTGCCCAATGGCCGCAAAGAAAGCCAACACTCTAGCTCCGGCTGACGGCCCCGCCTGCTTCGAGCCGGCGCTGATCACGCCCTCGGTCACCGAGGAGAAGCTCCAAATTGCGCTTCTCCTGACAGCGAGCGATGATAGCGAGTGGGGGAAGACAGCGCTCTGGGTTGCCTCTGCCGCGCCGGAGCCCGCAAACAGCACCTTCTACCCCTTCTTCCAGCATAATGTCTGCTCGGGGCTGATTCCTCTCTTCTCCCGCTTCTTCTATGCCATTTCCACCATTACGGCCTCCACGCGCTCCACATCCATCCCAACTCTGTCCTCCTTTTGTCCATCTTCGCCTTCTACTGCGAGGCGTTCGCAGGGGTGATGCCCTCCATCGCCATGCTCCACCACTTCTTCTACCTCCTCTTGACTGGTGACTGGACTACAGGGTGTGTCGGCTTCGTCGTGGCCCGGGGCGGCAATGCGATCTCCCACGCCGGGAAGAAGGTAGAGGACACCCGGAACAAGTGGGTCCTAATGGACACCAAGTGCTCCCATGACCAGTTGAAGCTGCCGACTGGGCTCCCGACCTCCGAGAAGGGGTGGTTTTCCGAGAAAATCACCGACCCCCATCAGAGGCTGCTGCTGAGGAAGATGGAGGCCGACTTGAAGGCCGAGAAGCTGACGGAGGCCATGATCATTAGGGAGTTCCCAACGCAGCGCCTGTCACCGCTCCAGGATCGCTCCCGCCCCTTATGGAAGCTCGAGGGCACTGACGACAAGATCCGCCTGCACCAGGACGGCCTTCCTGAGGAGGAGCTGAGTAAGGTGCTGCTTTCCTTGACTGGGAAGGACCCGAGCAGACCTCCAAATGATTGCCTCCCGTTGTACTCCGAGACAACAGAAGGAAGATCACCGCCGCCATGCCTGTCTTCGATGAGCTTGGGCCCGTTCCGATGGGGCATCCCCTGCCGACGAGGATGAGGGGGAGGCGGGGAGAACTCCTCCACAACTTCTCTAATGATGAGGAAGAGGGTGTGCATCCGGTGGTGGAGCTGGCTCGTCCTACGGGGGTCACCATGAGATCCGGGGTGGCCTCCTCGAAGCAGCCGAAGCGGATGACCGTGAGGAGGGGCAGGACTACGCTGATCTCTCCAGGCAGCACTCCACCTTCACCGGCAACATCCCGAGCTGCGCCGACAGCGTGCTCTCCTGCTCCGAAGAGTGCAGCTCCAGCTTCCCCGGCGAAGCCCCCGCTGATGAGCCTGAAGAGGAGCTATGTCGCTTCGGACCAGTAAGTGTTCTTTCTTGGCCTTGCTCTTGAATCTCAATGCGATGCTTAGTGTCTTTGTTTGATGTCAGGCCGTGATCATAATCATTGAAGAAGAAGGAGAATGCTGAGGTCGTCGTGGTCGAGCATATCAAGGTGGCTGCCGCAGCTTCGGCGAAGAGGGGCGTTGCGGCTCCCGCGGCTCCAGCAGCGGCATCATCTTCTCAGGGCTCGGAGGCCCAGCCTCGGGAGAAGCCGGCACCCGTGGCAGGGCTGACTCTGGCGGCATCCACCTCCGTCACGACTGCTGAGGTCGCAAGCCCTCCGAAGCCCCCAGTCCTTCCTGCCGCTGCAACTTCACTTGTCTTGGCGCCGAGAACATCTCCACTTCCGCCCATCGTGCTGCTGGGCCATGGCGCTCCAACCACCTCTAGAGCCCTGGAGGGGGCTCGAGCCGCGCTGGACCATCTCCAGGGTGATCTTCAAGCTCCGGACTGGCGGGCAGCATTGGGGCACCTGGGGCTGATCTCAGGGTGGTTCCAGGCCAACGCATCAGTTTGGGCGGCCTGGAGTTACACGGAGGAGGCCCAGAAGGTGGCCAGGGTAGCTCCTGCTGAGCGTGACTTGGCGCAGAAGGAAGCCAAGGACGCCCAGGAGCGATGTCGCGCAGTGGAAGCTGAGAGGAAGGCTCTCCAGGATAAGCAGACCGCCTAGGCCAGCCAGCTCTAGGAGCAAGAGGAGAAGCTGAAGGCCCAGGCGGCTGCCGTCGTCAGCCGCGACGCTGAGCTAAAGCAGGCAGCCCAGGAGCAGGCCACGGAGCACGACTGCCTGAAGAGGTTGAAGGAGGAAGCGGAAGCGGCCCAGATGTCCCTTGCTGAGGCCAAGGAAGCGGCCGCCATGGAGCACAGCACCCTCGGCTCCCTCGAGGCGAGGTTTCACAAGGCTCGGCAGGCACTCTTTGGGAGCGATCCACCGGGAACGGTGGTAACACCAAAGGAGAGCCATGCAGCCCTGCTTCCTGAGGTCGTCGATGGGCTCGAGGATATCGTCGACGGGTTCGGCTCCATGGTGGAAAGTGAGGCTCGCTTGCTTTCTTCCTCGTCCCTGACGCGTGCCTTCAGCCATCTCTATCTTCGGGACGCCAACTTCAACTTTGCCGCCTTCCTCGAGACGATGGACCCCGAGTCCTGCAACGCTGTTGCTGACACTGTGAAGAGTTCAGTGAACGCCCTGCTAGACAAGTTCCTTGTCGTCGGCCCTGCGACTGGAGCCGAGGGGAAGGGCGACGTTGCTGTCGACAAGGCTCCCCGGGCTGGTGACAGCGGCAGCCAGGGCCGAAGAGGTGGCTTGGTGGTGCTGCTCCTTCATGTTTTTAGCCTGTAGCATGTAGCATGCCTCGTGGAGATGTTAAAACTGATGCTTGGAACAATATGTTTTGTAATAACTAGCTTATGGTTCCCCGACTTTTTTGGTTTGCTTTGTTGTTCTACGTCGGCAGGGCCCGACCCCGCGCGTACCTCAGCCGCCCCTGGGTCGTCCAGATTGCCAGGACGAGGCCAGCGGGTGAGGGGCTATGCGGCCAGTTAGGCTCCTGAGACGCGATGCTCAGAAGTTTCCCTTGACGTGCGAACATCTCGGGAAAAAGAGGTGTGAGGGCAAGCCTTGTTGTTCTGCGTCGGTAGGGCCCGGCCCCGCGCATACCTCAGCCGCCACTGGGTCGTCCGGATCACCAGGATGAGCCCAAAGGGTGAGGTGCTACGTGGTCAGTTAGGCTCCTGAGATGCGATGCTCAGGAGTCCCCCTTGAAGTACGAACGGCTTGGGAAGGAAAGGACGAGAGTTATGCCTTGGTGTTCTGCATCGGCACGGCCCGGCCCCACGCATACCTCAGCCACTGTTGGGTCATCCGGATCACCAGGATGAGACCAAGGGGTAAGGGGCGGCGTGTCTAGTTAGGCTCCTGAGACGCGATGCTCAGGAGTCCCCCTTGACGTACGAATAGACCATCATACCTCTCCTCGTCGGGCTCTCGCTCGGGAGGGGCGCGCGAAGACCAGGTCCGTGGGATCTGGCAAGGTGGCGTACACCAGGCGTGACCTGAGCGTAGCCCCCATGCCGAGCACCCCCTCCCCTGCGCTACCCTCCCGAGGGAGAGCAGCGCCGTGAGGCTAAGCACTGAGCCCGGAGGCTCTCTGAGGTTACCGCAGCCATGAGGCTACCCTCAGTTGTTTATCACCAGTGCGGAGCATGGCGCTTCCGCTCTTGCACGGGCATAGCCGCTCCTCAGCATTGTCTACGGCCAGCACAGAGCATGGTGCTTCCACTCATGCATGGGCGGGGGCTCCCTCTGAGGAGAGCCCTCGGGGCGTGTACAACCCCGCCCTGACATGTGGTTTGCAAGACAGGGCTGGAGGAGGTGTGTATGGGCACTCGCAAGCTAGCACGGGACCCACGAGGCCCTACCTCAAGGCCGGTTGCGCCTGAATTTGATCGGGAACTCTTGTGTGAGTCCTGCAAGATGGTTAGGAAACCTGAGCCGAGTGAGTTTCCTGAGGGTATTGCATGAGAAGGCCAGACACCAACGACCCCAGGAGGTGACGTGTACGGGGCCGGCCCGCTAGACAGAGCTCGGCCGTTGGGTTTATCGATGCTACAGGGACAGACCCGGGGACAGACGTCATGCCCCGTCTTCTCATGCAAAGGTCCTAAAGAAAAGCAAACTGCGCGTGGCTCCTGTGGTGACGGGGCACCAAGTCGCGTGCCCTCGCTCATCCGCCCGCGATTAGCTCATGCGAGAACAAGGCACCAAGGTCCATGGGAGGTTACGTACAGGGGAGCTGGCCCATGAGCCAGAGCTCAGCCTCTTGGGTTTAGCAACGCTGCAGGGACGAACCCGAGCACGGACGCCGTGCCAGTCCTTAATCATGAGGCGGTCGTGGGTGGGCTCACAAGGGCGCGGGACGTTCTTAGCGACGAAGCGCTGGTTAGGCAGGTGATAATCTCAAGGTAGGTCATAAGGGAAGGTAAACTAGTTCCGATGAATGCAAAAGAGATGCATGTCGCAGGGACGGACCTACGCGACTTGGTGATAATGCAGCCCGAGGGGCACCCCCAAACTGAACAAACTGAAAAGATGTCACCTGGCACCGTTGCAGAAGAGATGTTAGGGTAGTAGAAGGTGCACGCTGCCGAAGTCGCTCCTCACGAGTCGCCTCGGCCCTGAGCCTCGGGAGGCTCCGGGGGCCTGGGGGGCTCCTGAAGATGCATCTCCATCTCCGCTAGGACCACCTGGTTCCTAGCCTCTCGAGCTGCCAGGACGTCCCGCATGCAGTGCTGGAATGCCACAGCAGTGCTCGGCAGGCCAAAGGGCATGCGAACTTAGCTGTGAGGGGGACCCTCGCATCGGCCGACACGGGATGGCCAGAAGAGCTGTCGAGATGCGACCATGTTGAGCCCTGGGATGTTGATGCAGATGCGGAACTCCTTACCCTCTCCAGGGCAATGAGCCGCGCCCGGCGGCTGGCGGCGATCGCCCTGCAGAACCCTTGCCTCTTGAATTTCCTGACAGCCTTGGTGATGAACTCCTGAACGCCTGGCACCTTATGCCTTGCACCCTCTCATGGGAAGCATGCGCTGAAGCACGCCTCCACATGGTGCCCGAGCACCTACCTCGTGACGTTGGCTAGGTCTGAGGCCCTCCCGAGGAAAGCCCCCCAGCCCAGCCTGAGAGGGCCGCCGGGCACGCCTTACTATGCGATAGGTGAAGGCGCCCCATCCAGGGACGCGAGGCCCAGCATGGCGCCGTCGGGTGATGCCTTCTCGTGAGACCCCTGACCCAGCTGCAGCTTCTTCGTCTTAGGTGCGACCTTAGGAGGGAGGACACCACCCTCATCCTCAGGGTTCTCGATCGAGAGAGCACACCGCGTCCTTTTCCTTGCAGGCGACTATGATGATGCCACGGCTCCCTGGCATCTTGAGTACATTGTAGCCATGGTGGGTTGCCACCATTAACTTGGCCAACACTTGGTACCCGAGGATGGTGTTGTATGGCAGGCAAATGTCAGCGATATTGAAGTCGATGAGCTCGCTGTGGTAGTTGTGGCGTTCGCCGAAGGTGACAGGGAGGCAGATCTGTCCTATCGGATGCGTGGAACCGTCGGTCACCCCTGAGAATGGCTTGGTAGACTAAAGCTGGTGATACGGCACTTGGAGTATATTGAATGTCTAGACAGAGAGAACATTGAGCCCTGCTCCACCATCGATGAGGGTCTTGATGACGACCACGTTGCTGATGACAGGCGAGCTGAGCATTGGGGGCACGCCAGCAGTGGCCGCGCACTTGAGCTGATCGGAGGAGTTGAAGGTGATGACGTATTTGGACCACCTGAGCATGCGAGTTGCCTCGGGCTTGGGGAGCGCTACGTTCACCTCGCGCACGAACTGCGGTGAGGGGTCGGGGCCTGAGAGCCGCCCAGGATACAAGCGATGGTTTGAGGCTCCTGGAAGCCCCCAGCCCCCTCGTCCTGGTGATGATCTTCGTTCCTTCTTGGTGACCGAGGCAGTGGAGGAAGAGTAGCGTTGCCCTGAGGCTAATCCTCACGAGGCTGGTCCCTCCAGGCATCCTCGCGAGGTTGGCCCTGCCAGCGGTCCTCCCGAGGCTGGTCGCGACACTCCTGGCGGTGGTCGGGGCCATCCCAGCGTCCTCCACCTCGGCCAGCTCCATGACCATAGCCTCGTTCCTTGCGCTCGGGGTGTCGACCGAGGCGCCCGTCGCGGAGGGCCCTGAGCTCCTGGCAGTCGTTGGTGTTGTGGTTGTGAACGTTGTTGAAGGCGCAGATCGGTCGGTTGCTCTTGGATGACTCAGGGTGATTGCAACCATGCTTCATCTCAGGCTCAGCTGGAAGCCCAGCTGGCCCTTTGCGCTTCACGTCCTTGGCCTTGGCCTTCTTGTCTTCTGGGTCAGCATCAGGGAGCTCGAGGAGGGAGAGGCACCCCTCCTCAGCCCTCGCGCACTTGTTCGCCATGTTGAACATCTCTAGAGCTGTGCAGAGGTCCTCGTGGATGGCGAGCTCCTCCTTCATCTTGACGTCGTGGATGCCCTCAGTGAATGCTGAAATGATGGCCTCGTCTGACACCTTGGAGATCTTGAGGCGAATGTGGTTGAAGCGCTGGGTGTACTTCTGTAGGGTCTCCCCTGGTTGCTTCTTGATGCGTCGTAGGTCACCTCTGGTCGGCGGGCGGTCGCGAGTGCCCTAGAAGTTGGGGATGAAGTGGTCGCGCATTTCGTCCCAGGAGGAGACAAATCCCATGGGAAGGTTCAGGAGCCAGGAGCGTGCGCCATCCTTGAGGGTCATGGGGAACTAGTTCGCCATGATCTTCTCGTCGCCGTTGGCCGCCTTGATGCTCACCTCATAGAGCTACAGGAACTCGGCAGGGTCGGTGGTGCCGTCGTAGTATGGGGGCAGGTCAGGCTTGAACTTGCCTGGCCAAATGACATTGCGAAGCTTCGGGGTGAACGCGCGGCACCCTGTTGTGGTCACGGGAGCCCATAGAGGAGGTGGAGCTTGGTCTTGGTGCCCGCGCGTCACCGCCATCACAGGCGGCACACGGTCTTGACGTGGAGGTGCAGGGAGCATGCGTGCATCTTCTTGGGGCCGCTGCACCACTTGGCAACTCGCCTCTTCACGCGCAGGCGCCTGGCATAGCGGGTCGCGCCGCGGTGCCACCCACCTTGGCTCGACGATGGTGCCCTGGGCTGGAGGTGGTGGAGGTGCCCCATGAGCCACGTCGCCCGCACCAGGCGGCTGCTGAGGCAGTGAGCGGGCTGGCACAGTGGAGTCTCCGGCGGCGCTGACGAGCTCGATGATGCGCTTGAGCCACTCCTCGTAGAAGTCGTCGATGGGGCGGTAGCGAAGGAGCTCCCGCGCCATGAGCAGAGTAGCTTGCGTGTTCACCGGGTCGTGATTCACGTGGGAGGATGAAGCGATAGGGGTCAGCAACGGAGTGGCGGTGCGCCCGTCACGACGCACCAAGGGGTGCAGCCATGAAGCTTGCTACTCGTGGCCGGTAGGGCCCATGGCAGCATTGGCCGCTGGCGATGGAGAACGACGAGGACAGCCATCACCTGCCGGAGCTGTCTGAGCGACGTGGGCGGCAAGCGTGTCCCGTCGCTCAGTGCGAGCCCGAAGTGCGTCAGCAATGGAAGTGTCGGAGTAGCGGTGGATTGGACGACGGAAGAGAGGATCTGACGCAGCCCTTAATAGGTTCGAACTCTTTGGTGCGAGCGGAGATCTCAACCTACCCAGCCTGCCTACTCGCGATCTTCCTAAGCCTAGTGCGGGAGTCCTGGATTAGGGGGTCCTCGGACAGCCAGACTATATACTTATGCTGGACTGTTGGACTATGAAGATACAAGATTGAAGACTTTGTCCCGTGTCCGGGAGGGACTCTCCTTTGCGTGGAAGGCAAGCTTGGCAATTCTGATATGTAGATGTCCTTCTCTGTAACCGACTTTGTGTAACCCTAGCCCTCTCCGGTGCCTATATAAACCGGAGGGTTTAGTCCGTAGGACAAGAACAATCATAATCATAGGCTAGCTTCTAGGGTTAGCCTCTACGATCTCATGGTAGATCAACTCTTGTAATACTCATATCATCAAGATCAATCAAGCAGGAAGTAGGGTATTACCTCCATAGAGTGGGCCCAAACCTGGGTAAACATTGTGCCCCCCGCCTCCTGTTACCATTAGCCTTAGACGCACAGTTCGGGACCTCCTACCCGATATCTGCCGATTTTGACACCGACATTGGTGCTTTCATTGAGAGTTCCACTGTGACGTCGAAAAAAGGTTTGATGGCTCGCCTTGTTATTGAGGACAACATCACCTTTGGGGGAGCCCTGGCTTTAGGCCAAACCCTCCGACTAGGCGGCTTCGTCATGACCGCCCATTCGGCCACCGTGCCGACGATGACTTCTCGGGTCATCAAAAACAGCCTCCACGTCAGCTCAGAATACGCCGAGCAGATGGATCCAATGGAACTCTCGTCCTTGAACAAGCTCTTGGATCACATCGCCGCCTTGGGAGTCGCTACGAACTATGACCGGATTGGGCTTAAACCCAATCAAAGAGAGATTAACTCTCTGTTGGTCACCCATCAGATAGCGGTGGTGGAGGAGCAATGCAGCGATTCTTCCTCTATTTTGAGGACGAACTATGTCCAGATTCCAGAGCTCTCCGAGCCGGATACCCGTTTACGGGAGGACATGACCCAAACTCCGAACTTAGAATCAGACAGCGGGCCAGAAAAATAGGGCAACATCCCAAAACCCAAACTGCCAAGTTCGGAAGTTCCTTTGCCCCTGGGTCTCAGATTGGGTCAGGGTTCGGACTTAAATCCACCCACCCACCCAAATACAAGCGATCTTTCCCACATTAGACAACAATCCCAAGAGACAGTACACCATTTTTGGGCCAGATTCCTCCTTGTAATGAGGAAGGTCATGGATTGTCACGAGGAAGATGCAATCTCATTCTTTTGCAAAAATTGCACGGACAAGGGAATCCTCAATGCCATAAGTCGCCCTGACATATCACACTTTGCTGACTTGGTGGCCATAGTACAAAAGTACTGTGCGATAGAAAGTGCCTGGAAAACCCAGGCAAAATTCTGGGATCCTCCATCTCTCACTAAATCAATCGTCTGAACTAAAAGGGTGCTCTCTCGCAAGTCACCCGATCCAATTACAAAGAAACCAAAGCCCACTACAGGGCGTGGAACCGTATTGGAGGGATGGCTCAATGGGCCATGCAAAATTCACACCACACAGGATACCATACCAACACACATCCTTAGAGTATGTTGGATACTTCGGCAGGTGGCCAAGAGCGGCGAGGATCTCTTCATTAACAATACCACAAAGCATCATCCCGCAGAAAACAACAATACAGTGTTGACAGTCTTCGAGACTTTTGCCTCAAATAACAGGCGCAAGAGAGCACTCTGCGGCCTCGCCAAAGTCTGCCATGTTGCAACAATAAATCCATGGAATGACACGACCATAACCTTCAATGCGAGTGACGAACCTCAATTCCGAACAGTCAGAGCACCAGCCGCTTTGGTCCTTAGTCCAACTATGGACGGCTTCCGGCTCACTAAAGTGCTCATGGATGGTGGCAGCGGATTAAACCTCATCTACGAGGAAACTCTCAACAAAAGGGAAATAGACAAGAGCCGCATTGAGCAAAGCACCATGACCTTCAGTGGAATTATCCCTAGTCGGGAGGCACGATGTGCAGGAAAAATCACACTCGATGTGGTACTCAGCACGCCGGAGAATTATAGGTCCGAAGAGATAGCATTCCAAGTGGCCACGTTCAGTAGTTGATACCACGCCCTTTTAGGACGGGACGCATTCGCGAGGTTCCAAGCCATACCTCATTACGGGGATATGAAGCTCAAGATGCCCGGGCCCAACGGAATCATCACTCTAGCCACTAATCCGGATGTAGCGCTCCACGCTGAAAATAAAATCGCCGCCCTGGCCCTTGAGGAATTATCTGAAGCCCTCACGGCTGAAGAACTAATTGCGCTGCGCTCCACAGTGGACAAGGACATTGTGATACTCAACAAACGATCCAAGTCCACCTCTTTCAAACCAGCGGACGAAATAGTCAAATTCCAAGTCCACCCAATGGACTCTACAAAAATAGCATCCATTGGGGCACAGCTGAACCCCACAATAGATGCCGCACTATGGGCGTTCTTACGCGAGAATTGGGACAACTTCTCCTGGCACCCTTCAGACATGCCAGGGGTCCCACGCAGGTTGGCCGAGCATAGCCTAAACATATTGAAGGGATACAAGCTGGTCAAGCAGACACTATGGCGCTTTTCAGAACCTAAATGACAAGCCATGGGAGAGGAGCTAGCCAAGTTACTCGACGCCGGATTCATCAGAGAAATAAAACACCCAGACTAGCTAGCAAACCTCGTGATGGTAGCACAGAAGGATAAATCCTGGCGCCTATGTGTCGATTTCAAGGACCTCAATAAGGCCTGCCCCAAGGATCCCTTCCCTCTCCCACGCATCGATCAAAACATCAACGCTACCGCAGGACACGACTCATTGTGCTTCCTCGACGCATACTCCGGATACCATCAAATCAAGATGGTGGAGTCCGATCAAGCTGCAACGGCATTCATCATTCCATACGGCCCTTTCTGTTTCAACACCATGCCTTTTGGGCTCAAAAACGCTGGTGCAACCTACCAATGCATGATTCAGACATGCCTGGAAAAACAAATCGGAAAAACAGTTGAGGCATACGTGGACGACGTGGTCATCAAGACCAGACACATCGAATTTTTAATAGACAACCTGAGGTTCACGTTCGACAACCTTCGAACATATGACACCAAGCTCAATCCAAAAAAATGCGTTTTCAGTGTTCCTGCTGGAAAGCTCCTGGGCTCCATCATTTCCAATAGAGGAATTGAAGCAAACCTGGCTAAAATCCGAGCTTTGTCACAGTTGGCTACCCTAACAGACCTCAAGCAAATCCAGAAATTAATCGGATGTGTGGCTGCCTTAAGCCGCTTTATCTCCTGATTGGGAGAAAAGGCACTACCTCTTTATCGCCGTCTTCAACGCATCGAACACTTTGAGTGGACGGATGCGGCTATGGCCGGACTGGAAGAAATAAAGGCCCTCTTGGCCAGCAACCCAATCCTGGCCGCACCGAACACTGGCGAACCCATGCTGTTATATATAGCGGCAATGCACCAATTTGTAAGCGCAGTGCTCGTCATCGAACGAGAGGAGGACGGACATAAGTTCCCGCTTCAAAAGCCGGTATACTACGTATCAACTGTCCTCACACCATGCAAGTCACGGTACTGATACGTCCATTTTGCATCATGCTTTTATATCGATATTTATTGCATTATGGGCTGTTATTACACGTTATGTCTCAATACTTATGGCTATTCTCTCTTATTTTACAAGGTTTATCATGAAGAGGGAGAATGCCGGCAGCTGGAATTCTTGCTGGAAAAGGAGCAAATATTGGAAATCTATTCTGCACAGCTCCAAAAGACCTGAAACTCCACGAAAGTCATTTTATAAATTAATAAGAATTATTGAGCAAAGAAAGTACTAGAGGGGGACCACACCCTGGCAACGAGGGTGGGGGGCGCCCCCCCTACTAGGCGCGCCCCCCTATCTCGTGGGCCCCCTGGTGGCCCTCCGGTGCCCATCTTCTGCTATATGAAAGCTTTTACCCTGGAAAAAATCATAAGCAAGCTTATGGGAGGAAACTCCGCCACCACGAGGCGGAACCTTGGCGGAACCAATCTAGGGCTCCGGTGGAGCTGTTCTGCCATGGAAACTTCCTCCTGGGAGGGGGAAATCATCACCATCGTCATCACCAACGATCCTCTCATCGGGAGGGGGTCAATCTCCATCAACATCTTCACAAGCACCATCTCCTCTCAAACCCTAGTTCATCTCATGTATCCAATCTTGTATCAAAACCACAAATCGGTACCTGTGGGTTGCTAGTAGTGTTGATTACTCCTTGTATTTGATGCTAATTGGTTTACTTGGTGGAAGATCATATGTTCAGATCCTTAATGCATATTAATACTCTTCTGATCATGAATGTGAATATGCTTTGTGAGTAGTTACGTTTGTTCCTGAGGACATGGGTGGAGTCTTGCTATTAGTAGTCATGTGAATTTGGTATTCATTCAATATTTTGATAAGATGTATGTTGTCTCTCCACTAGTGGTGTTATGTGAACGTCGATTACATGACACTTCACCATTATTTGGGCCTACAGGAAGGCATTGGAAGTAATAAGTAGATGATGGGTTGCTAGAGTGACAGAAGCTTAAACCCTAGTTTATGCGTTGCTTCGTAAGGGGCTGATTTGGATCCTCTAGTTTCATGCTATGGTTAGGTTTACCTTAATACTTATTTGTAGTTGTGGATGCTTGCAATAGGGGTTAATCATAAGTGGGATGCTTGTCCAAGAAAGGGTAGTACCTAAGCACCGGTCCAGCCACATGTCAAATTATCAAAGTAACAAACGCGAATCATATGAGCGTGATGAAACTAGCTTGACGATAATTCCCATGTGTCCTCGGGAGCGCTTTTCTCATTATAGAAATTGTCCAGGCTTTTCCTTTTCTACAAAAAGGATTGGGCCACCTTGCTGCACTTTATTTACTTTCATTGCTTGTTACCCTTTACAAATTATCTTATCACAAAACTATCTGTTACCTACAATTTCAGTGCTTGCAGAGAATACCTTACTGAAAACCGCTTGCCATTTCCTTCTGCTCCTCGTTAGGTCGACACTCTTACTTGTCGAAAGGACTACGATAGATCCCCTATACGTGTGGGTCATCAAGACTCTTTTCTGGCGCCACAACCGGGGAGTGAAGTGCCTTTGGTGAGTGGAACTTGGTAAGGAAACATTTATATAGTGTGCTAAAATTTTCTGTCACTCGTTACTATGGAAACTAATACTTTGAGGGGCTTGTTTGTGGCATCTTCGCCCCGTCCAGTAGAGCAAAGAGTTGCTCCTCAACCTACTGAACCTACTGAAAATGTTTACTTTGAGATTCCTTCGGGTATGATAGAGAAACTGCTAGCTAATCCCTT
This sequence comes from Triticum dicoccoides, assembly GCF_002162155.2. Taxonomy (NCBI): domain Eukaryota; kingdom Viridiplantae; phylum Streptophyta; class Magnoliopsida; order Poales; family Poaceae; genus Triticum; species Triticum dicoccoides. The sequence goes on from NC_041383.1 coordinate 524,168,516, forward strand.
GGCAGGAGATGGAACATTGCATCCCAATTTACACCTTATCTATGTGGATGAAGTTTTTGGATTATTTAAGCTTGCAGGTATTCCCGATGATGTTGTTAAGAGGAAGGTCTTTCCTTTATCTTTTAAGGGAGACACATTGACATGGTATAGGCTATGTGATGATACGGGATCTTGGAACTATAAACGATTGGAATTGGAATTTCACTAGAAGTTCTATCCTATGCATCTTGTTCATCGTGATCGTAATTATATATATAATTTTTGGCCTCGCGAAGGAGAAAGCATCGCTCAAGCTTAGGGGAGGCTTAATTCAATGTTATATTCATGCCCCAATCATGAGCTCTCAAAAGAAATGATTATTCAAAAAAATTATGCTCGGCTTTCTCTAATTGATCGCACCATGCTCGATACTTCCTGTGCTGGTTCCTATATGCTGAAGACTATTGAATTCAAGTGGGGTTTATTGGAAAGAAATAAATGCAACTCTAAAGATTGGGGTTCCGACGATGGTAAGGAGTCAGGTATGACACCTAAGTTTGATTGTGTTAAATATTTTATGGATACCGATGCTTTTCGTGGATTTAGCGCTAAATATGGACTTGACTCTGAGATAGTAGCTTCTTTCTGTGAATCTTTTGCTACTCATGTTGATCTCCCTAAGGAGAAGTGGTTTAAATATAATCCTCCCACTAAAGTAAAAGTAGTTGCACCTATTACAGTTCAAGAAAAGACTATTACTTATAATGATCCTATTGTTCCTACTACTTATGTTGAGAAACCACCTTTCCCTGTTAGGATAAAGGATCATGCTAAAGCTTCAACTGTGGTTCGTAGAGTAATACTAGAACATATACACCTCCTGAGAAAATTAAAGTTGAGCCTAGTATTTCTATGGTTAAAGATCTCTTGGCTGATAATATTGATGGGCATGTTATTTATTTCTGTGATGAAGCTGCTAATATTGCTAAACCCGATGCTAAGATACATAGACCTGTTGTAGGCATGCCTGTTATTTCTATTAAAATAGGAGATCATTGTTATCATGGCTTATGTGATATGGGTGCTAGTGCTAGTGCAATACCTACTTCCTTATATAATGAAATTATGCATGATATTGCACCCGCTGAGTTGGAAGATATTGATGTTACAATTAAGCTTGCCGATAGAGATACTATTTCTCCATTTGGGATTGTTAGAGATGTTGAAGTCTTGTGTGGGAAAGTTAAATATCCTGCTGATTTTCTTGTTCTTGGTTCCCCACAAGATAGCTTTTGTCCCATCATATTTGGTAGACCCTTCTTGAATACTGTTAATGCTAGGATTGATTGCAAAAAGGATGTTGTTACAATTGGCTTAGAGTTTAATTTTGCTAAGTTCCATAGACCACCTCATGATAAACAATTGCCTAGTAAGGATGAAATAATTGGTCTTGCTTCTATTGCCGTACATCCTACTGATCCGTTAGAACAATATTTGCTAGACCATGAAAATGATATGTTTATGAATGAAAGAAGGGAAATAGATGAAGTGTTCCTTCAACAGGGTCCTATTCTGAAACACAACTTACCTGTTGAAATCCTAGGGGATCCCCCTCCACCCAAGGGTGATCCCGTGTTTGAGCTCAAACCTTTACCTGATAATCTTAAATACGCTTATCTTGATGAAAAGAAGATATATCCTGTTATTATTAGTGCTAACCTTTCAGAGCAACAAGAGGAAAGATTATTGAAAACTCTGAAGAAGCACCGTGCTGCTATTGGATATTCTCTGGATGATCTTAAGGGCATTAGTCCCACTCTATGCCAACACAAAATTAAATTTGACGAAGGCTCCAAACATGTTAGAGATCATCAACGATGGTTAAATCCTAAGATGAAAGAAGTGGTAAGAAAGGAGATACTAAAGGTCCTTGAGGTAGGTATAATTTATCCCGTTGCTGATAGCGATTGGGTAAGCCTTGTCCATTGCGTCCCTAAGAAGGGAGGTATTAATGTCATTCCTAATGATAAAGATGAATTGATCCTGCAAAGAATTATTACATGTTATAGGATGGTAATTGATTTCCGTAAATTAAATAAAGCTACTAAGAAAGATCATTACCCTTTACCTTTTATTGATCAAATGCTAGAAATACTATCCAAACATACACATTTCTGCTTTCTAGATGGTTATTCTGGTTTCTCTCAAACACCTGTGTCAGTGGAGCATCAACCAAAAACTACTTTTACTTGCCTTTTGGTACTTTTGCTTATAGACGTATGTGTTTTGGTTTATGTAATGCACCTGCTACCTTTCAAAGATGCATGATGGCTATATTCTCTGACTTTTGTGAAAAGATTTGTGAGGTATTCATGGATGGTTTCTCCATTTATAGATCCTCTTTTGATGATTGCTTGAGCAACCTTGATCGAGTTTTGCAGAGATGTGAAGACACTAGTCTCGTCTTGAATTGGGAAAAGTGCCACTTTATGGTTAATGAAGGCATTGTCTTGGGGCATAAAGTTTCTGAAAGAGGTATTGAAGTTGATAAAGCTAAAGTTGATGCTATCGAAAAGATGCCGTGTCCCAAGGACATTAAAGGTATAAGAAGTTTCCTTGGTCATGCCAGTTTTTATAGGAGGTTCATTAAGGACTTTTCTAAAATCTCTAGGCCTCTGACTAATTTATTGCAAAAAGATATTTCTTTTGTCTTTGATGATGATTGTGTAGAAGCATTTGAAATACTTAAGAAACCTTTGATCACTGCACCTATTGTCCAACCACCTCATTGGAATTTACCCTTTGAAATTATGTGTGATGCTAGTGATTATGTTGTAGGTGTTGTTCTAGGGCAAAGAGTTGATAAGAAATTAAATGTTATCCAGTATGCTAGTAAAAATCTTGATACTGCCCAGAGAAATTATGCTACTACTGAAAAAGAATTCTTAGCAGTTGTATTTGCTTGTGATAAGTTCAGATCTTATATTGTTGATTCTAAAGTTACTATTCACACTGATCATGTTGCTATTAAATATCTTATGGAAAAGAAAGATGCTAAACCTAGACTTATTAGATGGGTTGTCTTGCTCCAAGAATTTGATTTGCATATTTTTGATAGAAAGGGAGCTGAGAACCCCGTTGTAGACGACTTGTCTAGGTTAGAGAATGTTCTTGATGACCCACTAGCTATTGATGATAGTTTTCCTGATGAAAAATTAGCGGTCATTAAGGCTTCTCGTACTACTTCATGGTATGCTGATTTTCCTAATTACATTTTTGCTAAATTTATACCACCTAGTTTCACATACCAGCAGTCGGTGTCAAAACCGGCGGATCTCGGGTAGGGGTTCCCGAACTGTGCGTCTAGGCGGATGGTAATAGGAGACAAGGGACACGATGTTTTTACCCAGGTTCGGGTCCTCTCGATGGAGGTAAAACCCTACTCCTTCTTGATTAATATTGATGATATGGGCAGTACAAGAGTAGATCTACCACGAGATCAAAGAGGCTAAACCCTAGAAGCTAGCCTATGGTATGATTGTTGTTTGTCCTACGGACTAAAACCCTCCGGTTTATATAGACACCGGAGAGGGTTAGGGATACACAAAGTTGGTTACAATGGTAGGAGATCTACATATCCGTATCGCCAAGCTTGCCTTCCACGACAAGGAAAGTCCCATCCGGACACGGGACGAAGTCTTCAATCTTGTATCTTCATAGTCTAGGAGTCCGGCCAACGGTGATAGTTCGCCTATCCGGACACCCCCTAATCCAAGACTCCCTCTATAGCCCCTGAACCAGGCTTCAATGACGACGAGTCCGGCGTGCATATTGTCTTCGGCATTGCAAGGCGGGTTCCTCCTCCGAATACTTCATAGAAGATTATGAACACAAGGATAGTGTCCGGCTCTGCAAGATAAATTCCACGTTCCACCGTAGAGAGAATAATCCTTACACAAATTCAATCTATTGACGTATTTTGCGGCGTGACGTCACATCGCGGCCAAGCCTTTACTGGAATCGTTTTTACTGTCCCACCTCAGCGTGTTTAGCGAGGCAGTTTCTTTGGTATGTCTTGTCAAAGCAGAGATCGTGTCCCCTTATTCCGGGATTCTCATCAATACGGGCGTGGGTAACCCAACCACGCCATTGATTACGGCGTTTGGGAGATAAGCGAGTTTTATCAGGCTGGTGGGAACGCATAGTTTCGTCCGTCCATATAAGGGGATAAGGATCCACCTTTTTACCTACGCCTTCCTCCTCCTTTGCTTATCCATTTCCGCGCACTCGAGCTCCAGCGCCCAAGTCCGCACATCTCGCCTCAACCTTCCTCAGCCATGTCCGGAGCGGGAGGCAAGTGGATGGTCTCCTCCATAACGGTGGAACAAGTAAAAAAGTTGCGGAAGGCCGGATACTTATCCAGCGACATCGCGCATCGGCTCCCCGACAAGGGGCAGCTCCTTCCTACCCCCAGGCCCCATGAGAGGGTGGTGTTCCTTACCCACTTCCTCCGCGGACTAGGTTTTCCACTTCACACATTTGTCCAGGGGCTCATGTTCTACTATGGCCTAGATTTCCACGATCTGGCCCCGAACTTCATCCTCAACATCTCGGCGTTCATCCTTGTGTGCGAGGCCTTCCTCTGTAGCCAGCCCCACTTCGGATTATGGCTGAAGATTTTTAATGTCAAGCCGAAGGTAGTGGGCGGCCGCCAAGCGGAGTGCGGAGGTGCCATGGCGGGCCGGATGGCCAACGTCCTATGGCTCGAGGGATCCTTTGTGGAGACAATAAAGGGGTGGCAATCGGGGTGGTTCTATATCATCGAGCCGCGCGACCCCAAATGGGCGGCGGCCCCCGAATTCTGATCTGGCTTCCCCACACGTCTCACTTCCCGGAAAGAGAAGGGCCTAACGTGGGGAGATTCGGAAGAGCTGACTGGACTTCAAGCCTACGTCCAAAAGCTGGTGAATATGAATCTCAAGCTTGTCAACATAGTCCAGGTCATGCTCATACGCCGGATCCTCCCGTGCCAACAACGGGCCTTCAAATTGTGGGAGTTTGATCTAGCACAACACCAAACCTTGAGCAAGCTCTTCGACATTACGTACGAAGATGCCTAGAAGGTGCTGTTTAAGGGGCGCCGAGGCCCCCACATCTGCTACTGAAGATCGCGGATTCGGCTCGCGGCGTGAGGCCAGCGAGGTAAGCTATTCTACCCTTTACGGGATCCTTGTTTTTCATAGTCTGACTCTATGTGGGATCTAAACCCCCTTACCTTTGACAGGACTGGCTGAAGAAGTCCGAGCAGGTTAACTGTCCGGCTCCTTTGCCAGAAGACCCAGCGGACGCCCGCTTAACGGGGTTGCTGGTTCCGGCACCTCATGTGGTGCCCGAGAAGAAGGCTAAGAAGAAGTCCAAGGGAACTCGAAAGAGTTCTCGGCGTCAGGTGTTATCGTACTCATCATCAGATGACTCCAAGGTAGACTCCTCCCGCGAAGATGAGGAGGAGAAGAAAGAGGCTTCTCCCCCAACGGGGGGAGAGAAGAAAAGGAAGGCCTCCCCAATTGGGGAGGCCGGAGGGTCCAAGAAGGGAAGGACCCTTCCTCCGGACTACTCCACCAATGCCGACGACGGCGAAGAGGAGTGGCCCTCGAGGGCCAAGCCCCTGGCGAGATCGTAAGTGTCCGGATTCCAGAATAACTCATGATTTTTCATTTGTTGCACAGTGTCTTCTAACGCCGAATACAACCACGTAGCCCGCCCAAGGATGAGCTTCCCGCTTGGTCGAGCGGCTCCCTGGGTTCGTCAGATGTGAATAACACTTCACTTCCGACGACCTCCTCCCCACGCGACGCTGAAGACACCATGGTGGAGTCCCAAAAGGGGCCCAACCAGGAGGAGGTGGTCCAGGAGGCGCCGCAAGGCGACCTCCCGGACTCTGGGCGTGAAGAGGGCAAAACCCCAGAGGGCTCTAAGTACGGCCCGTGCCGGACTCTGTACCGGAACCTTCAGTGGTTCCGGAGTCCTGCAGGCAGCCCCTTCGTAAGAAGGGCAAGACTGCGATGTCGGAGGCCTCCGTCCAACCGGAGGCACAGGATAGCTTGCTGGAGGCGCTTGACGGTGCCTCCATCGATGAGGCGCACTGCACTGTTATGAGTGCGGTGATCCAGAAAGTTCAGTCCGCCAAGAGCGGGCTGACTGAAGCCTGTACCAGCCTTCTAACAAGCTTTGAGGTAAGTTTTCAAGATATGTAAGAATATTACAACATAGACAGTAGCCTCTGATGCTCAGTTTGGTGTTCGGAAAGAAAAGCCAAGCTGAGGATCTAAAAAGATATACGCAGGAGTCAAACATAAATATGTCAATATGGGAATGCAGGTTGCGTTGCTGACCTCTGCCGCACTGACTGCGGAGGTCAATGCATTGAAGGAGAGCCTCGAGTGGTCCGAGAACGAGCTCGGCCTTGCCAAGAAGCAGCTCGAGGACAAGGAAGGTAAGTAATACCTTATGGAAAGGATTTGGTTGCAAAAAATGACAGGAATAATGTGGGTATTGCAGGGGCCACGAACAAGGTGGCGACCCTGAAGGAAGCGGTGTCCAAGGCCGAAAACAGTGCGGTCTTGGAGCGCACCGAGCGAGAGAAGCAGGAGGCATGGGTGGCGGAGGTGCGGCAAGAGCTCCAGGTTCTCGTGGAAAAACACGAGAGTTTGGAGCGTGACTCGAAGACTCGAGAGTCCGAGCTTGCCTTGGCTCTTGAGAGTGCCAAAGCCGCTAAGGATGAAGCCCAGAAGGCCCTCTAGGAGATCAAGGCGATAAAGAAGATAGCGGCGGGTAAGGCATTCTTTATGCAAAGCAAGCATGTAAAAGTGAATTATCTGTTACTTACCCGAATCCGGAGCTCTCCAGGAGCGTTCGCCGATCTGCCCTGAAGTGTGTCTAATGCTGCCGCGTTCTACCGAGCCGAGGAGGGGAGCTCGACGGAAAAGGTGTTCTGGTCTCAATATGCTGAGGCCGGACATCCGGTGCCCCTGAGCGACCAGCTGAAGCAGTTGGTCGAGCTCCACAAGGTGGCCGAACAGGCCATGAAGGGCCTCATAGTTCGGTTGTGGCCTAAGGAAGCCGTGCCTGGGAGCTACTTCGGTCTGGTGCGGCGGCTGGTGGACGCCTGTCCATGGATTGAAGTCATCAAGCACTCCGCCTGCATTGAAGGTGCCCATCGGTCCCTTGCCCGTGCTAAAGTGCAACGGGGCAAGATGGACGCTGAGAAGCTTGTGACGGACGCGCCACCACCGGGCAAGGAGTATCGCAAGCGCGAGATGTATTATAAGGGCATCCTGAAGGGTGCCCGCATTATAGCGGGTGAATGCTCCAAAGATGTAATTTTTTAGTAGACTCGCATTTGTTATCCTGTACGCTGAAAACTTTGTTCATATGCGCTAAGCAACGCTTGTTAATTTAAAATATTACCTTTTGTGCGGCCGTTTATTAAATTTGAGAGATGGTGAGTCGTTGGCTTCAGCCCCCATGGCACGAGTGCTGGGGTGTTCGGGATAAACTTGAGCGCTCTTGTTCCCATTCTTGGGTCCTTCGAGGGAGGCGTTCAACATGACGAACGAGGCAACCGGACTATAATGCTTGAACACTCTCACTTAGCCATAGAATTCTATAATTTTAAATTTTGGCGAAGCCCCTGGTATTCGGAAGACCGAGTTCGGGGCGCTATCCACGCCTTGGCCGGACAATGCCGACTACTCGCTCTAAGCGGCATGAGTCTTTAGGGATCCGAAAAACCTCTCGAACAGCGACCGGCTCTCGCCCTATCATGACGATCAGTTTTAGCTTTCTCCACTGAGGTGCTCAACCCAGCTCAACAGGGGCACAATCGCAGTGGTTCTCCCAGCGCTACCTTAGCCGATATAACGGAACGTAAGGTACCAAAACATGGGAGCCGGGCAAACCCAACTATTGACCCAAGACATGATTCGGAGCCGATTCATATAATGCGATAAGTTCGGGGTGTCGCACTTGTGAAAGTGTTCGGACTGATCACACCATGTTTTGGGGTACGTAAGCCCCTTGTGTATTTGACCGTATCAAGTTGTACGGGTGCAACATGTCATAGATGAACATTTATAGAAAAAAAAGGAATGCAATAATAAGGAGAAGCTATTTATTGTTTATTCAAAAGATACTCCAATGAAAGCAGAACGATACAAATAGTGCGATAAGCAAGGGATGGGACTATTTAACATGTCCCCCTCCAGGGATAAGCCACGGGATGGTATTTAAAACAGGTATACTGCTCGTAATAGAGACCACCTGGACACTCGATGTAGTTTTTTTGCTTCCCTGGCTGTTGCATCGTGAGTTCGGCGTTTCTACTGCCGGACAGGGCTTCTGGAAAACGGAGTCCTGCGAATAAGAAGAAAAAAAGAATGGCACAATTGGGAGCCCCTTGTGCAGTTAAGCCGCATTCTGGGCATGCCGTGGTCGTGCCCCTTCCCCTATGCCCATGGTATCTCCAGAGCGTAGTTATGTACGCATGGTACTGGTCTCGCGATTTCGCGAGTGCTGGGGTTGGGGCCGCATTGCTACGCATGCTCGGAACATGCCAGGCGGTCTTGTTGTAGGTTACTCCGGGCGCGCTTGACTGTTTCCAGACGTTTGGTAGTCGGACTCGAGAATTGCCTTAAGAGGCTGCTTTGTACTCCCGCCGCGAGGGCTGCCGTATGCTCCTCCATTCGGAGAGAGCGTTCGGTGTTTCCATTGACCGTGATTACTCCTTGAGGGCCTGGTATCTTAAGCTTAAGGTATGCGTAGTGCGGCACTGCATTGAACTTTGCAAATGCGGTTCGTCCGAGCAGTGCGTGATAGCCACTGCGGAACGGGACTATGTCGAAGATTAATTCCTCGCTTCGGAAGTTATCCGGGGATCCGAAGACCACTTCAAGTGTAATTGAGCCTGTATAATTGGTCTCTACACCTGCTATGACGCCTTTAAAGGTCGTTTTTGTGGGTTTAATCCTTCAGGGGTCTATGCCCATTTTGCGCACTGTATCCTGGTAAAGCGGGTTCAGGCTACTGCCGCCGTCCATCAGGACTCTGGTGAGGTGAAATCCGTCAATGATTGGGTCAAGAACCAATGCAGCGAATCCACCATGGCGGATGCTAGTTGGGTGGTCCCTTCGATCAAAAGTGATCGAGCAGGAGGAGCACAGGTTGAACTTTGGGGCGACTGGCTCCATCGCGTATACGTCCCTTAGTGCATGCTTCCGCTCCCTTTTGGGTAATTGGGTTGCGTATATCATGTTCACTGTCCGCACTTGTGGGGAAAAGCCCTTCTGTCCTCTATTGTTCGGCGGCCAGGGATCCTCCTCGTCATCTCTATGCAGCCCCTTGTCGTTGTATTCAGCACTTATCTTGCATGCCTGCTTAAATACCCAACAATCCCTGTAGGTGTGGTTGGCTGGTTTTTCGGGGGTGCCATGTATCTGGCACAAGCGATCGAGTATGCGGTCCAAATTGGACGGGCCCAGAGTATTTCTTTTGAACGGCTTTTTCCGCTGACCGGGTTTAGATCCTCTGAATCCGGCATTGACTGTCGTATCTTCAGTATTATCGCCGTTAATGCAGCGTTTGTGCTTGTTGCGACGCAACCTACCATTGCTGTCCTTGGTATCCGAACTACCAGGGTTTTTGGTCAGGTTGTTACTGCGAGCTAGCCAGCTATCCTCTCCCGCGCAGAAGTGGGTCATGAGTGATGTGAGGGCTGCCATGGATTTCGGCTTTTCCTGTCCTAGGTGTCGGGCAAGCCACTCGTCGCGGATGTTATGTTTGAAGGCTGCAAGGGCCTCTCCATCTGGATAGTCAACAATTTGATTTTTCTTGGTTAAGAACCGTGTCCAGAATTGTCTGGCCGATTCATCTGGCTGCTGAATTATGTGGCTTAGGTCATCAGCGTCTGGTGGTCGCACATATGTGCCCTGGAAGTTATCAAGGAATGCGGCATCCAGGTCTTCCCAACAACCAATTGACTCTGTTGGCAAGCTGTTGAGACAATGCCGATCTGGTCCTTTGAGCTTGAGTGGGAGGTATTTGATGGCATGTAGATCATCACCGCGGGCCATGTGGATGTGAAGGAGATAGTCCTCGATCCAAACTGCAGGATCTGTTGTGCTGTCGTATGATTCAATGTTTACGGGTTTGAAACCCTCGGGGATTTGATGATCCATTACTTCGTCTGTGAAGCATAGTGGGTGTGCGGCGCCTCTATATTGGGCTATATCACGACACAACTCAAATGAGCTTTGTCTACTGTGTTCGGCTCGGCCGGAATTGCTGTATCCGGCGTGACGGTTGTCATCACGTGTCGTGGGGTACCCACGCGATCCGTAGATCGATCTTATTTGCCTTGCCTTGTCCTCCAATATGTCTCGCAAGTCCGACGCATTTCCCCACGGCTTTGTACTTTTCGAGCGACGCCGGGGTGCGGCTTTAGTGGAGGGCCTAGAGGCCTCTCTGTCGCGGCCACGAGGTGGCCAGTCGGCCGCGTCATGCGCTGGTGATGTAGGTTTGGGTGCTTCCTCCTCTAATTGGGGTAGCAGCCTGTGTATTGGGTAGCTCTTGGAGGGGTGATCGAGTTTATACTCTTCGGCTGCAAGGACTTCGGTCCATCTGTCCGCTAGCAAGTCTTGGTCAGCTCTAAGCTGCTACTGCTTTTTCTTGAGGCTGTTTGCCGTGGACATAAGCCTGCGTTTGGAACGCTCTTGTTCGACGGGATCCTCGGGCACGACAAATTCGTCGTCGTCGAGGCTTGCTTCATCTTCGGAGGGAGGCATATAATTATCGTCCTCTACCTCTCTGTCTGCCGCTCTATCATGAGGGCTGGCTTCTCCCTCCTCCTGTGCTGAATCCTGCTGGAGGGGTTTGTCTTCGGCACTGTCCGGGGTGTTATTATCTCTCGTGCCGGAATTTGCCATTTTTGCTGTAGCGGGATTTAGAGCGGCGCCGCTGACGCCGGCGCTTGGGCTGTTTCTTGGAGGGGTCATCCTCCGTTGTTCCAATGCCATTCCCATTTTTGGGGTGTCCACCATGTATATGTCCTATGACGAGGTGGCCTTCCAGTGCCCTGTAGGCGCTGGTTCTTTGATGTCTCCTGCATCGTCGTCCATACCGTCGATGTCTTCGGAGTCGAAGTCGAGCATGTCGGTTAAATCATCGACAGTGGCTACAAAGTGGGTGGTGGGTGGGCGTTGAATTTCTTCGTCATCCACATCCCAACCTTCCTGGCCACAGTCCGGCCAGGGCTCTCCTGATAAAGAGAGAGACTTTAGTAAATTCAGGATGTCGCCAAAGGGCGAGTGCTGAAAAACGTCTGTGGCAGTGAACTCCATAACCGGCACCCAATCGGATTTGATTGGCAGGGGTGCGGGAGGTTCGGAGTCCGGAGACGAGTCCGGCACCTCGGAGTCATGGGCTTTGCAAAGGACAGGGATGGTGTTCGACTCAATCGCCGTAGAGATCGTAGCCCCCAAGGCGGTGTCCAGCCACTCGTCCTCGATCGGCGAAGTCGGCTCCGAGCTAAGGGTCGGAGCGGACGCTGGTGCGGCCTCCAGGGTACTATTCGGCGGCAGAGCTAGATCATACCCATCAAGACAGTGCGGCGCGCTTGGCTGTTGCTCGAATCCGTCGAAGATCAAGTCTCCGCGGATGTCAGCCGTGTAGTTCAAACTCCCAAATCTGACCTGATGGCCAGGGCCGTAGCTTTCGATCTGCTCCAGATGGCCAAGTGAATTGGCCCGCAGTGCGAAGCCGCCGAATACGAAGATCTGTCCGGGGAGAAAAGTCTCGCCCTGGACCACGTTGTTGTTGATGATCGAAGGATCCATCAGGCCTAAAGGTGACGACACAGAGGAACTCTCAATGAAAGCACCAATGTCGGTGTCAAAACAGGCGGATCTCGGGTAGGGGTTCCCGAACTGTGCGTCTAGGCGGATGGTAACATGAGACAAGGGACACGATGTTTTTACCCAAGTTCGGGCCCTCTCGATGGAGGTAAAACCCTACTCCTGCTTGATTAATATTGATGATATGGGTAGTACAAGAGTAGATCTACCACGAGTTCAAAGAGGCTAAACCCTAGAAGCTAGCCTATGGTATGATTGTTGTTCGTCCTACGGACTAAAACCCTACGGTTTATATAGACATCAGAGAGGGTTAGGGTTACACAGAGTCGGTTACAATGGCAGGAGATCTACATATCCGTCTCGCCAAGCTTGCCTTCCACGCCAAGGAAAGTCCCATCCGGACACGGGACGAAGTCTTCAATGTTGTATCTTCATAGTCTAGGAGTCCGGCCAACGGTGATAGTTCGGCTATCCGGACACCCCCTAATCCAGGACTCCCTCACCAGCAAAAGAAAAAGTTCTTTTATGATTTAGGACATTACTTCTGGGATGACCCACACCTTTATAAAGAAGGAGTAGATGGTCTTATTATACGTTGCGTACCTGAGCATGAACAGGAATAGATCCTATGCAAGTGTCACTCTGAACCATATGGAGGACACCATGCTGGAGATAGAACTGCACATAAGGTATTGCAATCCAGTTTTTATTGGCCTACTCTCTTCAAAGATGCCTATAAATTTGTCTTGTCTTGTGATGAATGTCAAAGAATTGGTAATATTAGTAGACGTCAAGAAATGCCTATGAATTACTCTCTTGTTATTGAACCATTTGATGTTTGGGGCTTTGATTATATGGGACCTTTTTCTGCCTCTAATGGATATACACATATTTTAGTTGTTGTTGATTATGTTACTAAGTGGGTAGAAGCTATTCCAACTAGTAGTGCTGATCATAACACCTCTATTAAGATGCTTAAAGAAGTTATTTTTCCAAGGTTTGGTGTCCCTAGATATCTCATGACTGATGATGGTTCCGATTTTATTCATGGTGCTTTTCGTAAAATGCTTGCTAAGTATGATGTTAATCATAGAATTGCATCTCCTTATCACCCACAGTCTAGTGGTCAAGTAGAGTTGAGTAATAGAGAACTCAAATTAATTTTGCAAAAGACTGTTAATATATCTAGAAAGAATTGGTCCAAGAAACTTGATGATGCATTATGGGTCTATAGAACTGCATATAAAAATCCTATGGGTATGTCTCCGTATAAGATGGTTTATGGAAAAGCACATCACTTACCTCTCGAACTTGAACATAAAGCATATTGGGCTATTAAAGAGCTCAACTATGACTTCAAACATGCCGGTGAGAAGAGGTTATTTGATATTAGGTCACTCGATGAATGGAGAACCCAAGCCTATGAGAATGCCAAGCTATTCAAAGAAAAAGTTAAAAGATGGCATGACAAAAGAATACAAAAGCGTGAGTTTAACGTAGGTGATTATGTGTTGCTATTCAACTCTCGTTTAAGATTTTTTGCAGGAAAACTTCTCTCTAAATGGGAAGGTCCTTACGTTATCGAGGAAGTCTACCATTCCGGTGCCACAAAAATCAACAACTTCGAAGGCACAAGTCTGAGGGTGGTGAACGGTCAAAGAATCAAACATTATATCTCAGGTAATCCTATAAATGTTGAAACCAATATTGTTGAAACCGTAATCCTGAAGGAATACATAAGGGACACCTTCCAGAATGTTTCAGACTTCAAAAAGGAATATGTATGTGGTACGGTAAGTAAACCGACTCCAAAACAATTCTATTAGCAATTTCTCTCCGTTTTGGAATATTTATGAATTTAGGAAAATAAGAAGTAGTCCGGGAAGGACACAAGGCCTCCACGAGGGTGGAGGGTGCGCCCACCCTTACTGGGCGCGCCCCCGCCTCGTGGGCACCTCGTGTGCTCTCCAGACTCCGTTTTCTTGCACGTTACTTCTTTTGGTCGGTAAAAAATCATTATATAATCTCCCGAAGGTTTTGACCACCGTATCACGCAAAAATCTTCTATTTTTGTTTCGAGCTGTTTTTCTGACAGATCTAGAGAACCATGATGTCTCCAAGCGCTCCCAAGGACAAGTTTTTCGAGAGGGTCATCAAACCCTATCTTGCGGAGGTGCTGCAACACCCTCAAACCATTGAGATGCGTGAGGGGGTGCTGCACATCCGCGATGTGGAGGGTGTTGGTTCAATATCCGGCGTATCTCATAGTAGGGGTCCTAAGCTAGGCGTCTTGGAGCGATGGTAACATAGACACGGGGTTTTACCCAGCTTCGGGCTGTCTTGATGAGATAATACCCTACATGCTGCTTTTGATTGTATTCATATGGGTGTAGTACAGAATACATGTATCTACCATGAGATTGTAGTAATTAATATGAGATTGTCTATTGACTAGCTTGGCCTCGGTTTATATAAGACACCGGAGGCCTAGGGTTTAGGAGAGTCCTTGTCTTGGGCATCAAGTCTTGTGGAGTCTTCCTTGTATGCGGCAGGAGCTGTCTGAACTGGCCCATGTGTAAATGGCCCTGTGGGTCCTCGGCCCAATCCAAGAGATCGGGAGACAACATGGTGAGTACCCCCTAGTCCAGGACACCGTCAGTAGCCCCCTGAACCGGTCTTCAAGTTGGGGACGCTCCTCGGTTCTTCCGAACTGCTCTTCGTCTTCGGTTGTCAGTCTTGAAAACTGGTTCAACAAATCTTCCATAATATATCTTGAGATTGCCGAGCTAAATCTGAAGAGTTTACACGTCGGGTATCCGAGGAGCCCTTTAAGTCTTCGGCCTTTATCAATGCCTTGTCATTTTTATGCCCACCTCGGGCTTGAAGTTGTCCCCGTGCGGCGGTGTCCTCTTGCATCCGAGCTCCAATGCCGGACTGCATTTGAGGTATATTTTGCAGCCGAGCACCAATGCCGGACTGTATCCGAGCTCCAACGCCAGACTGTATCCGAACTCCAACGCCGAAGAGTATCCGAGCTCCAATGCCGTACTATATCCGAGGTGTCATAGATCACCTTGCCTCAAAAAATTCAATGGACTTTAGGCGAGCTTAATGCCAGAAATGCCCTCTACGGAGCCAGCCACTTGCGTCCAAGCTTTATGCCGGACTGCTTCCGGGGTGTCTATTATAGTCGAGCACCAACACTGGACTATATCCGAGGTGGTGCACCACCTTGGCCATGGGCTGATTTTTATGAATTTAATTCCGAATTGTGCAATGTAATCTCTGCCAAGATGTATAGCCAGTAGCCCTCAAGGTGCGTGTTGGCCTAATATCGGGGATGCACCTAAAGGAAAAAATCAAACCGCTAACCCTAGTAGCCCCTGAGACTCAGGTCGATTCATAAAATGAGCCTGAGGATCAATTCCCATCTTGGCAGCATACTTAGGAATAGAAACACGGTGTGCAAAGTCCTCGAGACTCAGGTTGGGTGCGGCTGACCAACCTGAGGATAATTATCTCCTCGAAAACTATATTGCACTTTAAATTTTCTGCATTGGATTGTCAATGCAATAGCCCCAGAGACACTGGTCGGGTGGCAACACCAGATCAGGGGATCAATGTACCCCTTTAATATTTGTAAATGATAAGCACGAAGCCCAGTAGCCCCCAAGCCTTAATGTTGGCACAGGTGGCCGAATTAAGGATCGATGTCCAAAGTAAAATCACAAATTATGTGTAATAATTCTACATATCCAAGTACTCTACATCATTAATACTTGAATCCGCATTGTACAAAACTATGTTGACCGACCATCGGTTTCAACCTCCTCGGCTAGTAGCCGGGGAGTGTTTGTCCCACTTTATAAAGCCTTGACAAGGGCAAAGATTTACGACAAACAAGGCAATCCGGGCATACGGTTTTATAAACAATGGTACACGGAGAGATATGTTATATTACTTTATAACGTAAGAAACATATTCCAAAGAAAATAATCCCGCTATCGGTTCCTTTCTTTGGGTTGTCATGCCAACCATGATCATGAAACCTCGCCTCCGATCAATGCAGGAGAAAAATATTGAGGATTTAGTTCGGGGAAAGTTCCCAAACTCTATGGTATTAATGAACCAAAATTTTCACTTCCATCATTGCCGACCAATGTGATACTTTAAGATTGTTAGCTTTCGGCTTCATCCAGTCCGAGGTACTAACTCGGATGACCCGGCAGTAACAATCACAGAGGTGCTCCCTTTACTGCCTAACCGAACAATCGGGAACGTAGGGGTAAGCACACGAGCCAGGCAACCCAGCTTGGCCAAAATCTTAAGTCAAATTGATGCATATTTATGGCTTTATAACGATGATTAAGGAAGGCAGCCCTCGTGTATTAAATACAAATGCTGACGATATGTTCATTTTGACTCTGTTGCGACCGTTTATCAGTTGAAAGTGGCCCATCGTCGGCTTCCATCCCCTTGTAGATGCTACACAGGGTGTTTCCGTAGTAACAAAACAACCCTTAGCCGACATCTCGGTGCCCGAAGGCGGTTGTGTTATCGGAAATGAGGCAATCAGATATCAGGGCTTTATAACTTTCACTTACACTACAAGAAATATGTCAACTAGTGACCTTCTGTCAGTGACCCTGGAAGAATTGGTCATAGATCTATGACCATTTGAGGGGGGGCTCCAAACCCTAAACCATTGCGACCATTTTGGTCAGAAAGGTCATAATTTCCTTACACGAAATGGTCATAAAGCAAACAGTGCTGGTCCGCTGCCTTATTTCTAGTTGTTAACGACCAATATAGATGGTCATAACCTTGTAGATTGTGGTGGGCTGTGATGACTAGGCGCCACCTCATCAGTTTTGCCTATGTGTCATGTCCATGCGGTAGTTTTTGCCCTAGGTTGTGAAGCAACCTATATTTCTATCATCCAAAAATTCTCAAAAAAATCTCATAAATTCTTTGGGTCATATCTTCATCAAATATGTAAAAACCTTCCTTGCCTAGTTCAAAAATAATTAAAAAATATTCGTTTTCCTCTTCTATTCAGAACAACAGTTTGTGAAGGAAGTACCGCTTTGGCATGTCCAAATAGTATCCATTTTCTACTGTGATTTCCTATGCCCAAATAACCATCCTCCACCAAATGCCAGCTCAATCCATTCATTATTTTGAGCCGAGCTTCAACATTCGTATTTATGTCCAGTGTGGTAGTTTGGAAAGCAAGTACCACCTAGGCTCCTCCTTTTGAGCTGAAAATTTGTGAAGACAGTCTTCTTAGTAACTGATCATCCTCAGTCAAAACTCACGCCCATTAGCCATGTACATTTCCCGTACCGCTAATCAAACACTTGGCTGCTAATTCATGTTTGAGCATCGATAGGTCTCCTCGTGAGAATATTATGTTGTAATTTTCTTCCTAGCACCTACCTGGGGAGTGCCTAACCCACTAGACATGCCTAGGTTGCCCAGAACACATGGCAAAGCCACGGTCACGCAGTGACCACGCGGCGGGCATGCGAGTTTACGCGCTCTAGAGTTGGGTGCCTCGGCCACCGCCCAAACCTCGACGTATCGCCACCAAACCATGTATTTATGATTAAATAGGTACTTATGTAACTAGAAATGATTTTTGGAAAAAATAAATAGTAAACTATGAGGCAGCTGCACTTCAAATTTGACCCGCTTCCAGCTGAATCGGCGGGAATTTGTCTTTTTCACCAAAGGTGGATCAAAACTTTTGACACCCAACCATTTTGTCAATTATGCAATAAATATGGCCTAGTATTTTAGAAAATTGATTTGGTCCAATTTTGCAACAAATATATGGTAGGTCCTTCACAAAAAAAACTTATTTCGGGCACAGATGGAAAATGGTTTTTCCATGCAAAGAAAATGAAAACTCCCTTAGGCAAAATTGTTTGGAATTCCAATATGCACCCTTGTTCACAATATGAGATCATTTGAACAAACTATGCCAAGAATGTGGTCATAAGATTGATTATTTGGCTTGAAAGCCATTGATCTCCACACGTGATAGCTCGTTTCTGAGAACACTTTTTTCAAATAATTGTCGTATTACAAGTTTATTATTTTTCCTGGGAACTTGGCCACATATAATGACACCATGTGAAGGTTTCGCAATTATTTGAATTTTTTTTGAAATTTTTATGCCCATTCCAAAATGCGGTCAAAATGGCGGGAATGACCGTTCCTAGCTAGTGGTTGAATCTTGGAATTTTTTTTGGTGTTTCTATGATTAAATAGGTACTTATGTACCTAGAAATGATTTTTGGAAAAAATAAAGAGCAAACTACGAGGCAGCTACAATTCAAATTTGACCGGCTTCCAACTGAATCGACGGGAATTTGTCTTTTCACCAGAGGTGGATAAAAACTTTTTACACCCAACCATTTGGTCAATTGTGCAGTAAATATGGCCTAGTATTTTAGAAAAAGGATTTTGTCCAATTTTGCAACAATTATTTGGGAGGTCCTTCACAAAAAAACCTCCTTTTAGGCACTCAAAAAATGGAAAATGGTTCTTTCGTCCAAAGAAAAAGAAAACTTTCTTAGGCAACATTGTTTGCCATTCCAATATGAACCCTTGTGCACAATATAAGATCATTTGAACAAACTATGCCATGAATGTGGCCATAAGATTGCTCATTTGGCTTGAAAGCCATTGATCTCCGCATGTGATAGCTCGTTTCTGAGAACACTTTTTTAAAATAATTGCCATATTACAAGTTTATTATTTATTTTTCCTGGGAACTTGGCCACATATAATGACACAATGCGAAGGTCTCCCAATTTTTTGAATTTTTTTTTGAATTTTCTATGCCCGTTTCAAAATGTGATCAAACGGCGGGAATGACCATTCCTAGCTAGTGGTTGAATCTTGGAATTTTTTTGGTGTTTCTCTGATTAAATAGATACTTATGTACCTATAAATGATTTTTGGAAAAAATAAATAGCAAACTATGAGGCAGCTGCAGTTCAAATTTGACCCGCTTCCAACTGAATCGGTGGAAATTTGTCTTTTTCATGAGAGGTGGATCAAAACTTTTTACACCCAACCATTTTGTCAATTATGAATTATATATGGCCTAGTATTTTAGAAAAATGATTTGATCCAATTTTGCAACAAATAAATGGTAGCTCCTTCACAAAAAAACTCATTTTGGGCCCTCGAAAAATGAAAAATGTTTTTTTGCCAAAAAACTCATTTCTCACTACACCTTTTTGAAGATATTTATCTTTTTTCATGTTTGTTATTTTTCTGAAAACTCATTCACATTTTGGTGACACAATGAGAAGGTTTTCCATTTTCTTTTTGAATTTCTTAGGTCATAAAATAGCTGACATGATTTTAACGCATTATTTTTAGACAACTTTGACAAATTTAGATGGTCATGGCACCATACGGCATTCTAATTGGTCCGTAGACGTTTCATGCGGATCGTGCATCATACGTCGTCGGATGCTCGTGGATCCAACGGCTGTCCTCAACCCTTCCACACCAACCCCGAAACCCTAGCTGGTCATTTTCCATCCAGCCCCCGCCTCCTTTCTTTCCCACATCCATCCATCTCCTCGCCGTCTCGCCCGAGGGAGAGAGAGAGAGAGAGAGAGCTGCCTCCTCACTTCCAGATTGCCGCTGGCACCTCCCTCCGACGGAGCTGGCCGCCGTCCATGGCCTCCCGCACGCCCTACTCCTCTCACTCCTCCCCTTTCCTCACCCAACCAAACCGCACGTCCATGGCCACATCCCCACTCGATCTCGTCGGGAACGAGGCCACCTGCGACCACCGGCCTCCATCGATCCAACCATACATCCATGCCCGCGGTAGCACTCCCGCTGCCCGTGCTCCTTCCCCAGCAGCGAGAGGCTTCAAGAGAGCCGAGGCGCGCCCCGAACGGGGCGATCCACCATCCGTCCCAACCTCCTCCGCCCGCCTCCTTCTGTTTTCTGCGGGTCCTGCAGATGCCGGCGACGGGTGTCGGTGCCGGATGCCTCGCCCCCAGCGTCCGCCTGCGCGCTGATCCGGCGACGGCGGCCCGGGCGTCCGCCTGCTTCGTCCGCACGAGGCTCTGGCACGTCGCGCGGGGCCGCTATGTCGCCGAGCTCAGCAGGGAGGACCCCGCGGCACACCCCGCGCAGTAGCAGCTGCTGCTAGCCCCGCCCGTCGTGCCTGGCTTCCTCGCGCCGCCCCCGCCGGCGCCTGCCCAGTCGCCGGCCCCGATGCAGCCACCCCTGCCGGACGGCGGCGTGGGGGAACTCGCCACCGACCTCCTGCTCGAAGGTACTGCGGTTCAGTCGATTTCTTCCTGACGGATGTTCAGTCGATTCAGTTTTTGTATATATATGAGATATATGTTCGTTGTTCATCAGTCGTAAATACAGATTTACCAGCATACGCGGGCAGATCAATAGATTTTTCTAGACGTTTTATTGGATTGTGAGATGATTGATTTAGTACTACTACTAGAAAGAAGACTGAAAAGGCTGGGCCAAGTGCACGCATGTTGGTAACGTAGTTAAATTCAAGAGTTTGTCCGTTGCTTGGCCTGGTATTATTAGGCATCCTGAATTTGGCATCTAGCCAAGAACAGGATGCAGGTTGCGCCATTCTTATTATTGCTAAACTGTTGTGACGCAATTTTTAAAGAATGTGATCTTCTAAGTATTAATCTGCTAATGCCTGTCCTCACTCTAGTCTTGAAAAATATACCATATGAATATTTTCCATTTTACAACCAGGGATTGCTGAGGATTCCATATACAACATAATTGTGGCTGCAAGTGAGCGGCTGGTATTTCTGCATGTTTTATTACTAGAATTATAATTGATTACCCATGGGTCAAGTTATGTTCCCTTCGCGGCTGGTAGCATCACCCCCTTTGAACGTCGTGTGACTGTTAGTTATGTATCTGAGTGTTCGGTCTGTAGGATAATAGGATCGTCAACTCCCCTATTTCCTGTTGTTAGTAGTGGATCTCGGGGAAGAATTGTTATGGGAACATGGAGGATGATGCTTTTGCTGTGCAATTGTTTATCACCCCTCGTAACATGTATATTTAGCGGTTACTACTAAAAGTTTTGCATTTGAGTGTCGGGTAGGTAGGATCTTAGGATCATCAACTCTTGTACACTATTTTAACTGGTTCTGCATCTGTACATACATGTGTACAGCCGTAAATCCAAGTGTACATGCTGTCTTTTGCAGGCTTATTTCAGGTTGTGGTTGTTTGTCCTAAAATATATTAGTCTATTTTTTATATCCTCGTCCACTAATCTGGGCACTCGATTTACTTGAAGCGTTGTGAATCAGGTTATGCAAACCTGTTGCATTTAGCACCATCAAAGCTTGTTACTACATCAGTTGCTTGCTCCAAGTGTCTTGTTCTTGGATTCTTTGATTTTATCCTGGTGTGCACAACACTGGTATTTCTGGATAAGCTGAAACTAGTTTCTCCACCATATGCTATCTAGCTGTTGGGTAATAATTATAGTTACTTTATATGAAGAAACACTTACCTTGCAGCCATCTAATGTGCAATTCTAATAATATGTGATGCCTGCTTTTTTTAGTTGTATATGCCATTCGTGCATGAATTCCTTTCCTTATGTACCAACTCCCTAATCAATGTTTTGTGTTTTCAGTTTGCTATCTTAGGAGAACCTGGTGTGCTATTTGGGGAAGCAAAGCAGCAGCCCAGAACCCGACATGTCATTCCAGATGAAGGCACCATGACGCACCATGATGCTCCCTTGGAAGGTCAGCTCCTGGACCGCAACTTTCTCTCAATTTGTGCTATGCTTGATATCATTTCCTTGTATTTCTGCTGCATTAACGCAAGTTGCAATGTGCAGGGCTTCCAAGTCTGCACCCCGCCGTCCGGACGGAGCAAGGAGGGGGCATCGTCCATACCGCGGAGTTGGTTGAGCCTTGAGTGCGACCTGGAGAAGCAATGCATCTTCTGGGGTCATCTCTTGCTTGTGCCATGGTAAGAACAGAGCGCCACTCTTTGTCGTGCATGTATTGAAATGGCAGAAATGTCGAATACATGTTCGCTCTCAGCTAGGATACTTTTGAGGGAAGATACTTGGTTGTACTTAGTTATGTGATTTATTCATGTTCGTGCTATTTGTTAAGAGATTATCGTTATGTCATTGCTACTCCGTCGTGTATCTCTCTTGTCTTGTGTGTTGCATCATTGTAGATATGCTTGATGGAGTGTATGCTTTCAGTTCTGGTTGTTACAAACCTTTACTATGTACCATGCCTAGTGTTTACTGTATTGATGCATTGGCCATCGG
Organism: Triticum dicoccoides; assembly: GCF_002162155.2. NCBI lineage: Eukaryota > Viridiplantae > Streptophyta > Magnoliopsida > Poales > Poaceae > Triticum > Triticum dicoccoides. The sequence continues at coordinate 524,190,734 of NC_041383.1, forward strand.
AATTTGGGCGTGTATGCAAACATCACTATCAATTGTTAAATTTATTCTAAAATTTCTCATTAACTTCATTTCAAACTGTGATTTTTGGATTTCGTACTAATTTATTGTTGGCCTGCATGTTCTCTGTACCTTGCTGTTCTTTTAAGTAGCAAGTACCTTAGTACCTTTTCTGTTATGTGGTGTCCATGGATTGAAATGTTGGCTGTTATGTATTGGTTGTAGTATAAAAAATCACTCAAACCTAAAGTACTTAAAATAGATTGTAGTTTCTTTCTTGTTTGTTTTGATACCCATATACCTGCCTTGTATTAGCTATTTCCTTTTTTGCACGTTAATTCAGCGTTTGTGTTGATTTGATGCCAATGCTCAGAAACAAGATTTTGATGGATGGGTTTATGTGTTCTGCTGGTATATATGCACGCTAGTATATATGCACACGGATTGGCCTTCATTATTTTGTATCTACTGTTAGATATATGCTATTAGATTTGCTTTTATTTTGTACCTAACCATTTTGTTCTATAACATGCAGATGCTGGTGTTTCATGTTTTGTCGCGAGCATCAAGACGAAGAAGTCGGAAGAAGCATAGTTCAAGCTCATCAGAGCTAGTTCAAGGAGTAATGAAGCCCTTGATGCTGATCCGTATTGGAACAAATTGAAGCACGAACTTGGCTTCTTTTATACACCGATGTGCCAGCTCTAATATATAAGCTGGTGGGAGGTAGATCCAGCATGGTGTGGGTACTGTGGAGAGGGGTATATAAGGAGCTGCAACCTTCTCTCTGCACACAACTTGTAGGCACGCAACTTGTCTCTGTTTCCTCTCTACGGTAGTGGGCTTGTCAAGATCTCCCTCAGTTCTCGAGATCTGGTGAGCGCCTCCCTGATCCATGCATCAATTTTTACTTAGTTTGTTGTCTGGTATCACATCCATCATGTAAGTAGTGTGGTTTCATGTTGTAGTTGGCCTTTCTCAAGTTTTGTGAAGATACTGTCTTCAGATCTTAGAGTTTAATTAGGATCCATTGACTTTGCTGATCTGGTCCCTGGTTTGATTTGGTAACCTGACTCGTATTCATTGATGTCATAAATTTGTTCTACTAGGATTACGTTTCGTTTTACTGATTGCTCCTATAGCCGGTGAATCGGTTAATTGTTGTGATATTCTCCTTACATGTAGTAGATCATCCGCATTACCCATAGTCTGCAATAAAAGGCACATAGTTTATTTTATTTTTGCCACCTCAAGTTAGTTGATGCTATGAAATTGCCAATATCTGATTGTTTACTGAATTTATTGGGGTAGCTTTGTTATAACCTGGATTTGTATGTGTCTGTCGTGTCAACCCTTTTCCACACTAGGATCTGAATCTTCATTACTTCTGTTGACTCAGAAATGTCTTGACTATGTTTGATCTAACCGATAAAAAAAAGAGAAACAATGTCTGTTCTAAGTAATAGTTTTCACTTCTTGTTTGACAGTCCCCTAAAGATCCACTTTCTGTGATCCCAGGTTATGCGGACAAGATGGTGAAGATCTGCTGCATCGGAGCTAGCACATCATAAAAGAAGGCTTCTACTTCCACATATTGTACACCTGTAGAGCTTGTTATACTGTGATCGCATTTGTATGTGTGTTGATGTAACAGATTGTTGCTTCTTTTTATTTGAAGTATTACACTTGTTTTCTGTCTATTTTGATTTAAATATTGGTTGTTTAATTATTGGCATATTGAAATCTAAGGAACATGACCATGACAGCAAGGACACACAAACTAGAATCAGAAATTTGGGACCCACATATCAGAACCTGACAATTGGGAACCATTTGAAAAAAAAACGGGCCACAAACCAAAAATAAAAAGGCCGAATTATAGCTGGGCCAGCCAATGTAGCTAGCAAAAATTAATAGGAAAAATAAATATTAAAAAGGCTGAATTAATGGGCTCGACCCATGTAGAAAACCGAATTGGACCGGGCTGATTCTTGTGCCACATCAGCTTGCCACGCTGGATGCCTACGTGGTCTGGGGAGGTTGCTTGTGACCAAAATGCCACAGTAGACATATTTTGGTCATAATCGCCTACGACCATTCCAGAAGAAAGTCGCTATAGTTAGTTAATGACGGCCAGCTTTTGACCTTATGTTTTTGTTCACAAAAAGGTCACAAATTGAAAACAGTGACCATTCATTGACCAATAGTGGTGGTCACAAGTTGACATATTTCTTGTAGTGTTAGTCCTAGGAGCTTAAATTTGGGAGGCCAGCTACTAGCCCCAGGTTAGTGTTCGGCGACAACCAAGGTCAAGCCGTTAACACTTCGTCCAATGTAAAGAAAGGCCCATCGTTTAACATGGGGTGACCTCCGTTGATGTTATAGTTTAACACAATCATCGGATCGCTGACCAGCTTAAGCTTATTGTGACAGTCAGTTTTCGGCTTTTTCCACTAAGGTGCTTAACCATGCGAGCTGGAAGCACAATTGAAGTGGTTCTCCCCTTTGCACACCTAGCCGAACAAAGCGGAACGTAGGAGGCAAGCACAGGGGTCAGGCAACCCAACTATTGACCGAAGACACAATTCCAAACCGATGCATATATAGCAATATCCGAGAATGTTTTTGCCGAATCTCAAAAGGTGTCCGGCATTGCACTGCGAGACTTATGCTGGAAACACACAAATAGTTTAAAAGTGCCATAAGCTTGGAGAATCAAAAAACGCTTGTAAAAACTTGACGTCCGAACAAGATCAAGTGTTCGGTGCCAATCCGAAAATTGGAAAAAAATTCTGCTTCTGTCGTGCTTTAACATGACACATCCGATCTCAAGACTTCACACGGATCAGCCTACGGCTTCAAGCTCCTTATCCCAAAGGAGGAGTACTTCTCTTAATCTAGTTTAGCGAACTATACTAGAGCGGCTTTTAGAGAAAAGACAGGCTATCCAGCTATTGACCATATACTCGAGTCGAAAAAGGAGCGGTATAAAAAGACTTTGCAACGACCAAGAGGAAAACACTTATCATAAAATGGCTCATGTAAATTTAAGAGCCCCCAAGTGACTTGGGTAAAAGAACTTTTATGAATAATGATTGTATGTATCGAAGTACTTATATCATATATGTGTTCACCCAAACTTTAAACGCGTCTTAACCGACCATCGGCTTCTCCCTCTTCGGTCAAGGACCGAAAAGTTTTATGTACTCCACCTATTGAGAATATCAATGGTATTTCAATAACCAGGCAATCAGGCCATAAGGCTATAATAGACAAAGCGCGCTCAGGGAACTTATGCTATATTACTGACAAAGTGTAAGAAGCATCTTCGAAGAAAATAGTACCTCCACCGATACCTTTCTTTGGTTGCTCATTGTCACTATGAGACTTGTGCAATAGATTTTTTGTACTCATGAGTTCCGTTGTGTGCCGGCCATAATTGAAAACAATAAGAGCGCTAGATTTCGGCTTCACCCAGTCTGAGGTCCGAGGTCGGATGACCTGATCGTGACAATCGCAGAGGTGCTCCCTTTACTCCCTAGCCGAACAATCGGGAACGTAGGGGTAAACACAGGAGCAAGGCAACCCAGCTTGCGGAACACTTAAGTCAACATGGTGCATATTGTGGCGTAATACACGAACAAGGAATGAAGCCATACAAGTATAATCATATGCAAGAGGAAAGGCTTCATAAAGGAAGCCCCCAAGTAAATGAGGTATTTGAATTTGTGCGTCACAAGCAAAGTTATGACAAGGATTTTTTTTCAAAAACAACTTTTTACCAAAAAGTTATAATGCTTGGTAAAACCGAACAAAATTTAAAACTGGGAGTTTTTGAGCATAAAAGCGACTTAGCTGGTTAGTGTGCTCGGTGTTGATGATGAGGTCCGGACTTATGGTGGGACAAAGACATAGTCCTCGTCCTGGCCAAGGTCCCAGCCCCCAAGCCGGTTCCGAAGTGTCCGACAAAACAGCTCGGCTTGACGAAGTGGCGACACGTCACGGTTGAAGTTGGTTCTCATAGGGACGCGAGTTGAAGCGACACCACAATTTGATTGGTGTAGGTAGGACGACGACATCGGCCCATAGGGTTGACCGCGTGATGTAGTCGAAGTTGATTACCTGTGCACATAAAAATAGTGCAAGACGAAGGTACTAACAACTAATGATAGTAATAGCATACCATTTTTTTGAAAGTTCTTCTGCTTAATTAACTCAAGCAAAGTAAATAATTAAATAAAGGGATAATTAGATTTATTCCCCTAGTTATGTCCCACTCGTCTGTTTTACCCCTAATTCCAAAAAGGCACCGGTTCTGTCCAAGTCACTTTGCTCCTCTTATGCTTTTCCCTTTGACCATTTGACCATTAGTTTGAAAACTTCATAACCAATTCATACTAAATCAGAAATGCAAATAAGATACCAAAATTTTCAGAAAAACATCACCTATATGTCAGTGTCATTTGCATTCATAAAAATGTGTTGGAAAGTGCACATCCGAGTTTTAGCTCTTTTGATACCACCATGAATAGTAAACTCTAAAAAAATTCAAAACAATTAAAAAAAATATGGTGGCAAAGAACGACGAATGTTTTAAGTGCTTGCCAAGTTTCATTAGGGAATGACATTCGTGGAAGTCGTGGCCAAAAAATAATCTATTTTGGAGTGCTGATTGTTTTCTTTTTGCCACGGCACCCACGAATGTTATTCCCCGATGAAACTTGGCAAGCACTTAAAACATTTGTCATTCTTTTCCACCAATTTTTTTTAATTTTTTTAGATTTTACTATTCATGGTGGTAGCATAAGAGCTAAAACTCAGATGGGCACTTTCCAACACTTTTTCATGAATGCAAATGACACTGACATATAGGTGATGTATTTCTGAATATTTTGGTATCTTATTTGCATTTTTCTTATTTAGTATGAATTAGTTATGAAGTTTTCAAATAGACGGTCAAATGGTCAAAGGGCAAAAGCATAAGAGGAGTAAAGTGACTTGGACAGAATCAGTGACTTTTGGGAATTAGGGGTAAAACAGATGAGTGGGACACAACTAGGGGCATAAATCTAAATATCCCTTAAATAAACATGGCCTGAGCGTCGAGGTCGGCACGATGGAGTGGCCGCGCGGAGATGCCGGTAGAGGGACGTGTGCCAAGGTGACCCCAAAACTTGGTCGACACAGGCGGGATGATGACATCGGCCGGACATGACACCATCTACATGCTTGAAGTAGCACAAGACAGATAATAATAACCAAATAAAGAAAAGAAAAATTCTTTACAAACCCAGACTAGTGCGATCCTTGAAGGGGAAAGTTATAAAGGGGGTACTCGGATAGGGGGTCCCGAACTGTTCGTCTAAGACTAATGGTAACAGGAGGCAGGGGACATGATGTATTACCCAGGTTCGGGCCCTCTCAATGGAGGTAATACCCTACTTCCTGCTTGATTGATCTTGATGATATGAGTATTACAAGAGTTGATCTACCACGAGACCGTAGAGGCTAAACCCTAGAAGCTAGCCTATGATTATGATTGTTGTTGTCCTACGGACTAAACCATCCGGTTTATATAGACACCGGAGGTGGATAGGGTTACACAGAGTCGGTTGTAGAGAAGGAAATCTACATATCTGAATTGCCAAGCTTGCCTTCCACGCAAAGGAGAGTCCCATCCGGACACGGGACGAAGCCTTCAATCTTGTATCTTCAGAGTCCAACTGTCCGGCCAAAGTATATAGTCCGGCTATCCGAGGACCCCTTAATCCAGGACTCCCTCAGTAGCCCCTGAACCAGGCTTCAATGACGATGAGTCTGGCGCGCAGATTGTCTTCGGCATTGCAAGACGGGTTCCTTCTCCAAATACTCCATCGAAGATTTTGAAAACAAGAATCGTGTCCGGCTCTGCAAAACAAATTCCACATACCACCGTAGAGAGTACAATATTCCAAGATCTGATCTGCTGAAAACTTTTCATAGCGTGACGTCACGCCATGGCCCGGTCTTTATTTGAACCGTTTTTCACCACCCGCCACTACACATGCTGCGAGGCAGTTTTATCGGCACGTCTTTTCGAAGCAGAGATCGTGTTCCCCTTATCATGGGATTCCCATCAATATAGGTGTGGGTAACCCAACCGTGTTTGTTTAATATGACTCCTCGATTTTAGGCAAGTCCCAAACGGTCACGCAGGGAACGCTTGATATTTGTCCTCTTTATAAAGGGGCCAAGGCCTATCCTTTTCTTCCCACGCTTGATCTTTCCCCTTCCGTTCCTCGATTTCCAACACCCAAGGCTCAAGCTTAAGCACTTCAGATTTTCGACCATGTATGGATCCAACCTTCAAGGATGGTGGATGTCCTCCCTATCATAGAGGAGGACATCAAGAAGCTTAGGGAGGCCAGGTATCTCACCACCGAAATCCCGCACAGGCTGCCTGCTCAAGGGCAGGTCATCCCCACTCCCGAAGCCAACAAGAGTGTCGTATTTGTTTCCCACTTCCTCCGGGGGCTAGGTTTTAGTCTTGATCCCTTCGTGAGAGGGCTCATGTTCTATTACGGGCTAGAGTTCCATCATCTAGCTCCGGATTCCATCCTTCACCTCTCGTCGTTTATCGTCGTGTGCGAAGCCTTCCTCCGCATTACTCCCCACTTCAGCCTATGGCTCAAGACCTTTAATGTGAGGCCGAAGGTGATCGACGGGCGTCACACGGAGTGCGAGGCGCTATAATAAGAAAGGGCACCGACGCCCCATGGCCAAAGGGTTCCTTCACAGAAATTTCTAACTTATGGCAACAAGAGTGGTTTTACATCACAGCTCCCCGAGGTACAAAGCGGGTGGCCGCTCCAGCGTTCCGCCCGGGCCCTCCATCACAACTAGCGTCATGGGTCAACAAGGGGCTGGACTGGGTGCCAGTTAATGACGTGCTGACGCTGCAAAGCCACATTCGAGACCTTCGTAAGAAGGACGTCAGCCTTGTCAAAATAATGCAAGTGATGCTGGTTTGTCGGGTCCTGCCCTGCCAACGTCGACCTCTCCGTATGTGGGAGTTCAACCCGGAAGGACCGCAAACCATTCAACAATTCTTCATCATGACGCTCAAAGAGATGTATGGGTCGTTCTTCGGATCATGAAGAAAGTGTCTGGACACCATCGAGGATGTGGGTCTCAACTGCAACCGTCTGGATACCCAGGTAAGTAATTCCACTACCGAACACACCGTCCTTTATGTTTGTTATAACATCATTCTGAAAAATTGCTCTCTGCCAGGACTGGCTAAGGAAGGCGGAGAGGATTGGGTGTTCGGCCCCTCTTCCCGAAGGATCGCCGGATCCTTTGTTGACCAGGATGCTTGAGCGTGCGCCGTATCAGGTGCCATCAGGAGAAGACGAGGGGAAGAATAGAGAAGCCACCAATGGGCTTCATACTTTACACATCTAGATCGGGGGAGTAAGTGCCTCTACATAGGAGGATAATCGGGGAGGTGAATCCGAAATCCCCTCTCCCCATGGTAAGAAAAGGCCCACCTCTGAAGACATGGAAACGGAGGTTTCCAAGCGAGGGAAGAAACCTTCGCTAGGGGCCCCTGCCCCAGAGGGCGTCCTTACCGTACAGCGCCCGCAAGGGGGCCAACCCTCAAATGAGCTGTAAGTGAAAAGATGTACTTTGGTAAGTATATCCTGTTTTGTCTCGGGGAATAATAACTGAGACATATTTGTTGCAGTCCGGCTCGTAGCCCTTCTCCACAGAGCCCGTCTTCGGGGGATCTTCCTCCGGAGATGATGGAGAGCGAAATGCCTTCTCCTGCCTCACCGCCACATGGGGCGGATGACCCCGAGGTGTCGTCGTGGAGGATTTCTCCTGATCTGCTAAGGCCAGAAGTCGACACTTTGGCTGCCCATAGTTCGGAATATCCGGCTCCCAAGGGGAGCTCTGGGAGGAGTCCGGGATTGTCCGTCACACCGTCGGACACACTGATGGGTCTTCTGGAGCGAGCGGCCATCTCAGAGACACGTCATGCCTTAATGGGTACGGTGGTTGAGAGGATTTCATCCGCCAAGAGCGGTTTGAATGAAGCTTTTACAAGTCTGCTGAGAGGCTTTGAGGTACGCAAAAAATAATATATGTTTGACGGTACCGCACATGCTAGATGTGCTCTGTATAGATAGTAGCCCCTGAGACTCTGGTTGCTATCCAAAGATAGCGAACAAAGGATCATAATCTCTGGTAATGATCACGCCGCTTTATGTGCAGGCGGCTGAGGGTCCGGCGGCTGACCGGACTGCTGATTTTGCCGAACTGAAGTGGCAGCTTGACGTGGCCGATGCCGGCACCGCGCTTGTTAACAAGCAGCTTGACGAGGCCCAGGGTATGTATGTTTTAACTTGTCAGCAAATATTTAAGAGGAGCATGATGCTAGTATCTATAATATGATGTGATTGTACATGGAGCTGTTGCCATAGAGTCCCTTTGCGCGGAGCTTTCCCGAGCCAAGGAGCAAACGCGAGTAAGTGATGCGGCCGCTCTGAAGGCGGTCGAAGAGTTAAGAGCCGAACAGGCTGCTCATCGACTTAGCAAAGAAAAGATAGCCCGGATGGTTGCCGAGCTGAAGGATGCCGCCGACCGCCATGGCCTCCTTGAAAAGGAAAACCAAGGGAAAGCGGCTGACCTGAAGAAGGCCCTGGAGGCATCCAAGGAAACCCGCTCTAAAATGAGAGGGATAAGGGAGGAGCTTCGCGAAGCCGGAGATATCACAGTTGGGAAGCCCTATTTGTTGCGAATGAAGTTCAGAGATCCGAAGTATGCCCCTCTGGATCAGTTGTGGAGCACTATGGACGCATATGCGGACCTGGCAAAGAGTGCTGCTAATGCGACCGGATTTTACAAAGATCGGAAAGACCATGAGGAGGAAAGGTTATTCTGGTCGCAGTTCAGTGCTCCGACGCGTCCGCTGCGATTGAATGAAAGGATGGCCGCATGAGCCGAGCTCCATAGGTTGTCCGGGCTTGCTATGAGGTTTGTCGTGGATCATCTTTGGCCACGGGGACCAAGGCCGGACAGTTATTTTGGATTAGTGCAACAATTCCTTGGTGCTGCATCGCATATCGATGCTTTGAAGAGGTCGGCGTGCATTGAGGGTGCGCATATGGCTCTTGTCCGTGTTAAAACATACTGGGCAGGGATGGAAACCACCGCTATTGCAACTCGGGGTCCGGCGGGAGGCCAGGACCCAGCCGAGCACTATTTTGAAGAAGTCTTAGAAGGCGCCCGTTTAATAGAGGCTCAGTGCTAGAAGAGTGCCATGTTCGAGTGACATGTATCTCCATTGTAAAAACAATGCTATTTTGATTATAATGGCTGTGTTTATACTTTTGCCCGAAAGTATTATGGTGCCTCCTTTGCGGCTATTTATGTATGTATATAACCTGAAAGTTTGCAGTCGTCGGCTTCAGCCCCCACGCACATAATGCGGGGCTGTTTGAAAAAATGAGTAGTCACACTTAATCCAACGTGTTGGTCTGTTAAGGAGGTGATAGCGCAGCGAACCAGACAATCGGACTATATTGCTTTAACACTTTCACTTAGCCATAGGAGTTTGACAGTAGGGCTACTATATAGACCCTGGTACTTCCGCGTTCATCTGAATATGGTGCGCGTATGTATGTGACCGGGAAACTGGTCCTTTTTTAATGCGGAGGAATCGCGAAGATTCCGCTGAGTCATTGAGTGGTTGACCAGTCTCGCGCTGTATCATGACAGTCAGTTTTCGGCTTTCTCCACTGAGGTGCGCATCTAGTTGATCCAGGCACAATCGCAGTAGTTCTCCCGGTGCCGCCTTAGCCGATAGAATGGAACATAAGGTAGCAAAACACGGGAGCCGGGTAAACCCAACATTTGACCAAAGACATGATTCGGAGCTGATGCATATAAGGCAAAACTCGCGACGCCGAACACACCCTAAGGTATTCGGACTTTACAACATATACTGAGCTGAATAATACCCTCAATAATGAGCCCTGTGTTTCCAGGTACATGCATTGGTCTGGCGTGACAAAGTGCCAAGAACACCAGTATCCCTCCTAGCTGTGTTAAGTGTACGGAAGAAGAAGCAACAAGAGACATTAAAAAAGGTTTACGCAGGGTCTTAATCTAAAGAGAAACCTTTGAGCGGGGCCCTGCTGCATGTCTGCGCCTTTATCTCCATTGTGTCGTATCCTGGAAGGGCGTAGCACAATGATCGTTTGTAAAAAAAAGGGGAGAACCCGGGTGAAAGACTTCATGCGAAGAGTTGATTAATCTCAATGGACCATAAAAATGCAATATGCTATTGTATTAATGGGGTCGAGCCAAACTAAGGGCTTCTTTTTTTTGCGAGCAGCCCCTAGCACCACCTGTGGGGGTATCCCCAACTCAGGTTTATCTGGGCTGTTATAACCGTGTTCGTGGTCTTGATGACCGTTTATTCTTGTAGGAAGGGCCTCTCAGTGTTCGACTAGTAGAGCCGCCACATATTCTTCCGCGCGTAAGGAACACTCTGTATTTCCGCTAACTGTGATGACGCCACGTGGACCGGGCATCATAAGTTTAAGGTAGGGGTAGTGTGGTACTGCATTAAAACGAGCGAAGGCCGTTCTTCCGAGTAGTGCGTGATAGCCGCTTCGGAATGGAGCGGTGTCGAAGGTTAATTCCTCGCTTCTGAAGTTGTCGGGAGAACCGAATACAACTTCTAGTAGTAGAGAGCCCGTATAGCGGGCATCAATGCCTGGTATCACTCCTTTAAAGGTAGTGTTGCTTAGGCTGATTCTTGACGTGTCTATCCCCATTTTGCAGATAGTGTCCTAATAAATCAGGTTTAGACTACTACCGCCGTCCATAAGGACTTAGGTGAGATGGTATCCATCAATTATTGGGTCGAGCACCAAGGCAGTCGATCCTTCGTGCCGGATACTAGTTGGATGATCCCTGCGATCAAAGGTGATCGGGCAGGCCGACCAGGGATTGAATTTCGGGGCGACGGGGTCCACAACGTATATGTCTCGGAGTGCGCGCTTGTGCCTACTCTTTGGAATGTAAGTTGCGTACATCATATTCACTATTTTGACTTCTGGTGGGAATTTTTTCTGTCCTCCAGTGTTTGGCTGGCGAGGCTCATCCTCGTCTTCACTTGGCGTATCCCTCCCCTTGTGTTCGGCCTTTAGCTTGCCGGCCTGCTTGAAAACCCAAGACTCTCTGTGGGTGTCATTTGCAGGTTTTTTGGGGGTGCCGTGCATCTGACATAATTTGTCTAGAATCTTGTTTAGGCTGGACGGTCCATCTTTGCTGCCTTTAAATGGCTTCTTCCATTGATCGGGTCCAGAGCCCCTGAATTCAGCATTGACCGTTGTGTTCTCTGGGCTGTCATCATTGTTTCGACGCTTATTTTTGTTGTGTCGCGGCTTCCCATTGACATCCCTGACTTCGGATGTGCCTGGGTCGTTGGTGCCTCTATGGGCCAACCAGCTATCCTTGCCCGCGCAAAAGCGGGTCATAAAGCTTGTTAAGGCTGCCATTGTCCTTGGCTTTTCCTGGCCAAAGTGTCTGGCAAGCCATTCATCCCGGATACTGTGTTTGAAAGCCGCTAAGGCTTCGGCGTCCGGGCAATCGATTTGATTCTTCTTAGTAAGAAATATGTTCCAGAGTTTTCGGGCTGACTCTCCGGGCTGTTGAATTATTTGACTTAGGTCGTCTGCGTCCAGAGGTCGGACATAGGTCCCTTGAAAATTGGCCCTAAAAGCATCCTCATGTTCTTCCCAACTTCCAATTGAGTTTTCAGGAAGGCTTTTCAACCAGTGCCGAGCTGGTCCTTTCAATTTGAGGGGTAGGTATTTAATGGCATGGAGATCATCTCCGCAAGCCATGTGGATATGAAGGATAAAGTCCTCAATCCAGACCCCAGGGTCTGTTGTTCGTAAATCCTTTCGGAAATTCATGGTCCAGCACCTCATCGGTGAAGGACAGGGGGTGTGCGGCACCCCTGTATTTGGACGTGTCATGGCATGCTGTCGACGGTTGTTGTGTTCGGTGCTGATTCCTTTGCTGGTATTCGATCAATGTGATCGTTTTGGTGGCTCTGATCATGTGCCGAAGCGCGCTTCCTAGATCCATAGATGGACCTGGCCATACCAGACTTTTTGTCCAGGAGCTCACGTAGATCGTGTGCTGACTTGTGTGTGGCGTCATTAGCTGTCTTGTCATGACCACAGGGTGGTCGGTCCCGCTGATTGGTCGTTTTCGGCTGAATGGGCTCTATGGCCTCGTCGTCGAACTCGGGCAGCAGCTTGCACTTTGGATAGCTCTTTGTGTGACGATCACCGCCGTATTTTTCTTCTGTGTCGAGCACTTTGTTCCACCTGCGGTTGAGCGTATCCTGCGCGTCCTTAAGCCTTTTCTTCTGCTTATTTAGGCTCCTCGTGATGGCAATAAGCCTTTTGTGGAGGTTCTCTTGTTCCAAGAGTTTTTTTGGGATGATGAGTGCATCATCGTCCGGACTATTCTCCTGTTCGGAGACATGTTGGTGCATTTTACCCTCGGGATCGGCGTCATCTGACATCGGCTCCGGAATATGTTCGTCCCTTGGCTCATCCTGCTCCATCGCTGGGTCCATGGGGTCGTTGTTTTCTTTGGAGTCGACCGGGGTATTATTCTTTCTTGCACTGTGGTCGCTGTTTTTACTATGGCAGGATTTAGAGCGGCGCTTCCAGCGCCACTTTGGTGGCTTATCGAGGGGATTATCCTTCGTTGCATCATCACCATCGCCTTCTTTTGGTTTGTCCACCATATATATTTCATATGATGAGGTGGCGGTCCAGCGCCCTATAGGTGGTGGTTGTTGTTCTTCTCCTGCATCATCGTCCATACCGTCGATCTCTTCGGAGTCGAAATCAACCGTGTCGGTTAGGTCATCGATAGTGGCTATGAAGTGGGTGGTGGGTGGGGAATGAATTTCGTCGTCGTCTGCATCCCACTCGAGCCGGACATAGTTCGGCCAAGAGTCTTCTGACAAGGAAAGAGACTTTAATGAATTTAGCTCGTCACCGAAGGGTGAATGCTGAAAAATATCCACAGAGGTGAACTCCGTTACCGGTGCCCAATCAGATTCGATAGGCACGGGCGTACGCGGTTCGGATCCTGTAGCCGCAGACGAGTCCGAGGGTCCGATGACACCACTCTCACAGGAGGTGGGATCAGTGTTCTGCTCCAACGCCGATGAGTGCGCGGCCTCCGTGGCGGGGTCCAGCCACGCATCCAGTTAATTTCTAGACTTGCTTGTGGTCTGTTGGGGTAGCCAACTGTTCCCACATCAAGCTCAACCCGAAAAAATGTGTTTTCGGCGTACCAGACGAAATGCTCTTAGGCTTTATTGTTTCCAATAGAGGAATCGAAGCAAACCCGGCAAAAATCCGAGCTCTGTCATAGTTGGCTACCCCAACAGACCTCAAGCAAGTCCAGAAATTAACTGGATGCGTGGCCGCCTTAAGCCGCTTTATCTCCCGATTAGGAGAAAAGGCACTACCTCTTTATCGCCTTCTTCGATGCAAAGAACACTTCGAGTGGACGGATGCGGCTACGGCTGGGCTGGAGGAAATAAAAGCCCTCTTCACCACCAAGCCAATCCTGGCAGCACCAAATGTCGGCAAACCCATGTTGCTATACATAGTTGCAACATACCAGGTTGTAAGCGCAGTGCTCGTCGTCGAACGAGAGACGGATGGACATAAATTCCCACTACAAAAGCCGGTATACTACATATCCACTATCCTTACTCCATGCAAATCACGGTACCCACATTATCAAAAGATAGCATACGCGGTCTTCATGGCATCCCGAAAACTACGACACTACTTTTAAGAGTGTTCAATCACGGTAGCCTTTGAAGTACCACTCAACGACATAATAAAGAACCGCGATGCCACTAGGCGGATTGCTAAATGGGCTATCGAGCTCCTCCCGTTCGCCATAACATACAAACCACAGCGAGCCATTAAGTCGCAAGTACTGGATGACTTCGTCGCCGAATGGGCAGAAGCCGAACTCCCTAAAGAGTACGGCGGGTACTCCAATTGGATCATGCACTTTGACGACTCTAAGATGCTAGCTGGTCTAGGGGCTGGCATCGTCCTGACGTCCCCCGTCGGAGATATATTTCAATATGTACTCCAAATACTTTACACAGATTCCAACAATGCAGCCGAGTATGAGATATTGTTGCACGGTCTTCGGATGGCAGTCTCCATGGGCATTCAACGCCTAGAAGTACGTCGGGATTCAAATCTTGCAGTATCTCAAATAAATGGAGACTTTGACGCCAAGGAGCCGAAAATGGCAGCCTCCCGCAATGTCGTTCTCAAAATGTCAGCTCGGCTCGAGGGGCTCAAATTCCACCATGTGGTTCGAGAAAACAACCAAGCGGCGGATATCCTTGCCCGTATCGGCGCTAAACGCGACCCCGCCCCACCTAATATTTTTTTGGAAAGGATGTTCAAGCCATCCGTGGTATGGGAAGGGGAGACCGATAATACCAGTCCGGATCCGCATACAACCCCAGATCCTGAACAATCTGATGTAATCGGAGGCTCCACCACCGAAATCACACCTTCGGCCCACGTGATTATGGCGGTCATCGCCCCGTGGACGGAACCCTTGTTAGCCTACTTAAATAGGCAGGAACTCCCGGAGGACGAAAATGAGGCATGTTGCATCGTGCGACACTCTAAAGCGTACAAAGTCCACGAGGGAGAGCTTTATAAGAAAAGCGCGACTGGAGTGCTCCAAAGATGCGTCTCCGAAGTGGAATGGCGGCAGCTCTTGGCCGAAATTCATGCCGGACTCGGCGACCACCACACCACAGCCCGGGCGCTCTTAAGCAAGGCCTTCCGTATAGGTTTCTACTGGCCTACAGCCCGGGAAGACGCAGAGGACCTCGTCCAACATTGCGTCGGTTGCCAGCTTTTTGCAAATCAAAGCCAAATGGCACCTACCACCCTCCAAATAATCCTCATAACTTTGCCCTTTGTGGTCTAGGGGCTCAATATGGTTGGACCCCTTAAAGGAGGAAGCCATAAGAAGAAATACTTGTTGGTCATGGTCGATAAATTCACCACATGGATAGAAGCCAAACTAGTTAAAACGGCCGAGTCCGGACCAGCGATAGACTTTATATCCGAGGTCGTACGCCGCTATGGTGTCCCCCACAGCACCATCACCGATAATGGCTCAAACTTCACAGCCGACGAGGTGAAAACCTGGTGCCGCAAAATGGGCATAAAACTTGATTATGCCTCCGTCTATCACCCCCAAAAAAACAGTCAAGTCGAATGAGCGAATGGTCTTATTATGAGCGGCATTAAACTCAGACTAGTGCGATCCTTGAAGGAATCAGATACACACTGGGTCGAGGAGCTCCATTCCATACTATGGGGGCCGCGGACCACGCCAAATCGCACAACCGGATACACACCATTTTGTATGGTGTATGGCGCAGAGGCAGTGCTA
Organism: Triticum dicoccoides; assembly: GCF_002162155.2. Taxonomy (NCBI): domain Eukaryota; kingdom Viridiplantae; phylum Streptophyta; class Magnoliopsida; order Poales; family Poaceae; genus Triticum; species Triticum dicoccoides. Next base: position 524,206,265 of record NC_041383.1, read on the forward strand.
CCCTGCGATATCATCCATGACTAACCTAGAGTGCGCATGTATGAAGAGAGAGAAGCCGAGCTAGATCAGCAGGACAACTTAGATGCACTGGAGGAGGAGCATGACGTCGCAAAGGCCCGTTCTGCATTCTATCAACACGAGGCTCGAAGGTATCAAAGCAGAGAAGTCCGGGCCAAAACTTATAACATTGGCAAACTTGTTCTACGCCTACCAGAGAAGAAAAGGGACAAGCTCAAGCCCAAGTGGGAGGGTCCCTTTATCATTGACAAAGTTCTCACTGGAGGTGCTTACCGCTTGCGTGATGCATCAGATAATTGACTCGAGCTAAAACCATGGAACGCGACCAGACTCCGGAGATTCTATGCCTAGTGCTGAACTCTGTGTTTGTCTCCTTACCTCCATCTCCCCTTTTAAATTTCATCATCTCTATCTCCTTTTTATATATAGCTCTAAAAGCTTCAAGTATGCTTTGACCACACACTCATGCTGTGCTATGCGCGCTCAATATACCAGGGGGCTTCTTATACAGAAGCTTAATATAGTTACCTTCTAGGCTTTATGCCCACCACATATGCGTCATTTCCCCATATGTGCCTTTTTTCACCATTATATGCATCGATATGACTTATGTTTTGGCCAAGCTGGGTTGCCTAGCTCTTGTATTTGTGCCCTACGTTCCTGTTAATTTGGCTAGGGCATAAGGGGAGCACCTCTACGATTGTTACTGCCGGGTCAGCCGGATGTGTACCTCAGACTGGGTGAAGCCGAAAGCTAGCGTTCTTAAGGGAATATTCGGTCGGTGAACAAAAGATGTCTTTTACTTCTAACAAAACATGACCCCAGATGATTATACCCTGCCTCATTTTTCGCATTTCGGGCATGCACCTTACTGTGTGCACACCCAGGGAAAGGAACCCTTAACGGACCTATTCTCCCTGAAAGATGTTTCTTACTACCCATGTAATATAACATAACTAGTTGGGTACTTGTCTATTCAAGCATTTATGACCCCTACGCATGGTTCCACGCGTGCCCCGGTTCTCACATAATCGAGCGGGTATTTGGATACACTCCGAACTGTTAGGTCCAGAGGCTAAAGCGAAAAGGTCCGCCAAGACAAATGATTTACAATCCAGCTAGGGACAAATGTGTCCTTCGAAGTACAAAAGTCACTTAGACTAACTAAATTCTTCTTCTATACCATCCAACAGGATGTCTAGCCTACAGTCCTGTTGGGAATACTTAGCGGCTAATGCTACCTGGTCATATACCAGACTTACAAGGATCTCTTTCCCATCTGATCCTATAGGTCCGACCTCGGCCATGTGGTTCAGGTCAGCCTTGGTATATCGTGCCTTCACCATGGCCCAGGCTTCCTTCGCACCTTGTCAGCAGGCCGATATCTTCCATAACCAGAAGTGCTGCCGCGCTCCCTTGAGCATCTCCACAAGCTCCCCCATGCCTCCTGGCAGGGAGGCGGATGGCCACAAGGCTTGTGCAATACCCTGCATCACCTGCTGAACTTGTTTGTGCAGTTGTGAGAGCTCCGGCAGAAGATCGCCTGCAGATCCGGGCATCTCCTCTTCGGGACGACCTGTCAGCATACCTACAGACATAATTCTGTAAGCACGCTTCTTCGTCGAACTTTAAAGTGGTTCGTTAGAGCACTTACTGAATATGCCGCGTCAAAGCCTCTTATTCTCCTTTACGGAGTCAGCAAGCTGGGCCCGAACATCCTTTGATTCGACGTCCAGTCGGGTGTTCGCATCCTAGAGAGTATTTTTCTCCTTTATAACCTTTGTAAGCACATGCTCGCCAGCCTTCAGCTGTCGCCAAACATGTTGCTCATCCTCTGGTACGATCTCTGGATTGCCTCCGGGATTGTCCGCCGAATCTATTGTTAGATTTGCATTCAGGACGAATACTAAACTGGTACATGCCATGACATTATTTTCGATCAATAGAAATATTACCAGATGGGGCCTTCGTAGACTCCTCCATTATGGCAATTGCGGCCCGCAGTTGGGCTTCGCACCCTCCAGCTCTTTAGTCAGCTTGGTATTCTTCTCTGTCAGAACCTATGCATATGAGGATTCTTAAATTAGTTGTGCCAACTGTTTCAAGTCTCAGGGGCTACTGATATACATACTTATCAAATTCTCTTACCCATATATCCTTTACGTACTGGTCCGTGGCCCTAGCGAGGCCACCTTGAGCAGCCCGGATGTACGCGTCCCCTGATTTGAAGGCATCAAATGCCTCTTCAGAGAAATTAGGGTCGCGTAGTGCGGCCCGTTGGTGCCTATGATTCATGGCGCTCTCCACTTCGGAGTTTGTAGCAGAAAATCTATCCGCATCCTCTGTTGGAGGATCATCCATGTGGACCTCCGCCCTTGAGTCCGGCTTCGGAATCCAGCTGGTGGAGGCGTGGCCGGCAGCCTCTCCGAATATAGTCCGGCGAGCGCTCTTTCTGCTAGAAGACAATGGACATTGTTATATTGAAACAATGATAATTACATGGCAGGGTTTTAAACATACCTTTGCAATGGAGTCTCAGTCCTAACCGCCTTTCTTTTAAGCCTACCTAGCTTCGGTGCCCCTCGTTGAGTCACCGTGGGTTCGGCACGGTGTCCCGACGGCCTTCCCTGTAAGACGCAATACATGTGCCGTGGATAAGGTGTAAAGAGGGAATCCTTTTTGGAAGTCGGGACTCTGGCTTTACTTACATGCGATGCAGGGAGTAGACCAGGATAATCGGCTATGATGGCCACCAACGCACCATCGCAGCTTAACTGATAAAATGTCCTATCAACGAGCTCCACAAATGTGTCTGGATCTTCTTGGAGTCCGGGGTCGAGGGCCCGGTTGGGGTCCTTTGGCTATGGAGACAGGCTGTGAACCTCCCTCCTAGCCCTTTGCAGTTCCTACTACGAATTGGCAAAGTAAGCATTTGTGCTAAAAATGTGGGGAAGACTGGAATAAAAGATGGCAGCTCACCCATCTTGGGGGGTTGAACATGGAGAATCCATCCCGTGGCTTGATACGGGTGAACTCCTCTTCTTCTCCTTTGTACAAATCGGACAATATTTTCGTCAGGGCGGTGGTGGAGTCCGGGCCTTTACGGCCGCAGCGGGTGGCGTCGTCTTCTCCATTGTAGTGCCACATGGGTTTCCCCCGATATTGAAGTTGCTGCACTCCCCAAATTATGCATATGGACATAACCTCAATTATATTCAGTCCTGATTTGGCCAGTGTCTTTATCCTGTACATCAGGAAGAGGATCTCTCTGTTATTTTCCACCTGGGGGCTCCGGGGGTGCCAGCTGTGGCGTTTCTTCAACGGGGCATTTAAAAACTCGGGAAAGCCCTTCCGAATAGGGCCCAGAAGAGGGACGTCCTCCATGTAGAACCACTCTGAAGGCCAGTCTTCGGATGTCTTCTTTGGGGTACCGGACAGATATCCGGTCCCGGGGATGCGCTATATTTCGGCTCCGCCCACTTGATATACCAACCCCTCATGAGTGCGGGGTACGAGGCAGAATAGCCTCTTCCACAACTCGAAGTGAGCTTCACAACCCAAGAATAGCTGGCAGAAGGAGACGTATCCTGCTATATGTAGTATGGAGGCTGAAGTAAAGTTGTGCAGCTGGAGGCCGTAGAACTCCAGGAGCCCGCGGAGGAAAGGATGGATTGGAAATCCGAGTCCCCTTAGCAAATAGGGGACAAAGCATACTCACTGCCCCTTGGATGGGTTTGGAGAACTCTCTCCTTGCTCCCCGCCATTATAAGTGGCTAGTCCAGCTCGGACAGGTACCATGTACGCAGGCGGGAGAAACCCTTTTGTCTGCAACTGTACTAATCGGCTGTGGGGGACAGAACATTTCTCCCAATCGCCTGGCCTAATGATGGCCGACCATGATGGGATGGTTTCTTCCAGGCACGCTCTGATGGATACTCGCTGGGAGGAGATGGTGTGATTTGGATCTGAGGATCCCTGTCTCTTTAAATAGACGATTTACTCACATGGTCAGGGTGGAAAAATGTAAAAATGCCTCGACTTCTCACATTCGCCCGACACATGGAGATAGCCATTATTGAGGCACAGAAGCCGAGGAGTGTGACATTGATGATGAGCCGGACACTGCTCGCTACAACAGACGTTCTGGAAAATTTGGAGAAGAACCCGCCTTGCAATGCCGAAGACAATCTGCGCGCTGGACTCATTGTCATTGAAGCCTGGTTCGAGGGCTACTGAGGGAGTCCTGGATTAAGGGGTCCTTGGACAGCCGAACTATATACTTGGGCCAGACTGTTGGACTATGAAGATACAAGTTTGAAGACTTCGTCCCATGTCCGAATGGGACTCTCGTTTGCGTGGAAGGCAAGCTTGGCAATTCGGATATGTAGATCTCCTTCTCTGTAACGGGCTCTGTGTAACCCTAACCCCCTCCGGTGTATATATAAACCGGAGGGTTTAGTCCGTAGGACAACAACAATCATAATCATAGGCTAGCTTCTAGGGTTTAGCCTCTACGATCTCGTGGTAGATCAACTCTTGTAATACTCATATCATCAAGATCAATCAAGCAGGAAGTAGGGTATTACCTCCATCGAGAGGGCCCGAACCTGGGTAAAACATCGTGTCCCCTGCCTACTGTTACCATTAGTCTTAGACGCACAGTTTGGGACCCCCTACCCGAGATCTGCCGGTTTTGACACCGAAACCCAGACTAATACACACGGTGTCCTGGACTAGGGGGTACTCACCACGTCGTCTACCGATCTCTTGGATTGGGCCGAGGACCCCTAGGGCCGTTTACTCATGGGCCAGTTCAGACAGCTCCTGCCGCAAAGAAGGAAGACTCCACAAGACTTGGTTCCCAAAACAAGGACTCTCATAAACCCTAGGCGTCCGATGTCTTATATAAACCGAGGTTAGGCTAGTCAATAGACAATTGCATATTCATTACTACAATCTCATGGTAGATACATGTACTCTATACTACACCCATATGAATACAATCAAAAGCAGCATGTAGGGTATTATCTCATCAAGAGAGCCCGAAGCTGGGTAAAACCCTGTGTCCATGTTACCATCGCTCCAAGACGCCTAGCTTAGGACCCCTACTACGAGATACGCCGGATATTGAACCTACATTGGTGCTTTCATTGAGAGCCTGCTGGGTGGTCGCCGCGGAACGATGGGATGAATAGGTGATATTTTTTCAGTCAAATCTATTTCATGTAAATTTTCTCTCCTGCAAAATCGTCGCTGCCGTGTCGTGCTATTTGTTTGCAATCAGATCAGATCTGGGCTCTCTGGTGGTATGTCGGGTTCGGGCTAGCGCAACGCGCTCGTAAATAGCAGCATAGATGGCGGACTTGCTACTGAGGTCAACCCCGAAATTAGCAAAGAAGGGCAATTTAATCGGCGGTGACCCAGCCGAGGAGGTGCGCCCGTACTTCCCACGTAGTGCGGCAGAGGCAGACCAGCTGACAGGCACCTAGATCGGCAGCAACAGGGAGGCTCTCTTCCTTCTCTTTCCCTTTCTTTAATCTGCTAGTGTTTGCTTGTCATCTTCTACTTTCGACCAAACATGCATAAGACAAATACTAATGTACCAGTACCACTAGTATACTTGTACTAATTTGCAGCATGTTTTTCAAGGTTTGATTGATTAAAGGTTGAGCTGGTTTTGCACGTAACATCAAGGGAAAAACAAGGCGCCAACGTCTCCACATTGTCATCGGATTTGCAGGTCCCAGATCAGTCTTTTGCTCCTCTCCTAAGGCGCTGACTCCCAGCCGACAGGGCTGCTGCCGCCCCACGCGTCCCAGAGCCGTACACGATATGGACTCAAGCGGCCACGCATCCAGATCAGCCGTGTTGTTCAATGGCCGCTCGACGCAGTTTCGAGGCACTCTGGCCAGGACGTCCCGCGTCCATAATCACCTTACCCGCCATCAGTTTGGACATTGTCGGATAAATCACCAGGTGCAATTGTTCTAGTTATTCACATTGTGCATATTAATAATATTTGAAAGAATAATTTCTGCTCGTCGATGATTGTTCGTACTGCAGGTTTTGCAGTCTGGTCTACCTTGAGGCCGTCGTCTTAGGGCGATCCGATATGCCGTCATTTTCCGCACTCATCATTCTGTAACCCGGGAGACCCTATGAATTCAGATTTTGTCACCTCGTCACGCCGACGCCTTGCGACACATCGGCCTCGCGCCAGGCCAAAACTGTTTTAGTAATTTATTGTGGCACCCCGGCTCAGAGAAACCAGAACGCCCCATATTCCAGCCCAAAGATCGAGGAGAAGTCTTCTGAAATACGTCACTGCTTAGCATAGAACAAACCAACTTTCTATTATTACACAAATATGAATACAAGGTCTCCGATATTACAATGAATAACATCGGCACGACCACAGTATGCCATCCTCATTTGCTCTATGCAAGTAGTAGAACAACTCGAAGTCGCGGAATAACTCTAGTAGCGGAACAACGACGACGGTGGTGAACTCCACTCCGTAGGGACTCTGGCTCGAACGCTTATCCTAGTCGCATGAACGGAAGCCGCGACAAGCAAGCAATAAAATCCAGCATGACCTGCAAACTGGCATGACACGCCAGTCAGTACATTGAATGTACTTGCAACACAATAACTAGAAGCATTCAAGACAGACACAACATGGCAATTACAGGTTAAACATTAAATTATCATGATATCATCAGAACAATATAGCATGAACAACATGAACATGATACATCTAACATAACATGAACATATTAATCCGACAATACTAGCATGCAACATGATGACACTATATGCACCACTTATTCTGCTCGGGTTACATCATAACCATCTCATGCATCACTTACCAACCTCGGACATCACACGATCATCTCGGGATCAAATCAAGCTTGGTATAAACAATACCGTAGCAATCAGTAAATGACCACAAGGATCTTGACCTTTACCCACGATTCTTGTACAACATCACGAATATACACCCACTCGGTATCCTCGATACCACCGTGATCTCAACCCGACCAACACATGGCCAGTGATCCTTACGGCGATCACAACCCGACCAACACTTGGCCTGTGATCCTTACGGTGATCACAACGCGACCAACACTTGGGCCGTGATCCTTACGGTGATCACAACCACGAGTTGTCATTAATCAAGTTATTTTTATTACTATTGACTCATGGTGTACCCTACTTTCGGCCCGGGCCCTTATCCGCGGGCGCAGCTATCGATAGATTTAATATACACTCTGCAGAGGCTAGTACACTGTACCCACACTACGGAATCCATGGCCTCGCACTCCCATTCAGGTTGACCAACGGTGTTCCTACAAAACCGATCTACTACCATGACACTCTCCCGGCCACTCCGACTCACTACCCACTGGGCTAAGTCATGTGTGGCCTCGTGTCTACCTCAAGACACCTCAAACCACCGTCGTGGCCCAAAACAATAAACCGTCATAACAACAACAACGGGCACACAAGGCTTATGTCCGCCTACCTGATCAGGGTAGCACGCGCCCATAACCTTCCCTCGTTGGAGGCACCGGAAAGAGGCACAGCAATAGACCCAGTTCGGACCGTCCCATACAGGTAAGCGTGGTTGCACTGGTCAGCAGCATTTCAGTGGCACCATGACTCAGCCAACAGTTGTTCAAGTTCAACTTAATCCGGTTAACTTGAATGCAAATATGCTGAGCCATGATAAAAATTCATGAACATGGTATTAACATAATCATGAGGGTATCACATAACTATCCACCATATCAACAATAAATCATATCCACTGAGCATGGTATACCGACTAGCATGACCATCATCAACATCAACATGTACTACTAGCAAGCATAAACATATGAGAGGAGATACTAGCAGGTAGAACATGATAACAGAGTACAAGACAACGTAGCACAAAAGTGAACATGCAAATCTAAACATCACCGGAACAATGATAACCGGAACAAATATTTATTAAATATTCAAGTTGAAAACCATGGCTACTACATTACTATCATGCAATTGTGTATTGTGGCTTGCCTGGGGATGAAGAAGGCATCGGGGAGAAGTGCAAGAAGCTCGCAGAAAGAATCGCCAGAAACCTTTCTCTCTTAGAGGGGGCTGAATAAAGGCAATGGCATAATGGTCATTTTCATAGTGTCAGACCATAGTGAAAGCATGACCAACAGAACGGGCTCGACGAAACGAAGAAGTAGGCTTTGGAATCACCTCATTTGGAGCTACGGTTAAAAAATTATGATGAGTTGAAGTCTAGGGCTTTTCTGCAAAAATAACATCACAACCAAGTCCCTGAGTTGATAAGGCAGAAATGGGTTTTTCAGAAATACGCTTTCAGAAAGCAAAGACGCAATCAGTGGAATACGACTCCACTTATCCACGTTAGTGTACCTGGGTCAACGTGGGGCCGGCCCTTGGGACGCTCACAAGTGGGGCCCACGGCCAGCTGGCAGGCTCCAGGGGGTCAACGCCCCTGTCTTCTTCCTCCCGACGGGCTGCTGGGCAGAGGCGAGGCCGCGCGCTTCGGCGACGAGTCCGGCCGACTCCGGCCACCACTCAGGTCGTGCGACCTACAGGCGAGCTCAGGGGGACGAGCCGCACCCGTTCCTAGTCGTAGAAAGCGACGAGGGTCACCGGAAGGGGCGGGGCAGGGGACACGGTGGAGGAGGGCTTCGGGTGTTGGCTAAACTATGGCCGGAAGCCACCCGAGGAGGGAGAGAGGTTCTGGGGCGGCTTGCTAGTGGTGTAGGGGATGGCTAGAGGTGGGAGAAGGAGGGAGGAGCCCAGGGCTGCTCGGATTTGAGCGAAGCCCGACGGCGGCCATGGCGGCGATGGGAGAGCAGGAGATCTCCTGGAGCTCGGGGAAGAGCATGGGCGAGGCTAGAGCAGGTTTAGGAGGCCAGTGGTGAGGTTGAGAGGCCTCGGGGTGGGCTTAAATAGCTAGGGAAGGAGCTGCCGCGCTGTCACCGCCGCGGACGCGTGTCCGACGCCGTGGACGTGTGCTCGCGCGCATGGACTCGGAGGTAGATGACGCAGGAGGCACAGGGGTAGAGCTCACGAGGCAGAAGAGGCCAAGGGGGCACAGGGAGGAAGACGACAGCATCGAACGGATCCAAAAATTCACTGTACGCCCTGCGGGCGCACGGCGGTTTGCATCGGTGAGGAAGCTATCGGAGGGGGAGAGCGGTCCAAGGGAACGGCGATGACAAGAGGAAGACAATGGACATCTTCACAAGCGCAAAGCCGACGAGAGGGGGAGGGGGTCTAGCACAACCAGCAACCGGGCGTGCTCATGGCATGCCAAAACGGTGGTCACCACCAGTGCTGGCATGTGTGGGAGGCAAACAGCTGGCAAATGATGTCTAGCGGTAAGTCCTTCGAAGGGTGGTTTCAACTGAGGTGGTCACTTCGGTAAACAGGCTACAATTAAAAGGTTAGTGAGCTCTGAAGTTTATTGCAGTAAACTTTATCAGCTCAATGTGATCAATAGGGATATGCTATGGGCCAAATAAGGTGTCTGGGGTGTTTAGGCTAGGAAGGACTACAATCCTGGGGAGTTTGAGGAGAATTGGACCAAGCTTTAATATAATTGCTTTGCAACTACCAAAATGGTCCAGAAATGAAGATTATGATGGTGCACTCACATAGTGTATCAACTTGAGCTCAAATTGGGCAAAGCTTTATCATTTGGTCATATGAAGATGCTCACCAAGTATGATACCATTTGGCAAAGCCAAAATTGTACTTGCTTCACAAACATCTCCTCTGGACAGAAACTTGAAATACTTTTGGTGATCAAATGTATCAATGAAATGATGCCAAATTGGGGGGAGAGATGTTTTATGGGTATAATAATGAACTGGTAATTTATTAGGATTTTTCAAGCAATATAAAATGCACTTGCTTCACAACCTGAAAATATTGCCAGAATCAAAGATTTGCTCCTGTGCTCACATAGATGATTAGATGGGGCTGCAAATGGGTGAAGGGGGTTAATATGAGCACATTAAGAAGGGTGCAAAAGTTCATCTCATTTGGATACTCCTAGCTAGTACTTCCTTCACAAAGCCTTGTGTCAGACAGAAACTTTGAAAATTCACTGAGGAAGATTGGCTAGGCAAATAAAGTTGAACTTGTGCATGGGGCAATTATTTGGACATATAAACATGCCCAAAAAGGTTGGGAGCCACTAGGAGAAATATAAATGACACTTCCTTCAGAAAGTGCCATTCAGGGCACAATAGGAAATGAATTATTGGAGGATTGTTTTTGAACATGGCAATGAAAAGTTTTGCCATATTTGATCAAGATATGACCAAAACAATTTATGATAATTATTTGGGAATTTTAGGAGTGAGGGAAATATAGGTTGCTTCACAACCGAAGACAATTTGAGTTATTCCTTTAATAGAAAAAGAATATTCCCAATAAAAAGAATATTGTGATTTGGGTTAGGATGAAAATGACAGGGTCTAGGGAAAGATTTGGTAATGACAAGCCACTCTGGAAGCAAAGAAGAGGTCATCTTCTTCAGTTTCCAGACCACAAAGCCACGGCGAAAGAAAACTCAGGCAAAAACCTCGTAAAAACAAAACAAAAAGAAAGGGCCAAAAATCAGGATGTCACAAACCTAAACCCCTTAAAGAAATCTTGTCCTTGAGATTTGGTTGCTCAGGGAACTAGTATGAATATTCTGACTTAAGGAAATCGTTTCCAACCCGGGTATCCTTTTTTCCTTTATTGTTGTTCCCCTTAAATTTTTATCTGACTGACCATGGAGTGGTTTGATTCACTGTATCCTCCTTCTGACAGATCTTACCTTGCTTTCTCATGCTTATATAGGCTCCAATTCCTTTTTAGATCTGCTGAGTAGCTGAGTGTGATTTGACTATCACGACTGAAATATATGTCCGTCTCACAAATCCAAAAGTGATTTCCACTGGGTGTGCCACCCGGCACGGACAACCTTTCATGTAATGATGATCAGAATTTTCTAATGAAAACTCAAGCTCTGACTCATTGCATTGGGTTTCTCCACTAAATGCAGGTCCTTTGGGTTCCAAACAGTGAGTTAAAACATAATCGTTTCCTGACAGATTCTGACTCGTCGCAGAAGTTTCTGAATTATTCTGACTGAATTCACTGTCTTGAGTATTGGATCCGTACCAAATATTTGATTGTCTCCTGTCGTGGCTAGCATAAAGGGTTTTGGCCTGTATGATAATATTAGCAGACTTGACTGACAGTGGTTCTGACGGAAAATTTTTGTTCACGACAGTCTATCCATGATGATTCATATAAGTGAGGACTCAGGCTTCCAGACTGTTATTCCCCATGCCGATTACTCATGTTGTAGGCATATCCATGTGGATCAATACCAACTTAGACTGTTCGGGGGATCTGCACCATGAGGATCATGCAACAATTTTCATACCTGTATCACAGGTCTTGCTCCTTCATTATTGTTTTCTTAGTCCGGATCTTTGGCTGAAAGAGCTGGGCCATATTGCTTATTCGTATGACCATAGGTACTATCGGTGCAATTTTTCGGCAATTGTAGTTTATCCTCATTCTTCTGATAAGCTAACCCATTAAATGGCAGGTTCAACACCTCTCAAGTTCTGACCGTTTGGGAAATGATCATCCGAAATCCTTGCAAGAAATCGGCAAATAAATCAGTAGCCACCAGAACGGTCTTTACAACTCAGATCTGGGACATTACTGAAATAACTCAACCACGGCTCAGGACGGCCTAAAAGCAGCTCAGAGCATGAGACCGGGTCGATAAGAAGAAGGTGGCAGCTCCCTAAAATAGCCAAAAAGCAGCTATAGGGCTACTGTCACAAAAAGAAACTCAACAGCTGTGTATGAGATGGCTGAAAAGTAGCTCAGACTCATGATAGTCGTTGAAGAGAGAAACAAAAATCGGCATCCACCCCAGGTAGCTAGAAACAGCTCAGATCATAGGTGTGGTGCCGTCATTGGAGAAAAGGGGACAAGGGCTCATCAGGATCATTTTCCAGTTCACCTGTACTTGTATGGAGCTCATTGATGTCGTCAATCCTCATAATCCTTTGTCACACTGTGGTGTATACTAGCTTTATTCTCGTAACCATCCTCACGTGGTTGTCAGATCGTCATCCGAGTGACTTGTAAGATATTGATGGTATGCTCATTGCATATATATGAGGACCTAATTCCGAGATATACGTGTATTCTGACTGATTCTTGATTCTGACCAAAATGTTGCGGATCTGATTCTTGGGATTCACTGCCATATGCTATCAATTCACAGCGTACTACCTTGTACCAATGTCTTACTGAGGAATATTTGTTGGCTTGTGCTCAAAACTTTCATCGGCCAGCTTGCTGAAGAAGACTGGGTATCGTGCTTCAGAAGCTTACCCCCTTAAAGACTTTGCTAGGGAAAAACTCAGTACCTTATGCCGGAAGCTTTTGCGGTTGCTTACTGAAGAAGACGGGGTACCTTGCATGGGGAATCATCCACGTATCGTACTGAGGAAAATAAATGAACCTTGCCTTGGAAACTTCTCTGGTATTTTGTGAGGGAAGATTGGGTTGCTTACACCAGAAGCTTCTTATTGTGATATGCGAACCGATTTCCACATATATAACCATCTGAATATTTTTGCTATTGATTTCTTGCATGAAGCGGGGTTTTGCAGGACTATTCTCCCGTCTGAGTATATGACATATTTTTGCCTGTTTCCAGGTACATCGAGTTCCAAAATCATCCTCAACGAAAAATTAAACTTGTATCTGAGCCATACCTTTGATCATATTCTGTCAACCTTGCACACAATTTATCTTCTTGCTGATTTAATCATTTTGTTGTGATGAGTGCACGCTAATGCAAACTTTATATTGATGGTCCATCCAGGATTTCTTTTGCATTCAGACGAGATATTCCAATTTTCATTGCAGTGTACTGATAATTCCATTCTGTTTAGCTGAGTTTCCAAATATATGCATTTCTTGCTGACTCTTTGGGTCCGGTGTCGGTTGACGAGCCACTTTAATAGGGGGGGAATTTGTAACACCGAAGGCCCAAAGAAAGGAACAATATAAACGACTAAAACAAAGCACACAAGCATTTTACTAATATAATTAATCAAGCAATCATCACATGTTACTGCTAGTCACACAATATGCATGCCTACTTAAGCACACAAATTTCGCGAAATCTCCGGTACTATGATCTAACATGCTGTGATGATGTGCATGAGGACGAATAAATGTGTGGAAGAGTTGGTGTAAACAGCGCTACACCAAGTGCTAGCTTAGCCAGGTGGCAACCTGAACTAGCTCGGAGGTAAGGACATACTCGGTAATCATGCAGTAGGACACGAAGGTCGCAACCACATCATTATCAAGCGGATGAAAAAAAAGATTCGTACTCGTCCAAGAAATAGGATTGCGGGGAAAACTGAGGCTGCTGACATTTCCCTTTCTTGATTACTAAGATCATTAAGGGTTACCAACACGACAAAATAAAAGAACGATCCGGGATAGACGCATGTCCATCACCGAAATGATAGGCGGGACTGAAGGAAAGACATCGGTGCGATACCTGAGCACCATTTTTGCAAACAGTGTCGGGATCACTTGGCATCACTTTGCTGGGACAGAAATGACACCAAACACCAAAAGAAAAAGGAACTGGAGAAATGCAAAGGTTGAGCTGTAGTGGATCCGAACCGGTGCCAGCTACACTCACCAGACAAACCGTTATCACAAATACTAAGGCTATATGCATGCTATGCAACAAACAAATGCAGCAACCAAATGCAAATAAACAAGCCAGACTCTATAGTACCGATTTCTACTGGTTTCTACCGCTCGCGCTGACTAGGGCATCCTATAGCCAGACCTGCTCTGATACCAAGCCTGTGGCACCCCGGCTCAGAGAAACTGGAACGCCCCATATTCCATCCCAGAGATTGAGGAGAAGTCTTCTGGAATACGGCAATGCTTAGCATAGAACAAACCAGCTTTCTATTATTACACGAATATGAATACAAGGTCTCCGATATTACTATGAATAACATCGGCACGACGACACTACGCCATCCTCAGTTGCTCTATGCAAGTAGCAGAACAGCTCGAAGCATCGGAAAAACTCTAGCAGGGGAACAACGACGACGGTGGTGAACTCCACTTATCAGAAACTTATTCTTCTTATTCTTCTTGAAAAGGATTGAGAAGTGACATATCACAAACTTGAGAAGGTCTTCATGAACCACCGGTAGGATTGGAAAGAACGAATGAAATTGATATGATAACAAAGGAAAAGAATCTGAATGAACCACCGTAAGAATTCGAAAATGACTGATGAAAGAGAATGAATCACTGCGAAGAATTAGAAGAACAAATAAACTAGAGGGGATTTAGATGCAAAGAACAAAGAGATCACGAACTGATTAAAGAACACTTGAACAAAGCACCGGGATAATTGGATAACGTTAGCTGAAATGTGAGGACGAAGAATTCTTCTGGAACGATGGCCTGCGGTGAAAGAAACGGGAACACAACTCCTGACATACTCCGGATGGATGAAAAGAATATCCGACAAGCTAAAATAATTCGAGAGGATGACATGAAAACTCTTCTTCGATCTTCAAATGACGACGAGAAACAACACCAAAATTACTGAGATACTCCGGGAGAATGGAAAGCAAAGAGGTTGAGCCAACACTGAAATGATTAGAAATTGATCTTGGAAAAGCATCTAACTGATGAAATACATTCTTACGTCACGCTTGAAAAGAATTGAGAATAACTCCGGGGGAATTAGAAGAGTCAGGTAAGATCCTAGGAAAAGACCTGTGGGTTAGGGCCCACTGAAGAGCTAACACCGTTGAAAAGGATTGTTGGAAAGATAGATGATGCACCGGAACAATTGAAATATTTGAATGAGGTGACAACCTCGAATTAGTTCAAACACAGACGAATCTCCTGAGATGTCTTGAACACTCCGGAAGGATGAACTGGCGAGAGACGAACGAGCAGGGAAAACACTTCGAGGAAAGGATATGATCAACCCGAAAAATTTGAATTGAGTCCACCGGAAAGGAAAAGAGATGAAGAATGTCAAACAAAACGAGAATTCACCGGTTGAGATAATTGACGAAAGAACTGAAGAGGCTCCACACGAATGAAATAGATGGTCGAAACAGACTCAGGCTCCGGGAAGAAGAGGGTGGGAGGGCGGGAAAACAAAATCATCTTGGAAGGGGAAATCGATGAATATCTTGAAGAGAAAACACCGGTTGAAATCATTGAGGAAAGAAAGCAAAGGCTTTGCACGAGTAGGATGGATACTCGATTACGGACTCCGGCTCCGAGAAGAAAAGGGGTGGGTGGGCGGGAAAAAACAACTGAGGATTGAACTTGGCAACGATGAAGAGACTCGAGTCGACTTGACAAGAAAAGCACTAGATGAAAAGAGCTGAGGAACAACTACCGGAAAACCAACTGCGTGATCCTAAAGAAAATTTTTGAAGGGGAAGAGGAGTAATTCAAAACTCTTACGTCAAGATTCCTTACCAGAGCGACGAAGGGGCAGAGGAGTAAAAAGAATTCCTACTCTCCGATATAACTATACTCCGAAAACAGTTTTCTTCTAGACTCAACAACGGCCAAACTACACGATCAATCAAGGGGGCTCCTAAGGTCGGTCGAGGCTCTGGTACCAACTTGTCACGCGCAATATGCGACCCAATCCAAAAGGAACTCGAAGGTCCCACCAAGGATAGACCCGCATATTGAAACGCTTTTGCAAGGTGGATATCATTACAGCAACATTACATAATAGAAGGGGATACATACATAAGGCATACAATGCCACTCGAATACAACATCACAATACATAAGATCAACATCCGACTACGGATGAAACACAAACAGAAACTCAAACGACATCCACCCTGCTAGCCCAAGCTGCCGACCTGGAACCTATCCCCTGATCAAAGACGAAGCAGATGAAGAACTCCAAAATAAGCAAACATCGCTCTCGCGTCATGATCATCGCATAACCTATACCTGCAACTGTTGTTGTAGTAATCTGTGAGCCACGAGGACTCAGCAATCCCATTACCATGGGTATCAAGAATAGCAAAGCTTAATAGGAAAGGAAGGGGTAAAGTGGTGAGGCTGCAGCAGTGACTAAGCATATATGGTGGCTAACATACGCAAATAAGAGCGAGAAGAGAAGCAAAGGAACGGTCGTGAAGCTACCAATGATCAAGAAGTGATCCTGAACTCCTACTTACGTCAAACAAAAACCAAAGATCGTGTTCACTTTCCGGACTCCGCCGAAAAGAGACCATCACGGCTACACACACAGTTGATGCGTTTTAATTCTTATCTGGTGTCAAGTTATCTACAACTGGACATTAACAAATTCCCATCTGCCTATAACCGCAGGCACGGCTTTCGAAAGATTATACCCTATAGGGGTGTCCCAACTTAGACCATGATAAGCTCTCACGATCAACGAAGGATATACCTTCTCCCAGGAAGACCCGATCAGACTCGGAATCCCTGTTTACAAGACATTTCGACAATGGTAAAACAAGACCAGCAAGACCGCCCGAGGCGCCGACAATCCCGATAGGAGCTGCACATATCTCGTTCTCAGGGCAACACCGGATGAGCAATCCGTACAACTAAAACCAGACCTCAAGTTTCCCCTGAGGGGGCGCTGCAAAGGGCTCTAGTTCGGACCAACACTTAGACAAGCAGTGGCCCGGGGGGCTATAATAAAGATGACCCTTGGGTTAATTACTCCCAAGGGAAATATAGGTGGTGGTGAGGCAAATGGTAAAACCAATGTTGGGCCTTGCTGGAGGAGTTTTATTCAAAGCAAACTGTCAAGGGGGTCCCATAAATCACCCGACCGCGTAAGGAACGCAAAATCCGGGAACATAACACCGGTATGACGGAAACTAGGGCGGCAAGAGTGGAACAAAACACCAGGCATAAGGCCGAGCCTTCCACCCTTTACCAAGTATATAGATGCATTAATAATATAAGAGATATTGTGATAACACCGGTATGACGGAAACTAGGGCGGCAAGAGTGGAACAAAACACCAGGCATAAGGCCGAGCCTTCCACCCTTTACCAAGTATATAGATGCATTAATAATATAAGAGATATTGTGATATCCCAACCAAAATCCTGTCCACCATGAAGAAATCTTCAACTTCACTTGCAACTAGCAACGCTATAAGAGGGCTCAGCAAAGCGGGAACATAACACCGGTATGACGGAAACTAGGGCGGCAAGAGTGGAACAAAACACCAGGCATAAGGCCGAGCCTTCCACCCTTTACCAAGTATATAGATGCATTAATAATATAAGAGATATTGTGATATCCCAACCAAAATCCTGTCCACCATGAAGAAATCTTCAACTTCACTTGCAACTAGCAACGCTATAAGAGGGCTCAGCAAAGCGGTAACATAGCCAAGCAACGGTTTGCTAGGAAGGGTGTCAAAGGTTAGAGGCTTACATGGCAATTTGGGATGGCTTGATAAATAGGTAATAGGTAGCGCAGCATAGCGATAGAACGAAGCAACTAGCATAGCAATGATAGTACTGAGATCCAGGGTAACGGTCATCTTGCCTGAAATCCCGCATGGAAGAAGAACGAGTCCATGAAGAAGATAAAGCAACGAAGACGAACCAAGCGTAGACGAACGAATCCTCACGATCGCAACGAAACAGGAACTATCGAGAAGAAGCACACAACACGGTAACACTCCACACATGAACAAGGCATGATGCACAACAAGCATGATGCATGACAAGGCTACATTAAGCTACTCATGGCAAGGGATGATGCAAACAAGAGCAACACATCAAAGCAAGTTTAAATGAGGCCGGGAACAACATATAACAAATCCGGTAAGTCCTCATATGCATATTTCGAAATTGGTCCAGATCTGAATAAACCTTATGTTCAAGTAGTTAAACATCAAGTTAAGATGCACAAGGATGATCTACACGAGATTCTAGTCAAATTACATATAAAGTTCATTTAATTCGGAGCTACGACCTAGAAGATATGAGCAAAACAAGTTAAACATGGCATTGATGCAAAATGCATACAAACATCAAGCAAACACCTCAAAACATGGATGCAACATGATAATATGAAACTACATGCAATTCTAAGCAAGTTTCATATAGAGCACACTCAAAACGGAGCAACGGTTCAACACACACACATGAAACAAGTTTAAAGGACAAGCTGCCCAAAACAGCAACTAGGCATATTGCAAGCATCAAAACAACATGCTACAGGACCTCAACAAGAAAACAAAAGGCATGGGCATGATGTACAGGTAAAGCATAACAAAACATGAACACTGAGCTATCTCTAGAAATCACTAGAACATGCTCAAACACACATGGCAAGATTGCAAATAATAACAATTTCAGACTTTCCAGAAAATAACATCAGGTTGCAATGTTTAGATCTATCAAACAACATGTTACAGGAACTCTTCATGGCAAACAAAGACATGGCATGATACTACTAAATGCATAGATCAAAAGTCTCTTACTGACCATAAGCCAAAAAGGATCAGAAAATATGATGGCACCCATATAAACATGGCAAGTTATATTACAGATTCATACATGGCAGAAACAGAATTATGAAGGCATGTAGATGAGCTTGTGCCACTCACCACAGAGCAATACATGGCATGGCAAGGCAACCAACAGTAAGAAGACATATTTGTGAAGCTAAGCATGGCAAGAGCAAGTTCATAGGGTGCATGGATCACTAGCAAAAGACATGGCAACAACTAAACTTAATTTTAACAGGCTGACAGCAACATTATCGAGCAACTTTGGAGCAAGATTACAACAAGCTACAGCAGGCTATAAATGCAACCAGGGGCATGGATGGATAGAGCATGACATGTAGAACAAAACATATTTAGTGAACATCTCCAGATTATGAATAGAATGATTAGTAGGAGCAGGTTTACGTAGCATCACGAAATAACAGATTCAGCCTAGCAAAACAGTAACAGCAAGTACACTACTTAACAAGCTCGATTCACTCACCACAAGTCATTGCATGACAAGATAAGCATATCATCAGCAATAATACATGTTTATGAAACAAACCAAGGCAAGAACAAGTTCATAGCATGCAAGGATCAACTACAACGACCTTGGCAAAATTGAATAACATGTAAACAATCTGCCAGGAAACATTTTGTAGCAAAAGTAGAGAACGAAAATGACATGCTAGACTACTCCATAATTGCAAACAGAGGCATGAATGGATAGACAATAACCATATGTTCAAAACATCCTTACTGAAGTATCTCCAAATATGCATAGATCTCTCTCCAGCATCAAGTTTACATGGCATCAAAATAACAACAGAACAGGGACTAAAATCAGCAATATCACGAAGCCTAGTTTGCATGCTTGTTCTAGTCACCACATTGAACACAAAAATACATGGTAAGCACCTCTGTAAAGAAGACATGGCATAGTTCAAAACACATGTAGACATCAACCTCATAGGATGCACACATCAATCATGGCAAAAATGACAAAAGAGCTAGTTCTATTAACAGACAGCAGACAACATCATGAAGCACTCTTGCAACGATGATTGAGGCATCAAGATTAGCTCAAATGAAAATGATGCAATGGAATGAAATGAAGTACTCGTTGAGACAAACAATTTGACATATTACGCGCATGAAATGGAGCTACGAATGTAGAGATACGATGCGATGAACATGGCATGAAAATAACAAAATACAGGGACTTAGAGAAAATCTGGACCTCGATGGGGGTGGTCCAGGTCGGGGGTTGAAGAAGAGGAATGGCAGCGGGCGGCAAGCAGGGACTCCGGCGGGGCTCGGGACAGCCGGGAATGGGTAGATCGGGCGCGGGGCAACCGGATCCGGCAGTCGGGGTCGAGGATCCGGCGACGGACGGCGACGAACGACGAGCTTGGGGCTGCGGGCTCCATGGCCAACGGGAGAAGCTCCTGTCCATGGGAGAGAGAGATGATGCATGAGAGAGAGGAAGGAGAAGGGGAGAAGGAAGAGGGAGGAGCAAGGCGCGAGGCACGGGCCGGGACGGAGGTGGTCGCCGGCGGTAGGGCTCCGGCGAGAGGCGGCGGTGGTGGACGGGGGAAGCGCTCGAGACCTTCTGGTCCAGATCGAGCGGGGGCTCGGGGAGGCGTAGCGGGGCGGCGCCTCGGGCGCGGAGCGGGCCGGGCGGCGGCGGGATTCGGGCCCGCGCGGGTCCGGGATGGGCTCCGTGGGCCGGCGACGGTGGGAGGCGCAGGGAGGACAGGTGGCGGCTCGCGGTTGGCTGCGGAGGCGGAGGTGGACATGTCCGGCGGCGGGCGGACGTGTCCGGCAGCGCGAGGATGAAGATGGCTAGGGTTCATCCGCGAATTTCGGGGGGAGGCACATATTTATAGGTAGAGGGAGCTAGGAGTGTCCAAACGAGGAGCGATTTACGGCCACGCGATCGTGATCGAACGACCGAGAGCATGGAGGGGAGTTTGCTGGGTTTTGGGTCACTTTGGAAGGGGTTTTGGGCTGCAAAGAGAGAGGGGGGTTTTGCGGTTACCCGGTTAACCGTTGGAGTACCAAACGACCTCCAAATGGCACGAAACTTGACAGGCGGTCTACTGGTGCTATACCAAGGCCGCTTGGCAAGACTCGGTCCATTCCGAGAACGTTTAACACCCGCTCACAATGAGAGACAAAAAGGGGACGCCGGATGACATAGGAGCGCCGGATTGTAAAACGGACAACGGGGAAAAAGCCCGGATGCATGAGACGAACATGTATGAAATGCAATGCACATGATGACATGATAAAATGCAACTCGCAAGCAAATGACATGGCAACGACGGTGAATATCTGGCAGACACCTGGCGCATCGGATCCGGGGCGTTACAGATCACAACCCGACCAACACTTGGCCCGTGATCCTTACGGCGATCACAACCCGACCAACACTTTGCCCGTGATCCTTACGACAACCACAACCATGAGTTGTCATTAATCTAGTTATTTTTATTACTGTTGACTCATGGTGTACCCTACTTTCGACCTAGGCCCTTATCCGCGGACGCGGCTATCGATAGAGTTAATATACACTATGCAGAGGTTAGTACACTGTACCCACACTACAGAACCCATGGCCTCGCACTCCCATTCGGGTGGACCAACGGTGTTTTGACAAAACCGATCTACTGCCACGACACTCTCCCGGCCACTCCGCCTCACTACCCACTTGGCTAAGTCATGGGTGGCCCCGTGTCTACCTCAAGACACCTCAAACCACCATCGTGGCCCAAAACAATAAACCGTCCCAAACGGGGACATGTTCACATAACAACAACAATGGGCACACAAGGCTTATGTCCGCCTACCTGATCAGGGTAGCGCGCGCCCATAACCTTCCCTCGTTGGAGGCACCGGTGAGAGACACAACAATAGACCCAGTTCGGACCGTACCATACCGGTAAGCGTGGTTGCACTGGTCAGCATCATTTCAGTGGCACCATGACTCAGCCAGCAGTTGTTCAAGTTAAAATTTAATCTGGTTAACTTGAATGCAAATATGCTAAGCCATGATAAAATGCATGAACATGATATCAACATAATCATGAGGGTATCACATAACTACCCACCATATCAGCAATAAATCATATACACTGAGCATGACATACCGACTAGCATGACCATCACCAACATCAACATGTACTACTAGCAAGCATAAACATATGAGAGGAGATACTAGCAGGTAGAACATGATAACAGAGTACAAGACAACATATCACAAAAGAGAACATGCAAATCTAAACATCACTGGAACAACGATAACCATCTTTTCAAAAAAGCAAATATTTATTAAATATTCAAGTTGAAAACCATGGCTACTGCATGACTATCATGCAAGTGGGTATTGTGGCTTGCTTGGGGATGCAAGAAGCTCGCAAAAAGAATCACCGGAAATCTTTCTCTCTTAGAGGGGCTGAATAAGGGCAAGGGCATAATGGTTATTTTTACAGTGTCAAACCATAGTGCAAGCATGGCCAACAGAATGAGCTCGATGAAACGAAGAAGTAGGCTTTGGAATCACCTCATTTGGAGCTACGGTTAAAAAGTTATGAAGAGTTGAAGTTCAGGGACTTTTCTGCAAAAATAACATCACAACCAAGTCCCTGAGTGGATAAGGCAGAAACGGGTTTTTCAGAAATACGCTTTCAGAAAGCAAAGATGTAATCAGTGGATTACGCGCTCCACTTATCCATGTCATTGTACCTGGGTCAACCCGGGGCCAGCCCTTGGGACGCTGACAGTTGGGGCCCGCGGCCAGCTGGCAGGCTCCAGGGGGGTCAATGCTCTTGTCTTCTTCCTCCCGACGGGGCGCTGGACAGAGGCGAGGCCGCACGCTCTGGCAATGAGTTTGGCCGACTCTGGCCACCACTCAGGCCGTGTGACCTACGGGCGAGCTCAGGGGGACAAGCCGCACCCGTTCCCAGTCGTAGAAAGCGCCGAGGGTCACCGGAAGGGGCGGGGCAGGGGACACGGCAGAGGAGGGCTTCGGTCACCAGCGAGACTATGGCAGGAGGCCACCTGAGGAGGGAGAGAGGTTCTAGGGAGGCTTGTTGGTGGTGTAGGGGATGGCTAGAGGTGGGAGAAGGAGGGGAGGAGCCCAGAGCTACTCGGATTTGAGCGGAGCCCGACGGCGGCCATGGCGGCGATGGGAGAGCAGGAGAGCTCTGGAGCTCGGGGAAGAGCATGGGCGGGGCTAGAGGAGGTTCAGGAGGCCAGTGGTGAGGTCGAGAGGCCTCGGGCTGGGCTTAAATAGCCAGGGAAGGAGCTGTCGCGCTATCACTGCCGCAGCCGTGTGTCCAGCGCCGTGGACGCGTGCTCGCGCGCATGGACTCGCAAGTAGACGACGCAGGAGGCATAGTGGGAGAGCTCACGAGGCAGAGGAGGCCAAGGGGGCGCAGGAAGGAAGTCGACGGTGTCGAACGGATCCAAAACACCAGTGTACGCCCCGTGGGCGTGTGGTGGTTTGCGTCGGTTAAGAAGCTGTCGGAGGGGGAGAGGGGTCCAGGGGAACGACGACGACGAGAGGAAGACAATGGACATCTTCACAAGCGCGAAGCCGATGAGAGGGGGAGGGGGTCCAGCACAAATAGCCACTGGGCGCGCTCATGGCATGCCAAAACGGTGGTCATCGCCAATGCTGGAATGTGTGGGAGGCAAACAGCTGGCAAATGATGTCTAGCGGTGCGTCCTTCGAAGGGTGGTTTCAACTAAGGTGGTAACTTGGTTAAACAGGCTACGGTTAAAACGTTAGTGAGCTCTGAAGTTTACTGCAATATACTTTATTAGCTCAATGTGATCAACAGGGATATCCTATGGCCCAAATAAGGTGTCTGGGGTGTTTAGGCTAGGAAGGACTACAGTCCTGGGGAGTTTGAGGAGAATTGGACCAAGCTTTAATATAGTTGCTTTGCAACTACCAAAATGGTCCAAAAATGAAGAATATGATGGTGCACTCACATATTGTATCAACTTGAGCTCAAATTGGGCAAAGCTTGATCATTTGGTCATATGAAGATGCTCACCAAGTATCATACCATTTGGCAAAGCCAAAATGGTACTTGCTTCACAAACATCTCCTTTGGACATAAACTTGAAATAATTTTGGTGATCAAATGTATCAATGAAATGATGCCAAATTGGGTGGAGAGATGTTTTATGGGTATAATAATGATCTGGTAATTTATCAGGATTTTTGCAGCAATATAAAATGCACTTGCTTCACAACCTAAAAATATTGCCAGAATCAAAGATATGCTCCTGTGCTCACATAGATGATTGGATGGGGCTGCAAATAGGTGAAGGGGGTTAATATGAGACCATTAAGGAGGGTGCAAAAGTTCATCTCATTTGGATACTCCTAGCTAGTACTTCCTTCACAAAGCCTTGTGCCAGACAGAAACTTTGAAAATTCACTGAGGAAGATTGGCTAGGCAAATAAAGTTGAACTTGTGCATGGGGCAATTATTTGGACATATAAACATGCCCAAAAAGGTTGGGAGCCACTAGGATAAATATAAATGACACGTCCTTCAGAAAGTGCCATTCAGGGCAGAATAGGAAATGAATTATTGGAGGATTATTTTTGAACATGGCAATGAAAAGTGTTGCCATATTTGATCAAGATATGATCCAAGCAATTTATGGTAATTATTTGGGAATTTTAGGAGTCAGGGAAATATAGGTTGCTTCACAACCTAAGGCAATTTGAGTTATTCCTTTAATAGAAAAGGAATATTCCCAATAAAAAGAATATTGGGATTTGAGCTAGGATGAAAATGACAGGGTCTAGGGAAAGATTTGGGAATGACAAGCCACTCTCGAGGCAAAGAAGAGGTCATCTTCTTCAGTTTTCAGACCTCGGAAAAAGACAACTCACCCAAAAACCTCGGAAAAACAAAAGAAAAAGAAAGGGCCAAAAATGAGGCTGTCACATTTATTTTACATAAAAAAATTTGTAAAGAAATTTTCTTTTCTTTATTTGTTATTATTATCTGTCTTGTGCTACTTCATGCATGTAGATGGTGTCATGGCGGGCCGATGTCATCATCCCGCCTGTGTCGACCAAGTTTTGGGGTCACCTCGACGCGCGTCCCTCTGCCGGCATCTCCGCGCGGCCAATCCGCCGTGCCGACCTCGCCGCCCAGGCCATGTTTATTTAATTATTTACTTTGCTTGAGTTAATTAAGCAGAAGAACTTTTTTTTAAAATGGTACATTATTACTATCATTACTTGTTAGTACCTTTGTCTTGCACTATTTTTATGTGCACAGGTAATCAACTTCAGTTGCGTCACGCGGTCAACTCTGTGGGCCGATGTTGTCGTCCTACCTGCACCAATCAAATTGCGGTGTCGCTTCAACATGCGTCCCTATGTGAACCAACTTCAACCGTGACGTGTCGCCACTTCATCAAGCCGGGCTCTTTTCTCGGACACTTCGGAACCGGCTTGGGGGCTGGGACCTCGGCCAGGCCGAGGACTATGTCTTTGTCCCGCCGTAAGTCCGGACCGTATCATCAACTCCGAGCACACTAACCAGCTAAGTTGCTTTCATGCATAAAAACTCCCAGTTTTAAATTTTGTTCGGTTCGACCAAGCATTATACCTTTTTGGTAAAAAGTTGTTTGTGAAAAAAATTCCTTGTCATAACTTTGTTTGTGACACACAAATTCATGTACCTCGTTTACTTTGGGGCTTCCTTTATGAAGCCTTTCCTCTTGCATATGATTAAACTTGTACGACTTCGTTCCCTGTTCGTGTATTAGGCAACAATATGCACCATGTTGACTTAAGTGTTCCGCAAGCTGGGTTGCCTTGCTCGTGTGTTTACCCCTACGTTACCGATTGTTCGGCTAGGGAGTAAAGGGAGCACCTCTGCGATTGTCATGATCGGGTCATCCAAGCTCGGACCTCAGATTGGGTGAAGCCGAAAGCTAGCGCTCTTATTGTTTTCAATTATGGTCGGCACACAACGGAACTCATGAGTACAAAAAATCTATTGCACAAGTCTCATAGTGACAATGAGCAACCGAAGAAAGGTATCGGTGGAGGTACTATTTTCTTCAAAGATGCTTCTTACACTTCGTCAGTATTATAGCATAAGTTCCCTGAGCGTGCTTTGTCTGTTACATCCTTATGACTTGATTGCCTAGTTATCGGAAACACCGTTGATATTCTCAACAGGTGGAGTACATAACACTTTTCGGTCCTTGACCGAAGAGGGAGAGGCCGACGGTCGGTTAAGACACGTTTAAAGTTCGGGTGAACACAGAAATCATATAAGTACTTCGGTACATACAATCGTTATACATAAAAATTCTTTTACCCAAGACACTTGGGGGCTTTTAAATTTACATGAGCCATTTTATGATAAGTGTTTTCCTCTTGGCCGTTGCAAAGTTTTTTATACCGCTCCTTTTTCGACTCGCGTATATGGTCAATAGACGGATAGCCTTTCTTCTCTCTAAAAGCCGCTCCAGTATAATTTGCTAAATTGGATTCGGAGAAGTACTCCGCCTTTGGGATAAGGAGCTTGAAGCCGTAGGCTAACCCGCGTGAAGTCTTGAGATCGGATATGTCATGTTAAAGCACGACAGAAGCACAACTTTTTTCCAATTTTTGGATTGGCACCGAACACTTGATCTTGTTTGGACGTCAAGTTTTTATTGGCGTTTTTTATTCTCCAAGCTTATTGCACTTTTAAACTATTTGTGTGTTTCCAGCATAAGTCTCGCAGTGCAACGTCGGGCACCTTTAGAGGTTCGGCAAAAACATTCTCGGATATTGCAATATATGCATCGGTTTCGACTTGTGTCTTCGGTCAAAATTTAGGTTACCCGGCCCCTGTGCTTGCCTCCTATGTTCCGCTTTGTTCGGCTAGGTGTGCAAAGGGGAGAACCACTTCGATTGTGCTTCCAGCTCGCATGGTTAAGCACCTCAGTGGAGAAAGCCGAAAACTGACTGTCACAATAAGCGTAAGCTGGTCAGCGATCTGATGACTGTGTTAAACTATAACATCAATGGAGGTCACCCCATGTTAAATGATGGGCCGTTCTTAACATTGGATGAAGTGTTAACGACTTGACCTTGGTTGTCAGCGAACACTAACCGGGGGCTAGTAGCTGGCCTCCCAAATTTAAGCTCCTAGGACTAAGTGAAAGTTATAAAGCCCGCATATGTGATTGCCTCATTTCCGATAACACAACCGCCTTCGGGCACCGAGACGTCGGCTAAGGGTTGTTTTGTTACTACGAAACACCCTGCGTAGCATCTATAAGGGGATGGAAGCCGACGATGGGCCACTTTCAACTGATAAACGGTCGCAACGGAGTCAAAATAAACATATCGTCAGCATTTTTATTTAATACACGAGGGCTACCTTCCGTAATCATCGTTATAAAGACATAAATATGCATCAATTTGACTTAAGATTTTGGCCAAGCTGGTCATCCGAGTTAGTACCTCAGACTGGGTGAAGCCGAAAGCTAGCAATCTTAAATTATAACATTGGTCGGCAATGACGGAAGTTAAAAGTTTGGTTCATTAATACCATAGAGTTTGGGAACTTTCCCTGAACTAAATCCTCGATATTTTTCTCCAACGCAGAAACTCGGGGAAATTTCCCAAACTCTATGGTATTAATGAACCAAAATTTTCACTTCCGTCATTGCCGACCAATGTGATACTTTAAGATTGCTAGCTTTCGGCTTCACCCAGTCTGAGGTACTAACTCGGATGACCCGGCAGTAACAATCAAAGAGGTGCTCCCTTTACCGCCTAGCCGAACCATCGGGAACGTAGGGGTAAGCACGGGAGCCAGGCAACCCAGCTTGGCCAAAATCTTAAGTCAAATTGATGCATATTTATGGCTTTATAACGATGATTACGGAAGGCGGCCCTCGTGTATTAAATACTAATGCTGAAAATATGTTTATTTTGACTCCATTGCAGCTGTTTATCAGTTGAAAGTGGCCCATCGTCGGCTTCCATCCCCTTGTAGATGCTATGCAGGGTGTTTCCGTAGTAACAAAACAAACCTTATCCGACGTCTCGTTGCCCGAAGTTGGTTGTGTTATCGGAAATGAGGCAATAAGATATGCGGGCTTTATAACTTTCACTTAGTCCTAGGAGCTTAAATTTGGGAGGCCAGCTACTAGCCCCCGGTTAGTGTTCGACGACAACCAAGGTCAAGCCATTAACACTTCGGCCAATGTTAAGAATGGCCCATCGTTTAACATGGGGTGACCTCCATTGATGTTATAGTTTAACACAGTCATCGGGTCGCTGACTAGCTTACGCTTATTGTGACAGACAGTTTTCGGCTTTGTCCACTGAGGTGCTTAACCATGCGAGCTGGAAGCACAATCGAAGTGGTTCTCCCCTTTGCACACCTAGCCGAACAAAGTGGAACGTAGGAGGCAAGCACAGGGGCCGGGCAACCCAACTATTGACCGAAGACACAATTCGAAATCGATGCATATATAGCAATATCCGAGAATGTTTTTGCCGAATCTCTAAAGGTGTCCAGCGTTGCACTGCGAGACCTATGCTGGAAACACACAAATAGTTTTAAAGTGCCATAAGCTTGGCGAATCAAAAAATGCCAGTAAAAACTTGACGTCCGAAGAAGATCAAGGGTTCGGTGCCAATCCGAAAATTGGAAAAAAATTGTGCTTCTCTCATGCTTTAACATGACACATCCGATCTCAAGACTTCACGCGGGTCAGCCTATGGCTTCAAGCTCCTTATCCCAAAGGAGGGGTACTTCTCCGAATCCATATTAGCAAACTATACTAGAGCGGCTTTAGAGAGAAGACAGGCTATCCGGCTATTGACCATATACTCGAGTCAAAAAAGGAGCGGTATAAAAAGACTTTGCAACGACCAAGAGGAAAACACTAATCATAAAATGGCTCATGTAAATTTAAGAGCCCCCAAGTGACTTGGGTAAAAGAATTTTTATGTATAATGATTCTACGTACCAAAGTACTTATATCATATCTGTGTTCACCAGAACTTTAAACGCGTCTTAACCAACCGTCAGCTTCTCCCTCTTCGGTCAAGGACCGAAAAGTGTTATGTACTCCACCTGTTGAGAATATCAACGGTGTTTCCGATAACCAGGCAATCAGGCCATAAGGCTATAACAGACAAAGCGCGCTCAGGGAACTTATGCTATATTACTGACGAAGTGTAAGAAGCATCTTCGAAGAAAATATTTCGTCCACCGATACCTTTCTTTGGTTGCTCATTGCCACTATCAGACTTGTGCAATAGATTTTTTGTACTCATGAGTTCCGTTGTGTGCTGACCATAATTGAAAACAATAAGAGCGCTAAATTTCGGCTTCACCCAGTCTGAGGTCCGAGCTTGGATGACCCAATCGTGACAATCGTAGAGGTGCTCCCTTTACTCCCTAGCCGAAGAATCGGGAACGTAGGGGTAAACACAGGAGCAAGGCAACCCAGCTTGGAGAACACTTAAGTCAACATGGTGCATATTGTGGCGTAATACACAAACAAGGAACGAAGCCGTACAAGTATAATCATATGCAAAAGGAAAGGCTTGATAAAGGAAGCCCCCAAGTAAATGAGGTATTTGAATTTGTGTGTCACAAACAAAGTTATGACAAGGAATTTTTTTCACAAACAACTTTTTACCAAAAAGGTATAATGCTTGGTCGAACCGAACAAAATTTAAAACTGGGAGTTTTTAGCATGAAAGCGACTTAGCTGGTTAGTGTGCTCGGTGTTCATGATGAGGTTGACACTTATGGCGGGATGAAGACATAGTCCTCGTCCTGGCCGAGGTCCCAACCCCCAAGCCGGTTCCGAAGTGTCCAAGAAAAGAGCTCGGCTTGACGAAGTGGCGACACATCACGGTTGAAGTTGGTTCACATAGGGACGCGCATTGAAGCGACACCACAACTTGATCGGTGCAGGTAGGACGACGACATCGGCCCACAGAGTTGAACACGTGATGCAGTCGAAGTTGAGTACCTATGCACATAAAAATAGTGCAAGACAAAGGTACTAACAAGTAATGATAGTAATAATATACCATCTTTTTTTGAAAAAAAGTTCTTCTGCTTAATTAACTCAAGTGAAGTAAATAATTAAATAAACATGTCCTGAGCACTGAGGTCGGCACGACGGAGTGGCCGCGCGGAGATGCCAACAAAGGGACGCATGACAAGGTGACCTCAAAACTTGGTCGACACAGGAGGGATGATGACATCGGCCCGCCATGACACCATCTACAAGCATGATGTAGAACAAGACAAATAATAATAAGAAAACAAAGAAAAGAAAATTTTTTACAATTTTTTTATGCAAAATAAATTATTAAAAGAGATTTGGCCTGATGCGAGGCTGATGTGTCGCAAGGCGTCGGTGTAACGAGGTTACAAAATCCGAATTTGTAGGGTCGCCCGGGTTACGGAAAGATGAGTGCGGGAAAACGACGACATATCAGATCGCCC
This sequence comes from Triticum dicoccoides, assembly GCF_002162155.2. Classification (NCBI taxonomy): domain Eukaryota; kingdom Viridiplantae; phylum Streptophyta; class Magnoliopsida; order Poales; family Poaceae; genus Triticum; species Triticum dicoccoides. Next base: position 524,236,445 of record NC_041383.1, read on the forward strand.
TAAGACGACGGCCTCAAGGTAGACTAGACTGCAAAACCTACAGTACGAACAATCATCGACGAGTAGAAAATACTCTTTGAAATATTATTAATATGCACAATGTGAATAACTAGAACAATTGCACCTGGTAATTTTTTCGACAATGTCCAAACTGATGGCGGGTAAGGTGATTATGGACGCGGGACGTCCTGGCCGGAGTGCCTCAAAACTGCGTCGGGCCGACTAATGTACAACACGGCCGATCTGGATGCGTGGCCGCTTGAGTCCATATCGTGTACGGCTATGGGACGCGTGGGGCGGTAGCAGCCCTGACGGCTGGGAGTCAGCGCCTTAGGAGAGCAGCAAAAGACTGATCTAGGACCTGCAAATCCGATGACAATGTGGAGACCCTAACGCCCTGTTTTTCCCTTGATGTTACGTGCAAAACCAGCCCAAACTTTAATCAATCAAACCTTGAAAAACGTGTTGCAAATTAGTACAAGTATACTAGTGGTACTAGTACATTAGTATTTGTCTTATGCATGTTTGGTCGAAAGTAGAAGATGACAAGCAAACACTAGCAGATTAAAGAAAGGGAAAGAGAAGGAAGAGAGCCTCCCTGTTGCTGCTGATCTAGGCGCCTGTCAGCTGGTCTGCCTCTGCCGCACTACATGGGAAGTACGGGCGCACCTCCTCGGCTGGGTCGCCGCCTATTAAATTGCCCTTCTTTGTTAATTTCGGGGTTGACCCCAGTAGCAAGTCCGCCATCTATGCTGCTATTTACGAGCGTGTTGCGCTAGCCCGGATCCGCATACCACCAAAGAGCCCAGATCCGATCTGATTGCAAACAAATAGCACAACATGGCAGCGACGATTTTGCAGGAGAGAAAATTTACATGAAATAGATTGGACGGAAAAAATATCACCTGATCATCCCATCGATCTGCGGCGATCACCTAGCAGGCTCTCAATGAAATCACCAATGTCGGTTCAATATCCGGCGTATATCATAGTAGGGGTCCTAAGCTAGGTGTCTTGGAGCTATGGTAACATGGACACGAGGTTTTACCCAGCTCCGGGCTCTCTTGATGAGATAATACCCTACATGCTGCTTTTGATTATATCCATATGGGTGCAGTACAGAGATTGTAGTAATGAATATGAGATTGTCTATTGACTAGCATGGCCTCAGTTTATATAAGACACCGGAGGCCTAGGGTTTAGGAGAGTCCTTGTCTTGGGCACCAAGTCTTGTGGAGTCTTCCTTGTATGAGGCAGGAGCTGTCTGAACTGGCCCATGAGTAAACGGCGCTGGGGGTCCTCGGCCCAATCCAAGAGATCGGGAGACAACGTGGTGAGTAACCCCTAGTCCAGGACACCGTCAGAGAGACCAAGGCATCCCGGAAGCGTGGAGACAAAGCTCGAAGCTATGGAACAACAAGTTTTAAAGTGCCAAGGGATGGTCGAGCATGGACTTAATGCGAACCAGATGATGATCGTGGAATTCACCAACAACCACAAGCTGGACGCCAAGAACATTGGGGAGACCATCTTCAAGCTTAATGAGAAAATCAAGCATCTCCAAGCCCAGATCTATGACCTGCAAAACCAAAACTATGAGTATGACTATAGATTCAAGAGGATGAGTTTGGCTACAGATTTGAGGATCCGGAGACTCGATCATCCTTCTATGATGGTGAGCCTATGCCTTGGAAGACGGACGACATGCCTACATCATCAGCAACTCCTTCTTCACCACCTCCAAGGACATAATCACTTGGGTATGGGCACTCCCCTTGGCAACTGCCAAGCTTGGGGGAGGTTCCCCGGTATCGTATCACCATCACACTCCTATCTTTACCATTTTTCTTAGTTCGATCCTTTTAGTAATATCTTGATCTAGTAGAATGAAGTTTTGGTATGAATTAGTTTCGAGTTTTGCTTTGTGATTCTTCTATGTAATCGAGTCCGTGAGCTATATAATAAAGATTAGTGTTGAGTCAGGGGCTTTGCTATCTTGCTATGATCTTGAGAAAATAGAAAGAATAATAAAAAAAGAATAAAAGAGTTCACATTGATCTTATGAATAGTAATGACTTCACATATAAAGAGTATGAGACTTAAAAGTTATTGAAAGTTGACAAACATAGTTTTGGTCATCGTTGCAATTAATAGGAAGTAATAAAGAAAGAGAGGTTTTCACATATAAATATACTATCTTGGACATCTTTTATAATTGTGAGCACTCATTAAAATATGACATGCTAAAGAGTTGATGTTGGACAAGGAAGACAACGTAATGGGTTATGTTTTCTCACATCTCAGTTAAAGTATATTGTCTTGGATCGTCCAACATGTTGAGCTTGCCTTTCCCCCTCATGCTAGCCAAATTCCTTGCACCAAGTAGAGATACTACTTGTGCTTCCAAATGTCCTTAAACCCAGTTTTGCCATGAGAGTCCACCATACCTACCTATGGATTGAGTAAAATACTTCAAGTAATTTGTCATGTTGCAAGCAATAAAAATTGCTCTCTAAATATGTATGACTTATTAGTGTGGAAAAAATAAGATTTATACGATCGTGTGATATGGAAGTAATAAAAGAGATGGACTGCATAATAAAGGTTCATATCATAAGTGGCAATATAAAGTGACGTTCTTTTGCATTAAGATTTTGTCACTCCAACCCTAAAAGCACATGACAACCTCTCCTTCCCTCTACGAAGGGCCTATCTTTTACTTTATGTCTTTTACTTTATGCAAGAGTCAAGGTGATCTTCACCTTTCCTTTTTCATTTTATCCTTTGGCAAGCCCCTCGTGTTGGAAAGATCCTGATATACATATATATATATATATATATATATATATATATATATATATATATATATATATATCCAATTGGATTTAAGTTAGCATGAACTATTATTGTTGACATCACCAAAAGGTGAATACGCTGGGAGGCAACATTATAAGCCCCTATCTTTCTCAGTGTCCAATTAAAACTTCATAACCATAAGTATTGAGTGAGTGTTAGCAATTGTTGAAGACTATATGATAGTTGAGTATGTGGACTTGTTGAAAAGCTCTATTCTTGAGTCTTTCTGATGTTATGATAAATCGCAATTGCTTCAGTGACTGAGGTTCTAGTTTGCTAGTTCTCAATGAAGTTTCTGAACCATACTTGACATTGTGAATAGATTGTTACTTGAGCATAAGAAATCATATGACAAAATATATATATGCTACTGTTATAAGAATGATCATGATGCCCTCATGTCCGTATTTTATTTTTATCGACACCTCTGTCTCTAAACATGTGGACATATTTTTCGATTTCGGCTTCCGCTTGAGGACAAGCGAGGTCTATGCTTGGGGGAGTTGATATGTCCATTTTACATCATGCTTTTATATCAATATTTATTACATTATGGGTCGTTATTACACGTTATGTCACAATACTTATGGCTATTCTCTCTTATTACAAGGTTTATCTTGAAGAGGGAGAATGCCGGCAGCTGGGATTCTTGCTGGAAAAGGAGCAAATATTGGAAACCTATTCTACACAGCTCCGAAAGTCCTGAAACTCCACGAAAGTCATCTTTGGAATTAATAAGAATTATTGAGTAAAGAAAGTACCAGAGGGGGCCCACACCCTGGCCACGAGGCTGGGGGCGCCCCCCCCCCCCCACTGGGCGCGCCCCCTATCTCGTGGGCCCCCTGGTGGCCCTCCGGTGCCCATCTTCTTCTATATGAAGGCTTTTACCCGGGAAAAAAATCATAAGCAAGCTTACGGGACGAAACTCCGCCGCCACGAGTTGGAACCTTGGCGGAACCAATTTAGGGCTCCGGCGGAGCTGTTCTGCCGGGGAAACTTCCCTCCGGGAGGGGGAAATCATCACCATCATCATCACCAACGATCCTCTCATCGAGAGGCGGTCAATCTACATCAACATCTTCACTAGCACCATCTCCTCTCAAACCCTAGTTCATCTCTTGTATCCAATCTTGTATCAAAACCACAAATTGGTACCTGTGGGTTGCTAGTAGTGTTGATTACTCCTTGTAGTTGATGCTAATTGGTTTACTTGGTGGAAGATCATATGTTCAGATCCTTAATGCATATTAATACTCCTCTGATCATGAACATGAATATGCTTTGTGAGTAGTTACGTTTCTTCCTGAGGACATGGGTGAAGTCTTGCTATTAGTAGTCATGTGAATTTGGTATATTTTCGATATTTTGATAAGATGTATGTTGTCTATCCTCTAGTAGTGTTATGTGAACATCGACTACCTGACACTTCACCATTATTTGGGCCTAGAGGAAGGCATTGGTAAGTAATAAGTAGATGATGGGTTGCTAGAGTGACAGAAGCTTAAACCCTAGTTTATGCGTTGCTTCGTAAGTGGCTGATTTGGATCCACTAGTTTCATGCTATGGTTAGGTTTACCTTAATACTTCTTTTGTAGTTGCGGATGCTTTCAATAGGTGTTAATCATAAGTGGGATGCTTGTCCAAGAAAGGGCAGTACACAAGCACCGGTCCACCCACATATCAAATTATCAAAGGAACGAACGCGAATCATATGAGCGTGATGAAACTAGCTTGACGATAATTCCCATGTGTCCTCGGGAGCGCTTTTCTCTTATAAGAAATTGTCCAGGCTTGTCCTTTGCTACAAAAAGGATTGGGCCACCTTGCTGCATTTTATTTACTTTCATTGCTTGTTACCCGTTACAAATTATCTTATCACAAAACTATCTGTTACCTACAATTTCAGTGCTTGTAGAGAATACCTTACTAAAAACCGGTTGTCATTTCCTTCTGCTCCTCGTTGGGTTCGACACTCTTACTTATAGAAAGGACTACAGTAGATCCCCTATACTTGTGGGTCATCAGGTACCCACATTATCAAAATATACCATACGTGGTCTTCATGGCATCCCAAAAACTATGAGACTACTTTCAAGACTGTTCAATCATGGTGGCCTCCGAAGTAGCACTCAACGCTATAATAAATAACCGCGATGCCACGGGCCGGATTGCTAAGTGGGCCATCGAGCGCCTCCCGTTCGACATTATATATAAACCACGGCGAGCCATTGAATCACAAGTACTGGCTGACTTCGTCGCCGAATGGATAGAAGCTGAACTCCCTAAAGAGTACGACGCATACTCCAATTGGATCATGCACTTTGATGGCTCTAAGATGTTGGCTGGTCTGGGAGCGGGCGTGGTCCTGACATCGCCCACTAGAGATATAGTTCAATACGTACTCCAAATACTATACACACACTCCAACAATGCAGCCGAATACGAGGTTCTGTTACACGGTCTTCGGATGGCAGTCTCCACGGGCATTCAATGCCTAGAAGTGCGTGGGGATTCAAGCATTGCAATATCCCAAATAAACACAGACTTCGACACCAAGGACCCAAAAACGGCGGCTTACCGTAATGCCGTCCTCAAAATGTCAGCTCGGTTCGAGGGGCTTGAATTTCATCATGTGGTGCGAGAAAACAATCAAGCGACAGATATCCTCGCCCGTATCGGTGCTAAGCGCGACCCCGTCCCACCTAATATCTTCTTGGAAAGGCTTTTCAAGCCATCCGTGGTGTGGCAAGGGGAGACCAGCAATACTAGTCCGGATCCGACCACAACCCCAGAGCCCGAACACTCTGACATAATTGGAGGATCCGCCAACGAAATAACACCTTCGGCCCACGCAATCATGGCTGTCATCGCCCGCTGGACCGAACCCTTCTTAGCCTACCTAAATAGGCAAGAACTCCCTGGGGACCAAAATGAGGCACGTTGCATTGTGTGGCGCTCTAAAGCCTACAAGGTCCATGAGGGAGAGCTTTATAAGAGAAGCGCTACCGGAGTACTCGAAAGATGTATATCTGAAGAGGAAGGGCGGCAGCTCTTGGCCAAAATTCATGCTGGACTAGATGGCCACCATGCCGCAACTCAGGCCCTTGTATACAAGGCCTTCCATACAGGTTTCTACTGGCGACAGCCCGAGCAAACGCATAGGACCTCGTCCAACATTGCATCGGAAAGCCATATGCCACCTACCGCACTCCAAACAATCCCCATAACTTGGCCCTTTGCAGTTTGGGGGCTCGATATGGTCGGACCCCTTAAAGGAGGAAGCCATAAGAAAAAATACCTGTTGGTCATGGTGGATAAATTTACCAAATGGATAGAGGCCAAACTAGTTAAAATGGCCGAATCGGGACCAGTGATAGACTTCATATCAGGAGTCGTGCACCGTTACGGTGTCCCCCAGAGCATCATCACCGACAATGGCTCCAACTTCACAGCCGACGAGGTAAAACTTGGTGTGCCAACATGGGCATTAAGCTCGATTACGCCTCCGTCTATCATCCCCAAACTAACGGTCAAGTCGAACGAGCAAATGGTCTTATTATGAGCGGCATCAAACCCAGACCAGTGCGATCCGTGAGGGAATCAGACACGCACTAGGTTGTGGAGCTCGACTCCGTACTATGGGGACTGCGGACCAGGCCGAATCGCACTACCGGATACACAACATTTTTCATGGTGTACAACACAGAGGTGGTATTGCCACTACTAGAAAAACCCCTACTAATGGCGCACCTAGTATGGCCATTAATGGCGCATCTATGGTGCGCCATTAATAGCACGCCATTAGTAATTTTTACTAATGGCGCACCACCTGGTGCGCCATTAGTATCTGGTATACTAATGGCGCACCGCGGGTGCGCCATTAGTATAGGCCAGGGTGCGCCATTAGTATGCCTCCCAGGGGCCATGTATATCCAGGTGCTTTTGCATACTAATGGCGCACCACCACCGGATGCGCCATTAGTAACCGCGGCATACTAATGGCGCACTACCCAGTGATGCGCCATTAGTATGCACTGTCATACTAATGGCGCACTGTCATGTGATGCGCCATTAGTATGAATATTAGGTTTTTTTATTTTTTTATTTTCTGTTTTTTGCACAGGTTACAAAATGTATAATTTGACAAAATATAGACACCACACATCAACAACAGATTCATCGACTACAATAGAAGATTAGTCTTTGAATACAATTCATCATATTAGTCTCCTAATACAATTCATCATATTAGTCTCCGAATTGAAAAGACCGAACAAAGATAGAACATTATATTACAAGTCTCGAGACCGCGAGTAGCGAGTTTGTCTTCACATTACAAGTCGATATCGATCATCTAAACTACCATCACATAGAGGAGAGCTGCGGTCATCACGATGAGCATCATCACGATGAAACTCGTCTTGATCCGGTTCCTCCAACGCTCCCTCCCCTCTCCCGCTAGATAGCGGGTGTATCTAGATTCGGCCTCGGCCCTAGTGGTGTACCCTTTGTAACTGTTACCGCTGAATCGGTGAACCTGTCTCCGACACTCCTCCCAGTCATCGTAGACTCCGGGAACCTTACCCTTGTACACGACATACGTCGGCATCGCTATGCACTAGCCAAACGAAACGTTAGTACCAATTCACAGACAATACATAAGCAATATATAAGTATGCAACAGAACGATCGGAAGAGAAAAGCAAGACATTAATAGCATCGATTACATCTAAGTTGAACGACTCTCGAAACCAAAGAGACATACTACAAGTTCATTAAAGTTTAATTACAACATGAGCCAATCGATGTTTCAGAACAAGACACAGCATCACTGCTTTCGACTCGACTCAAGGGACCGAAGCGGGGATGAAGCCGCCGTCTATCGTGGGAGTCATGAAATAACGGTCGTTGTCATCCTGCATTTGTAGCATTGTGTGGATGTCATTGTTGGACGGTTGATTTCTGAGGTAGAACTGCCCCGAGGTACGAAGGACATCTTGATGGATGATTTCCGCAAACTCCGACTGGATGCGAAAGAATTCTTGTCGGAGGTCCGCGTCCTGGATTGCTGACACGCTCGCGGCCCAATCTTTGAGTTTACTCAGTAGCAGAAGTTGATGATGGTCCCGTACGATCGCCCGCATGTGATGGATGGCGTAGTTGGCACCCTTCTGACCGCCAGGCGGCTGCTTGACGCAGCAGAACGTCGTATTGTGGGAGAACACGTGCTTGCCGTACTTACGAATAGGCCTGGTGAAGGTGCCTCCAGATTTGGCGTAGCCGGGGAAAACATCATCAAGAACCTTCTTGACATTTGTGTAGTCTACGTTCGACTGACGGTCCGGGTCGAAATACGTGGCCATGGAATATTTGGGGCTTAGGAGGATGAGCGTGCAACGTGTGTCACTGCAGAAAACACGGAATGTTAAAAGAAAAACGATCGAAATGTAAGAATTCATATGTTACGGGCCGGTTGAGGGGAGGACTTACTCGGGAAAGTAAGGCACGAGGAAGTTATCCTTATCTTGGTTTGCCAGAATGACGCCTTCGAGGTAAGAACTCGCGACTTGCCGGTCCCCAGCGCTGCCCAAGATCTTGGCACGCATGTAGAAGGGGTCGACTATCACGACGTCCGGGGTCTTGTCGCGAATGATCCGCATCTCCATACTCAGCGAAAATAGCCGAACGAAGGTGTAGTGCAGCGGATGAAGGTTCAACATAGCATGGATTTCATCAAAACGCAGGACGATCGTACGCCCGATGGAGTTATCCACAAAGCCCTTGCCCTCTGGCACCTTGGCCGCGAAAACTGGGTATGCCACATCCTTCTCCCTGAGACGCCGCTTCTCCAAAGAAAGAACACTGTCATGCAGACTCCGCATAGCACCGGTTGCAGCATTGAGCATATTTGTCGGTAGCATCGCCCTACCCGCCACATGCACCCTCCTCGAGATATCCTGCGGTGAAGGTGGCCTGTCCTGAGCATGGATCGTACTCGGTGCCGGCTGGCTCGCACCCTTCTTAGTCTTTCTTTTGCGTGCCTTCTTCTTCTCCTGTAATGGGACCGAGTTCTGCTCACAGACCGCCTTCTTGAGTGTGTTGGGGCTGATAATATTTCGCACCTCGCCTATCTGAGGCTCGGTGAAGTCGGCAGCTAGAGGCGTCTCCTGAGAGCTGAATGCCAGACGGCGCCTGTTGCAACTTGGCTTCTCCGCGGTACCAGCTAGATCGCACACATCTTTTGTTGGGTTTGGTTCTTGAGAAGGAGGCCCCATGAAGTCGCCATCGTACCCATGATTGGCAAAGTACTGATCGACGTTGCCAAATGTATCATCGTCGTCGTCGTCGTCGTTCTGATCCTGTGCCATATGCATGTTTGGATCCAGTGGCATAGGGATGTCCGGCACCGTTACGGCGGTCTTGCCATGGGGCCGACTTGGCGCCAGCACGACTGGCGGTGTTGTCTTTGGGGTGGTGTCCCCCGCCCCCAAACGAATCTGGCTCTTCGGCCAAAGTAGGGGCCAGCTCAGGCAGGCGCTGAGGGTCATCACGTCTTCATCGTCGGCCCCGACGGGTCGAATCGGAGGTAACAAGTCGTCGCAGCCTGGCAGCACCCGAACCAGTTGAACCCTAAACAAGTTGGGTGGCATCTGGGTACCGTGGAACAAGGGGTTGCCCGGTTGAACGATTTTCCCCTTGGCGACATCGACCAACTCATTGTTCACGAAGTGGAGGAGAGTGCACGGAACGTCGGCGGCGCCCTGCGAAAACATGTAGGGCGTCAGGGATGCCCAGTCAAAGGCAAGGAGATGAAGTCCTCGGCCGAGAGAGGCTTAATTAGTTACCGTGATGATGGCATCGAGCTCGGCTAATGTCGACGCACCGCCAACGGCGGGCGTGCAGTTGACGTAGGGGCCGCTTGCTGAAGAGGTGTCGGCCGGCGTACACCCGGGTGCATTAAGCTCCCGTGCCGGCGTCGGAGACACCAATGCCGCCTCCGTCGGAGGCACCAATGGCCCCGCCATCGCATTATGCAAGTTGCTGGCCGTGAAGCTAGGAACCGGGGGCGGCCCCTGTTGGCCGCCCGCAATCCACGCACTCAACCCCGAGGGCAAGGTACGCACAAGGGCGGTGATCGTCGCTCCGAGTCGTTGTTCCACTTGCTCTTGGACAATCTCCGGAATCCGCGCCACCTATGCCTTGAGTTCTTGAACCTCTCGCGCCTGGCTTTCCGAGCTGTTCTTTTTCTCCTTCCGCACACCAGCGGTGTAGTATGACCCCCATTTTGTCGACAAGCCTTTGCCGGCCACACGACCAGCTGACGTCAGCTTACTGAGCTTATCCTTGTTCTTCATTACATTTCAACCCCCTATTTAGAGTGGTGTCCCAAGGGTTGCTCTTAGTCGACCCGTCGCTACTGCTTTCAGTCGCCTGCGGAAGGAATGTGAACCATTTAGAAATCCGGCTTCATTAATTAGAATGCAACCATATGGAGCTAATTACGCGGGGGTGTATTCCTTACTAGAACAAGCTCAAGCTGCCTGGTCTTCGGATCCATGGTAAGCTCCTTTGTTTTTGGGTCCTTCTTGTACTGGGCCCTGACAAAGTTCCTGGTCTGCTTGTCATCGTATTTATCGAAGAGGGGCGGTAGGCCTTGCTCGCCATGGTCCGCCTCCTCCTTGTCCCATATAGGCTCCGCCACTCTGTAACCGCCGGGACCGAGTGTGTGTTCCCCTATGTTCAGCTCCCGCATTTGTTTCCCCCACTCACTTGATTGGGAGCTTGCGGTGCTCGAGCAATTGATCTTGAAGTCGTTGTAGTCATCTTCGGTGATCGAAGGATTTTCTCCTTGATCTTCTGATAACTCTCACCTTTCTCGATCATTCTCTTCACATTGCTTTTCCAAGTAGACAGGGCCTTGCTCATCTTCGTGAGGGCAGCATTGTTCACTTTATTCCCTTTGAGGCTTGTGTTTTCAAATTCAGCGGGGAACTTGTATCGTTCGTGCAGCTTCGTGAAGAGGAGGTTGCGCAAATTCCCTCGGTCAGGATGCCTCAGGTTCTCGGTGTTGATCGAGACGGTGCTCCGGACAATGCACCCGAGCTGAAGCGAGTACCCCTTGACTATTCGTTCGGGCGCCGTTGGATTCCCGTTGGAGTCCACTTCAGTAACTTCCTCCTTGAGGGTGCGGAGCATGATCGGGCGCCGGTCCTTCCGTTGCCTCTTCGGTTGGCTGCCATCTGTGCGTGTGCCACCATCATCAGTGGTGGCATCCTCGGCGGCACCATCAGTGGTGGCATCAGTGTGGTCATCCTCGGCGGCATCATCCGTGGTCTCAGGATCGGTGGGGAAGGCGGCGGCCTCATACAAGTGAGGTTGTTCCTCCATCTCCTGGGACAGCTCCCAGAATGCCTTGCCGCCCGAACCCCCGGCCTCATCGTTGTGGGCCATGTTTCTCTCTAAGTAGAAACAAAGTTTGGTCAAAAAGTTGGTTATTGTCAAGGAACAAGATCATGGTCTCATCATTTAGGGTTTGTCGACACCGAGGCATCCTAAAATCTAAGCTTTTATCATTGAGGGTTTTTCGACGCCGAGGCACCCTAAAAGCCTAACCTTTCATCATTTCGGTTTTTATCGACACCGAGCCACCCTAAAAGCCATGCATTAGTCACAAGTACGCCGAGGCACTTGATCCTACTTAATTAACTACTAATATACCCCGGCCCATGCATTAGTCACAAGTACCCCATATGTCCTATTTTTAGCAAAGTCATGCTAAAATTCATGGAAAATTTCAGCATGACCTTTGCTGAAAATAGGACATATGGGGTACCCGAATTTGCCGGAACGGAAGTTAATCGACATTCCGGCAAACTCAAGGGCCTCTCGGGGTACCTGCAATATCATCACGACCTGATGGTCGGAGACAAAACCCAGCAAACTAGCACCACAATGTGCCTCTACTTTCATATGGATGAAAAGGCCACAATGTGCCTCTACTAGCACCACAATCTTAGTTAACTTCTGGGGACATCAGAAAGTTAACATCCGCCTGATTATTATGAAGACTTCACTGCCACTGTTTACTCAAACTTAAGTTAGTAATTAAAAATATAAAATAGGATAACCCAGTGACAGGACTGTTGGTTGATGTCACAAAAAAGTTGCAAATCTCAACATGTTCTACAGTTGTTCAAATTATCTTACTGTATTTAGAACAAACTAACACCACAGAGTCTACCAATTCAGGTAGAAGCCATCATTCATTACAAATTTGAATATATGATATTCCAGAAAATAATCTATCTACAAAATGAGATACATTCCGTTTGAACTACCAAAACTGTAACCAACGTTATTACCTAATTATGAAAAAAGTGCAGTACATATAAATTATTTCATCACTGAGAGGAGATAACCAAAAGTTTCCAAGCAATATGATTAAGAAAATGGGATTTAGGCATCCAAATGCCACAAAAGAGCAAATCACATTTTTAAACCAAGTTACACAAAGAAAATGCACCTAAGCACCAAGAGGAACTGTTACAACTCCATAAGGTATATCCAAGTCACTGCTACTCATATTCAAAAAACCTAACTCCAATATAACCAGAAAGATTGTAAAACATTATATCTCCCTGCTGACACGAACTGAAAGCGTAACAAAAATACCTATTATTCTAGGCAGCTGCCTTGCTAGTGATTCGGTGTCGTCGCAACTGGATCCCTCCCACTCGACCTGCGATCTTCTACAAGGAAAAAGTAGCAGCTCAGTCAACAACCATATAATTATACAAGGAAAAAATGCTACTTGGCACAAGTGTAAACAAGAAGCTTGAGGTAGTAGCAGATTGAAGTGATAAAGTGCAAAGGAGAAGCTTGAGCTAGTAAACAATTTCTGAATGTTATAAAGTGGGGAAAGTAAAATAAAATTCATGACTAGTCATGGCACTAGAAAAGAGATGAGATTTCACAAAACCAGAGCCAAGCATAGTCCAGAATGTCAAATGTTCAGTTAGTTAATTATTACAGTCCTTTGCTAAAAGAGATGATCCGTCCAAGAAATTTAATACTAGATGCATGCAGTCTATTGAGGATCTTTTAGTGAATGACTAACAACAAGTAGCCGAGCTTGCCCAAGAAAGATTAGATTCAGAAGTGCTGGCTGCTGCTAGTGAATGGAGCTGACAGTTATACAGTGTCAATTGACAGTAAGTAGAGTGAGATGATCAAACGTTTGTGTTAATTGACAGTGGCTTGTCCTGGTTTACCTTGGGTAGATAGCCCATGAATGCGGAACAGATACTTACATTCATGCCGTGAGATAAACTTATTTTCAGGTATAAACCATGGACAATTACCCGATGATACAGTGCATTTTTCTTCAGTGTATGTCCAGTGCATTTTTCTTCTTCTTTCGTTGAGTAGCATAAATTAGACCTATCATTGTGTAAGATGCAGGAGTACTTCTTATACTTTGTGGCATTGCCATACTTAGCCAAGAGTCCCCATTTCTTATATTCTGTGAGATGCAGTCATCTTTTACTCCAGTTCTTATAGTATTTTGGAGTACATTGCCTGTTATGCTGCTTGCAAGGTTAGCATAGGTTCAGAAATGGGGACTAAAAAACAGTGCTTTAATTTTTCAAGTTTAAATTTGAATATCAACAGTAGTGATTTTACACCCAGTTCAACAGTGATTTTACCTCGATTTCAACGGTAATTTCAGCAGCAGAGTCGGTCTGTTAGCATGTTCAACAGTGATTTTACACCCAGTTCAACAGTGATTTTACCCAGTTCAACAGTTAGCATAGGTAATTTCAGCAACGGTAAAAAATCTTAACCCTAACAGCATAGTGGAGCGCGTCTGTTAGCATGTCTTCCCTTTCTTGTTAGCTTGTCTCTCAAAAAGAGAAGCAATGGTTCCGATCCTCTTAATTCTTCAATAATTACATTCTATCAATCATAATGACATAGTTGAACAAATTATATCCAAAATTATGTGTATGAGTTCATCAGTTCATCTACTTGTGCACTACATCTAGTGAGAGAAGGAAGCCCGGTAAGGGGTTATTTTTTGGCACAAACAGAGATGTTCTAACTATTTTCAGTATCAAGGCATTGCAGTTTGAATCATCTTATCAGTGTCTCTACAAAAATAGCTCAGAATTATGATTCCATTTCCACATTGATCTTTGAGCAATATGGTGCATTGTTTTGCTTCAGGTGATCTGTCCCAGAGCAGCATCCGGACCAAAGCTTTGCAACCTTACAGCGGCGCGTGCACACACGCACGACGTGTTTCAAAGAGCTAAATCATGCTATTAGCTGGGCATATGCAGCAGGAACAACCAAACTTGAAGAAACTCATGCTAAAGAATTTAAAAGCTTCTGCAATACAAAGATGACAATTCACAATTCTTGCTAGTAAATGCATCAGATTTAGAATTCTTGTCAGAAGCACGGATACATGTTTAGAATTCCATCATTGGAAAAAAGAGAGATGCAGGCTGGTGAAAACTTATCCTAGGAGGCAAACTCTCTTTGAGAACTTTGTGTTAAAAAATGCACAGTAAAAAGCACACTGTAGAGGGGGAGAGGGGGAGAGGAGGAGGGGGAGCTCACGGGGGTGGTGGTGCTCCGGCGACGGTGGTGT
>NC_041383.1:524251264-524251921 GCF_002162155.2 Triticum dicoccoides
AGGAGAGGGCGGAGAGGCAGGGCGGCGGCGGTGGAGCGGGCGCGGGCGGGGGCGGAAGGGGAGAGGGTGGCGGCGGGGGCGCGTGGGCGGCTGCGGCGCAGTGGGTCAGGGCAGCGGCTGCGGCGGCGGTGGATCGAGGGAGAGGGAACTGGCGAGGGGGAGAGGGAAGGGGGCATCAGGCGAAGGGGGAGAGGGAAGGGGGGATCGGGCACAATACTAATGGCGCACCACCCCTCGGTGCGCCATAAGTACATCCATACTAATTGCGCACCTCACCGTGGTGCGCCATCAGTATTTTTTTTATTTCAACTCGAGCCAACAGGTTATGTACCACCAGAACTGATCCACATCAAGTCCCCTCTACTAGCTCGACTGGACAGCACCTAGTTCTCACACCAGGAGGTCCTGGGTTCGACTCCCAGGCTCCACAAATTTTTTTAGCATTTAAAAAGCTGTTTGATACTTATTTGTGTTTAAATATGTTCAAACTTGTTTAAATAATAACAGTAATATTTTTTTATAAGACAGTAGCATTTAAAAAGCTGTTTGATACTTATTTTTTTATAAGACGGTGCGCGGGGTGCGGGGGGTCGGCGGCGGCGGTTGAGTAGGGGAATCGAGGGTGCGGGGGGTCGGCGGCGGCGGCCGGTGGACTGG
>NC_041383.1:524252313-524264277 GCF_002162155.2 Triticum dicoccoides
CCACAATTTTTTTTGTTGCATTTAAAAAGCTGTTTGATACTTATTTGTGTTTAAATATGTTCAAACTTGTTTAAATAATAACAGTAATATTTTTTTATAAGATAGTAGCATTTAAAAAGCTGTTTGATACTTATTTTTTTTATAGGACGGTGCGCGGGGTGCGGGGGGTCGGCGGCGGCGGTTGAGTAGGGGAATCGAGGGTGCGGGTGGTCGGCGGCGGCGGCCGGTGGACTAGGGGGTGCTCGGCGGCGAGGGGGACCGGATCTGGCGAGGTGGGATAGCGATCGAGATGGAGGGGGATCGAGATCGAGTGTCCATGAAATACCCATGAAATATTCATGATAGTTCAAAAAGTACCCATGAAATACAATCGAGAAATGAAGGCTACGATTTAAATACAATCGATCTTAGCTAGCTATCTGTTCACAATCTTCTTGCCCTTCTTTTTCGCAAATGGAGTTCTTCTGTGGAACGGACGTCCTTTAGGTAGGGTGGTCCTGCTTCTTCTTGTGGTGTATGCTGCTACTTCATCATCGTCGTCATGTTCGATCCTCGGGTCGCCGTACTTGTCGAAGTCTTGCTCATTGGCTACTCCATCCATTCCGATGATCTTCCTTTTGCCTCTCCTCACGACAACACGACTGGGCTTTGGCGGGTAGGTAATGAAGAAGCATTGGTCCACTTGAGAAGCCAGTACCCATGGCTCATTATTCGCGGTGACGTTTGCGCCAGCGGTCTTGGATTTGGCTTCGGGTATAACCATGGTGGTGAAATACCAGTCTTCTTTTATGACGTTCTTGGCCCATCTGACACGGAACATCGGGACCTTCTCTCCAGCGTAGCTCAGCTCCCAGATGTCCTCGATCCTTCTGTAGTATCTGTCGTTGTCGTTACCGGTGTAGGATTCCATCGTTACCCCGAAGTTCTGATAACCATCGCTCTTCATGTCCTTGGCCTCGGTGTAGAATGTGTAGCCGTTGATATCGTACGCCTCATAGGTCATCAGGTTGTGCTCGGCGCCCTGTGACAAGGCGAATATGAGTTGTTCTTCCGCGGAAGAATTCTCATGTAAAGGGTACGACAGAAGCTTCTGCTTGAACCAACGCGTGAAACATGAATTGTGCTCTTTGAGTATATCTCTGTCCGTCCTCTGTTGGCCTCGGTCATTGGACGTCTTCTTAATAAAGGTTTTGTGCTCTACCACCCAAGGATCAACCACGTCTATGTGTTGTAGCGCGACTAGGTTTGCTCTTTCAAAGTCGGCGAGTCGACCCTCGAAGTCGACATGCATTTCGCGGCGACCCTCACGGTGACCCCATCCAGCGAGCCTGCCGAGGTGCCTGTTGACGGGCAAACCAACGGGGTTCTCGATGCCTAGATAATTTGTGCAGTAGGAGATGCACTCTTCGGTCAGAAGGCCCCTGGCTATGCTTCCTTCTGGACGTGACATGTTGCGAACGTATCCTTTGATGACACCATTCATCCTTTCGAACGGCATCATGCTGTCCAGGAACGTCGGCCCGAGTTGGATGATATCCTCCACTATATGGACCAGCAGATGCACCATAACGTCGAAGAATGCGGGCGGGAAGTACATCTCAAGCTCGCATAGTATCACCACAATCTCTTTCTGTAGCCTTCTGAGTTGCCTCACGCCAATCGACTTCCGAGAGATGATGTCAAAGAAGTTGCATAGGCCAAATAGCGTTTCACGGACGTGCGCGTCCATGATCCCACGGATTGCAACTGGAAGTATCTGCGTCATCAGCACGTGACAGTCGTGAGACTTCATCCCGCTGAACTTCTGCTTCGCTGGGTCTAGGTATCTGCTTATCTTCCCCGCGTAACCGTAAGGAAGTTTTACTCCTAGGAGGCAGGTGAAAAACTGCTCGATCTCCTCCTGACTTAGAGTGAAGCACGCGGGAGGGTAGTCATTTCCAGTCTTCTTGGCCTTTTTGCCTTTGCGACGACTTTCTGTGTCCTGCTTCGCTTCATCATCATCATCATCATCATCATCATCATTATCATCATCATCATCATCATCATCATCATCATCATCATATATAGCGTGAAGCTCCTGCCTGATGCCCATTGATTTCAAGTCTGCCCTTGCTTTCGGCCCATCTTTGGTCCTCTCTGGCATGTTGAGCAGGGTACCAAGCAGACTCTCGCACACGTTCTTCGTGATATGCATGACATCAAGGCTGTGAGGCACATGGTGGATCTTCCAGTACGGCAAGTCCCAGAAAACAGACGTCGTTTTCCATACCTTCAGCAGCGGCTCTGGCGCCTTTCGCTTCTTTCCCGGCTCTGGCGCCTTTTGCTTCTTTCCCGGCAGTGGGCAGTCTTTCCAATTTTTCAACAGCTTGTCTATTTCCTCGCCGCTCCTCGTACACGGGCGTTTTCGGGGTTCGGTTTCACCATCGAACAGATCCTTGCGTTTCCTCCACGGGTCATCGTCGCGAAGCCAACTTCGATGTCCCATGAACACGGTTTTTGAAGACCCGGGATCTCAATCTAGCTGGCGATACGTTGTGTCATCCATGCACCTTACGCATCCAGAAAATCCGTGGACTACCTGCCCCGCAAGATATCCGTAACCGAGATAGTCGTGCACCGTCATGAGCAGTGCGGCTCTCATAGGGAAATATTCTTTCTCTGCGGCGTCCCATGTATTGGCTGGCATTTTCCACAGCGTGTCAAGCTCCTCTTTCAGCAGCCCCAGATACAGATTGATGTCGTTCCCTAGTTGTTTCGGCCCTTCAATTAGCATACTCATGTGAATGTACTTCCTCTTCATGCACAACCAGGGGGGAAGGTTGTACATCCACACAAACATAGGCCAGGTGCTATGTGTGCTTCTCTGGCTGCCAAACGGATTGACTCCATCGGTGCTCGCGCCCAGCACGATGTTCCTTGGATCGTTCCCAAATTCTGGGTATTCGAAGTTCAATGCTTGCCACTGGCTCGCATCCTTAGGGTGACTCGGCATCTTAACTTTTTATCTATCTCCGGATCATTTGCGTCATCTTCTCGCTTCTTCTCCTCCCTATCCGCGTGCCAACGCAGGAGCTTTGCTACCTTAGGATCCGTGAAATACCGCTGCAGACGAGGAGTGATCGGAAAGTACCACACCACTTTTCGAGGAGCTTTCTTCCTCTTCTTGTATCGAGTGACACCGCACACCAGACATATGGTAGACTCCGCGTGCTCGTCCCGATAAATGATGCAATTGTTCATGCACACATGGTATTTCACGTGCGGTAAATCCAGAGGACACATGATTTTCTTCGCCTCCTCCAAACTGGTCGAGCACTTGTTCCCCTTGGGAAGACGTTCGTGCCAGAATGACATGTTCTCGTCGAAGCATGCGTCGGTCATTTTGTGTTTTACCTTCATCTCCAGAGCCATGAGCGTTACTTTCAGGCGGGTATCCTCGGGCCTGCATCCTTCATACAATGGAGTAACCGCGTCTAACTCAAGTTGATCCATCTTGGCTTTCTCTCGGGCGGCAGCTCTTGCGTATCCGTCTGCTTGAGAAGCAGCTCTTGAATATGAGGGTCCTGCACCCAGCCCATCGATGGTCCAGCGTCGTCTGCTCCGCCGACATCATCATCATGTCCTGCATCTTCTACATGATGACTGTGTACAACATCACCGTCGTGATCATCTCCTGGGGATTCTTCGTCTTCTCGCCCCCCCCGAGCCGCGGTGGTTGTCTTGCTGCCCTTCCTCATTTCTTGCCCGGCCCCCATGGACGACTTCGTAGTCATCTTCATCACCTTGCCACCGATAGCCATCCATGAAACCACGCAAGAGCAGGTGGTCCCGCACCAGCCCGGAATCCGGGTCCGCAATAAGGCTATTCAGCTTGCATCTTCGACACGGACATCTTATCTCCGTCTCGTTCTTTTGAAGCATCTCGGCCTTCGCGGACCTCAAAAACCTATTCACGATGCCTTCGGTCATCGTGCAGACCATGGTCGCCTGCGGGGTAGAGCAAAACGATATTTTAGAACCAAGAAAAAATTTGGCATGACTTTCCCTAAAAATAGGACCAAAAAGAATGCTTAATGCCATAATTCTTGCCGAAACGGAAATGAATCAACATTCCGGCAAAATATTGGCAACTATCGCATTTCAAATGCCGGTACACCTCCAAACACAAACACATGCAAAACCACAAACATATGCAACACCACGAAAATACATAGATCTAGCTAGGCCATAAAAGTGCATGTGCACATTGTTGTAGGGAGAACAACAAAAATATAGCTTCCCCCCTTACTTACCTAGCAAAACAAGGTAACTTAACCACTTAATTTGAATGAATCTATGGTGGAAATGAGGTGAAAAAGAGGAGGCACCCGAGACAAGGAGGAGGCGGTGGAGAGAATGAAGTGGGGAGAAAGTGAGTGTGGGAGGAGAGGCTGTCCAAAATATCTTGTTGCTGCCCACTTACTAATGGCGCACCAACCACAAATGCGCCATTAGTAATCCAGGTTACTAATGGCGCACCACCAGGGGGTGCGCCATTAGTAGTTTTGCAAAAAAAACATACTAATGACGCACTGCACCACGATGCGCCATTACTATTTTAAACTAGTAATGGCGCACCGCGTGCGAGTGCGCCATTAGTAGTTTTGCAAAAAAAGGAATAAAAAAATAATAAAAAAACAACATTAGTGGCGCACTCTCTGGAAGGTGCGCCATTACTAGTTACAACTATTAATGGCGCACTGCCTGTGGATGCACCATTAGTATGTTTGGACAAGTGCACTAGTTAAAAAAAAATTGGTACTAATGGCGCACCGTGGGTAGGGTGCGCCATTAGTAGTTTCAACACTAATGGCGCATCAGAAGGTGGTGCGCCATTAGTATATACTAATGGCGCACCACATGTCTGGTGCGCCATTAGTGTCAATTCCATCTATAGCCCTTTTCCTAGTAGTGTGCCCAGCGATATCATTCATGACTCACCTCGAGTACGCATGTATGAAGAGAGAGAAGCCGATCTTGATCGGCAGGAAAATTTAGATTCCCTGGAGGAGGAGCGTGACATCGCAAAAGCCCGTTCCGCATTCTATCACCAACAGGCTCGAAGGTATCGAAGCAGAGAAGTACGGGCCAAAACCTATAACGTTCGCGAACTCGTTCTACGCCTAACGGAGAAGAAAAAGGACATGCTCAAGCCCAAGTGGGAGGGTCCCTTCATTATTGATAAAGTTCTCACCGGAGGAGAGTACCGCCTGCATGATGCATCAGATAATCGACTCGAGCCGAACCCATGGAATGCGGCCAGACTCCAAAGATTCTACGCCTAGAGCCGAACTCCGTGTTCGTCTCCTTCCCTCCACCTTTTTTTAAGTTATATCCTCTTTCTTTCTTTCTTTTTTTATGGCCCCAAAAGCTTTAAGTGTGACTCAACTACACACTCTGGACGCGCTATGCGCGCTCACTATACCTTGTGGCTTCTTATATAGAAGCTTAATATAATTACCTTCAGGGCATCATGCCCACTGCATATGTGTCGCTTTTCCATATGTACCTTTTATTCACCATTATATGCATCGATATGACTTAAGTTTTGGCCAAGCTGGGTTGCCTGGCTCATGTGTTTATGCCCTACGTTCCCGTTAGTTCGGCTAGGGCATAAGGGGAGCACCTCTGCGATTGTTACTGCCGGGAACACCGGACGTGTACCTCAGACTGGGTGAAGGCGAAAGCTAGCGTTCTTAAGAGAATATTCGGTCGGTGAACTAAAGATGTTTCTTACCTATTACAATACAAACCCCCTGATGTTTCATATACCGCGTCTCTGTTCATAGTTCCGACATGCACATTAATGCATGTGTACCCAGGGAAAGGAACTCTTAACCGAACTATTCTCCCTGGAAGATGTTTCTTACTATCCATGTAATATAACATAGCTAGTTGGGTACTTGTCTGTTCAAGCACTTATGAACCCTACGCCTTTCCACGTGTACCCCAGTTTACATAACTGAGCGGGTATTCATAAACACTCCGGACTGTTGGGTCCGGAGGCTGAATCGAAAAGGTCCGCCATGACAAATGATTTACAATCCGGCTAGGGACAAAATATGTCAATTGAAGTACACGGTCACTTAGACCCACATACTTCTTCTTCTATACCATCTAGTATGTTGTCTAGCCTACAATCCTGTTGGGAGTACTTTGCGGCTAATCCTACCTGGTCATATACCAGACTAACAGGAATCTCTTTCCCATCTGACCCTACAGGTCCGACCAAGGCCATGTGATTCGGATCGAGCTTGGTGTACCGTGTTCTCACCATGGCCCAAGCTTCCCTCGCACCTTGTCGACAGGCAGATATCTTCCATAAACGGAAGTGCCGCCGCGCCCCCTTGAGCAGCTCTACAAGCTCCCCCATGCTTCCTGGCAGGGAGGCGGATGGCCACAAGGCCTGGGCAATACCCTGCATCACCTGCCGAACTTGTTCGTGCAGTTGCGAAAGCTCTTGCAGAAGATCGCCTGCGGATCCGGGCATCTCCTCTTCAGGATGACCAGTCAGTATACCTACAGACATAACTCTGTTAGCCCGTTTCTTCGCCGACCTGTATAAAGGTTCATTTGAGCACATACTAAAAATGCCACGTTGAAGCCTCTTATTCTCCTTCACGGAGTCAGCAAGCTGGGTCCGAACATCTTTCAATTCCACAACCAGCCGGGTATTGGCATCCTGGAGATCGTTTTTCTCTCGCCTGACCCGTGTAAGTACACGCTCGCCAGCCTCTAGTTGTCATTGAGCTCGTTGTGCATCCTCTTGTAGGATCTCCGAATTCATTCCGGGATTGCCTGCGGAATCTATTATTAGATCTGCAAACATGCTCAATACCAAATGGTACACGTAATTACATTTTTTATCGATCAAGGAAAATATTACCAGATGATGCCTTCTTGGATTCCTCCATTTCGGCAGTTGCGGTCCTTAGCTGGGCCTTACACTCCTCCACAAGGTTGTCAGAATCGTAATTTTGAATCGGATCGGAGCTCCGATGGTAGGATCACAAATCGTAGAATCTTCACTATCAGGATCGTAGAAACGTAGATTCTATGAAGTAAAATCGTAGAATCAGAGGGGTTAGTTTGGATCGTAAAGTCGTAGAATCGTATAACAGAATCGCGATTCTGACAACCTTGCTCCTCCAGCTCTTGAGACAAATGGGTATTCTTCTCTGTAAGAACCTATTCATACAAAGATCCTTAAATCAGTTGTACCAACTGTTTCAAGTCTCAGGGGCTACTGATATACATAATTATCAGATTTTGCTTACCCGCATATCTTTTAAATACTGGTATGTGGCTCTAGCAAGCCCATCTTGAGCAGCTCGGATGTACGCGTCTCCCGAGTTGAAGGCATTGAATGCCTCTTCGGAGAAATTAGGGTCGCAAAGTGCGGCCCACCGACGCCGATGATTCACAGTGCTCTCCACTTCAGAATTCGTAGCGGATATTCTATCTGCTTCCTCCATAGGAGGATCGTCCAGTGTCGTCCACACGTCAGCCTCAACCCTCGAGGTCGGTTCTGGAATCCGGTTGGTAGAGGTGTGACGAGAAGGATCCCCGGATACAGTCCGGCGGATACTCTTTCTGCCAAGACACGATGGACATTGTTATATTTTACAGATGACAATCACGTTGCATGCTTCAAATCATATCTCTTCGTGGGTGACTCGGTCGTGTTCGCTTTCCTTTTAAGCCTACCCGCTTGGGCACCCCTTGTTGGTGAGTCGCCACGGGTTCGGCACAGCGTACCGATGGCCTTCCCTATAAAGCGTAATACATGTGTGGTGGGTAAGGCATAAAGAGGGGATACTTTTCGTTTGGACTCTTGTTTTACTTACATATGATGCAGGGAGTAGGCCGGGATAGTCAGCAATGATGGCCACCAAGGCGCTGTCATAGCTTGCCTGGTAAAATGTCCTATCCACGAGCTCCACAAATATGTCCGGATCTGCTTCGAGTCTTGGGTCGAGGGCCCGGTCAGGGTCCTCTGGCTGTGGAGGCGGGTTGTGGACCTCCCTCGCAGCTTTTCGCAGTTCCTGTTATGGACTAGCAAGGTAAATATTTGCAATGAAAGACTGTGGGAATGAATAGAGTTGAGTAAAAGATAGCAACTAACCTAGCTAGGGGGGTTGTACATGGAAAATCCATCCCGTGGCTTAATGCGGATGAACTCCTCTACTTATCCTTTGTACAAATCGGACAATATTCTCGCCAGAGCGGTGGCGGAGTCCATACCTTTCAGATTGCAGCGGGTGGCATCGTCTTCTCCATTGAAGTGCCACATGGGATGCCCCCGATACTGGAGTGGCTGCACCCCCCGCATTATGCATATTGACATAACATCGATTATTGTCAATCCAGATTTGGCAAGCGTCTTTATCTTGCCAATCAGCTGGAGGACCTCTCTGCTATCTTCACTACTAGGAAAATGCCTACTAATGGCGCACCGGTTTTGCCTACTAATGGCGCACTATCGGTGCGCCATTAGTATCACGCCACTAGTATTTTTTACTAATGGCGCACCACTGGTGCGCCATTAGTATCTGGTGTACTAATGGCGCACCATGCAGTGCGCCATTAGTTTTGCCCATAGTGCGCTACTAGTGTCTGCTATACTAATGGCGCACCACATGGTAGTGCGCCATTAGTAACAATTTTTTTTTATTTTTTTCTCTTAATGTCAGGTCACTATTTCACATATGAGAAATCCAACACACATATATACAACAAGCATCCATATAACAATCATAGCCAACACACAAGTTCCATCATATATACATACATAGCCAACACATAGTTCCATCGTTACATATTACAAACGTTTCACATTGTTCATCCAACACCGTTATCCTTCAATTCACAAAAGTTTCACATTGATACAAAATAAAAACACAAATTGAAAAGAAGCACTCCATCCATGCAAGCTTCCATGAATTAAATCAAATCTGCAAAATGATAAACAAGTTAGAATAAGAAGAAGAAGAAGACTAGAAGAATACTAGAAGAAGAAGAACACTAGAAGAAGAATAAGAAGAATTTTGGAAAAGAAGAAGAATAAGAACAAGACTATAAGATTATTATGTAAACTTGATCATTTTGTGCTAACATAAGTTATTTTGGAGCTAACCTATAGGAAACTAAGCATATAAGCTCTAAGTTAGCATATTAGAGCCAACTTAGGTAAAATGAAGCTATAAGTTAGCATATTAGAGCCAACTTAGGTAAAATGAAGCTAACATATGTCATTTTGGAAAAGAAGAAGAATAAGAAGAAGACTATAAGCATATTATGTAAACTTGATCATTTTGTGCTAACATAAGTTATTTTGGAGCTAACCTATAGGAAACTAAGCATATAAGTAAGCTCTAAGTTAGCATATTAGAGCCAACTTAGGTAAAATGAAGCTAACCTATAGGAAACTAAGCATATTAGAGATAACATAGGTAACTAAGTATATATATATATCATTTTGGAGATCTGACATACCTGACAAAGTTCAGTTCTCATGCATTGTTCTTCTCCTTCTCCTTCTCCTTCCTCAGCCTGATGCGCCAAGAGCGGCGAGGCGATGGAGGCAGTGGAAGCAGTGGGATGTAGTCTTCTACCACAATTGGCGTGGTCATGTCGCCCAGCTATGGGATCGCCGGCGCCACCACCAGTGCGTGGTCATTGTCAGGCACCGCCACCATCGCGAGGCCACCTTCAGGCACGACCATCGCTAGGTCATCCTCAGCCACCTCCATCTCTTGCCCATGGTCAGCCACCACCATCTCTTACCCATGGTCAGCCACCACCATCTCTTGCCCTTGGTCAGCCACCACCAGCGCTAGGTCATCCTCAGCCTGATGCCCATCGTCATCCTGCAGCTCCTCATCCCCACTCTGCTCCTCTTCTCCCGCACTCCAGTCCGGATCATCCTTCTTGTTGTCTATGCTGCTGCCAGAATCGCTGCTGCTTTTGCTATAGCCAGAATCACTGCTGCTTTCGCTACAGCCAGAATCGCTGCTGCCAGAATCGCTGCTGCCAGTGTCGCTGCTGCTGCTCCCATTACCTGTCCAAAATGCAACAATGACCGTTAACAATCGATGTGAGACAAAGCCAAATGTAGAGGAATAAGAAGAGGCAGAACGTACCGGCATCATCATCGTCAGCGTAGCGCATGCGACATATAGTCGTGTTGAACACCTTCACGATGAGCATGGTGGCGTTGTCGCCATACCTGAAGAGAAGGAAGTACCCTAGCCGCAGGTCGTAGGCATGGTAGAACTTCTCCCACCCACGAGACAAGTACATGTGGCCCTCCTTGATCACCAACTCCACATCCCACTGCCTGCGAAACCCGCTACCGGCCTGTCGCAGCTTCACATTATTTGGAGGATCTTCACCAATCAGCATGTTCATAAAACTGTCAGGCAGCCTCTGCAGTTTGGGACAATGAGTGATGTAGCAAACAACAGATATCATAATGAGATGGGTGAAGGGGAGATCTCTCGTTTTATATACCTGCGTCATGGATGATACTGAAGTCTCAAGTATGATAGTGAAGAACTCGGAAGCATCCAACTCGTACTGCGGTGTCGCAGAGCGGCGGTGGCTGCTTCCCGCCATCTCTGATAAGCAGCAGAAGAGACCAATTAGTACCCTTACAACAGATCATAAAACATGCATGATAACAGGCATTAGTCGCAAGTACCCCATATGTCCTATTTTTAGCAAAGTCATGCTAAAATTCACGGAAAATTTCAGCATGACCTTTGCTGAAAATAGGACATATGGAGTACCCGAATTTGCCGGAACGGAAGTTAATCGACATTCCGGCAAACTCAAGGGCCTCTCGAGGTACCTGCACAATCATCACGACATGATGGTCGGAGACAAAACCGAGCAAACTAGCTTAATCCATGCCTCAGCTTATCAACAGTCATTACTTGTCAAATAAAGAAGAAGGAACAATTTATTTGTGACATAGTTACAAATGATGACAGAATGAAGCAAACACCCTACACTAGCCTAAAAACAAGTGAAGTTTCACCCATATAAGAACAAGTGAATTCTAGTCACATTGAATCTGAAAGATAATGCAAAATGCTACTTGGTATTTTCAATCTGGATACTGCATAAATAGTGTTGGAATCTTGGTAATACACTAGTTCTAGAAGAAGTAGACAAACATATATACATCCATCTAATTCTAGAGGAAGTAGACAGAAATATGCATGAACCATCTAGCATTCAAACATATATCCGGAGGACTTGAGGATTCTTTAGTCCAAACAATACATGAACAACTGCCGATATGCTTTTCTATAGACAAAATCTCTAGTCGTAAACGGAAGACGGGAAACATCAAAACTAGCAGAAGCAGACCAAATGTGCATATATTCTATCTAGCTAAAATGTTATCACTGTCCCACCCCATAGCAAGAATGTTAATATGTTATCACTAAAATGTAAGAACAATCAATCTATTTAATATGTTATCACTGTCCCTCCCTATAGCAAGAATCTTCATATGGCATCTCGAAAATGACCATTATCTCACTAAATGACCAAAATGAACATGTAACAGCAATCTGTGCACACATCTGACTAGATGATCATTACTATGATATTTTGACAGCAATATGTAGACACAGTCTGATGGAAAATTTAGCATGAGTAGTTTTGATAGTTTTTCAGTTTTGAGTTTTGACATACAGTCAGCAACCCCTCTCTGTCAGGCAAACCCCTCTCTGTCAGCAACCAAAACACACACGCACATCAAACAACGGCAACAGGAGCGCGGAGCAGATGACCCACCGTCCCGGAGTCGCCGGCGGGCTCGGCCGGGCCGTCGGGGGCAGGCGCGGTGGGCGAGGGCCGCTTGGGGGCGGCGGGCCGGCGGTGCCGGGGCGTCGAGGAGGAGCGCAGGAACTT
>NC_041383.1:524264803-524295780 GCF_002162155.2 Triticum dicoccoides
GGGGGTGGATTCCGGCGGGGGTTGGGGCGATGGCGGCAGGGGACGGAGGGGGCGGATGGGGCGTGCAGGTGCGGCGGCTGCGTACGGTTGGGGAGGAAGGGAGGGAGGGGAATAGGTGGAGGGGGGAAGCTTACTAATGGCGCACCCAGCGGCGGTGCGCCATTAGTAGTTTTGCAAAAAAAAGAATAAAAAAATTCAGTACTGGCGCACTCCCTGTCTGGTGCGCCATTACTAGTTAGAACTAGTAATGGCGCACTTCGGCCTGATGCGCCATTAGTATGTATGTAAAAATGAAAAACAAATTATAACTAGTGGCGCACCTTTTGTGTGGTGCGCCATTAGTGTCTTCCACACTAATGGCGCATCACCAACAGGTGTGCTATTAGTATATAGTAGTGGCGCACTACTTCCTTGGTGCGCCATTAGTGTCAATCCTATCTATAGCCCTTTTCATAGTAGTGCTTCCTCCTTGGGGTTCCGGGGGCGCCAGCTTCGGCATTTCTTCAATGGGGCATTTGTGAACTCAGGAAGACCCATCCAGATAGGGTCAGGAACGGAGACGTCCTCTATGTAAAACCACTCGGAAGGCCAATCTACTGATGTCTTCTTCGGAGTGCTGGACAGGAATCCGATCCCGGCGATGCACCATATCTCGGCTCCGCCCACTCAGTATATTGATCCCTCCTAATTGCGAGGGACAAGGAAGAACAACCTTTTCCATAGCTCGAAATGAGCTTCGCAACCCAGAAATAGCTCACAAAGGGCGACATAACCTGCGATGTGCAGGATGGAGACAGGAGTGAAGTTGTGCAGCTGGAGGCCATAATACTCCAGGATCCCACGGAGGAAAGGATGGATTGGAAATCCAATACCCCTCAGCAAGTAAGGGACAAGGTATACACGCTCCCCCCTGGATGGTCTGGGAAAACTCTCCGCTTGCTCCCCGCCGTCAAAAGTAGCTAATCCGGCTCGGACGGGGACAAGATATGCAGGTGGGAGAAACCCTTGGGTGTGCAACTCTACCAATTGGCCGCGGGATACGATACACTTCTCCCAGTCACCTGGCTTAGAGCTATGGGAGCGAGAGGAGGAGCTGCGGTGGCCGGCCATGATGGGATGATTTTTCGGGCGCGCTCTGATGAATCCTCGCTTGGGGGAGATGGTGTGATTTGGATCTGAGGATCCCCGTCTCTTTAATAGACGATTTATTTACATGGTTAGGGTGGCAAGTGTAAAAATGCCCCGACTTCTCGCATTCGCTCGACACGTGGAGACTGACATTATTAAGGTGCAGAAGCCGATGAGTGCAACATTAAATGGGAAGCCGGACATTGCTAGTTACAACAGGTACTATGGAGAATTTGGAGAAGAACCCGCCTTGCAATGCCAAAGACAATCTGCGTGCCGGACTCATCGTCATTGAAGCCTGGTTCAGGGGCTACTGAGGGAGTCCTGGATTAGGGGGTCCTTGGACAGCCGGACTATATACTTATGCCGGACTGTTTGACTATGAAGATACAAGATTGAAGACTTCGTCCCGTGTCCGGGCGGGACTCTCCTTTGCGTGGAAGGCAAGCTTGGCAATTAGGATATGTAGATTTCCTTCTCTGTAACCGACTTTGCGTAACCCTAGCCCCCTCTAGTGTCTATATAAACTAGAGGGTTTAGTCCGTAGGACAAGAACAATCATAATCATAGGCTAGCTTCTAGGGTTAGCCTCTACGATCTCGTTGTAGATCAACTCTTGTAATAGTCATATCATCAAGATCAATCAAGCACGAAGTAGGGTATTACCTCCATAGAGAGGGCCCGAACCTGGGTAAACATTGTGCCCCCCACCTCCTGTTACCATTAGACTTAGACGCACAGTTCGGGACCCCGTACCCGAGATCCGCCGGTTTTGACACCGACACCTAGCGCGTCGAGCTCAAAGGGTTAGAGAGACACAACAGTTTATCCTGGTTCGGGCCACCTTGCGGTGTAATACCATACTCCAACATTTTGGTGGATTGCCTCGAAGGGCTGAGGATGGACTAGTACAGTGGATGGACTGACCTCAGAAGGTGAGGTGTTCTTCAGCTCAAGAGAGCTGGTGAGGTGGTTGGGTGAGGATGAGCTTGTCTTCTATGGTGGTGGCAAAGTCCTATTTATAGTGGCCTTGGTCCTCTTCCCAAATGTTGGCGGGAAGGGATCCCACAACGGCCATATTTGAAGGGGGACAAGAAGTACATCCTATCCTGACTAAAGTGGTCTTCGCCTGTGAAAAGCCACTATTGGTGATGCTGCAGTGGGCTTGGTGATGACCTTCATCCTGCCGTCCTAGCGGTCTTGGTCTTGTTGCACCAGAATGGAAACCTTTGGCTGATTCCTCGGGACTCCGTGCCCGCTGCTTGCCTCCTTTGCACGAAATAGGAAACTGGCCTTGGTCATCATGGCTCACATCAGCTGAGCCTCATGAGGTGCACCTTGCATAGAACTCTCCACCCCTCGGGAGCCAGCCTGAGGAGGCCGATCCCCTTGGGGGTCTTGGCGTTGTCCGCCTCGCGAGGCTTGGCCACTTGCGAGGGTCTTGAGCTGCCGATGGTGAAGCTGGGCCGTACCAGGCCGTCGATGGAGCCACGCAGTGGGCCACAGGCAAGCAAGTATAGGTACCCCATATCCAGAACACTAATAGTTATCGTGTGTGCCAAAGGTGACGGGGAGGCGGATCAGCCCTAGAGGACAGGTGGAGCCATCGACAACCCCCGAGAAAGGCTTGGTGGGGAGGAGCCGGCCGTAGGGCACAAGAAGCAAGCCGAACTCTTCCACGGAGAGGACGTTGAGGCTAGCGCCGCTGCTGATGAGGATTCTGGTGACTGCCACATTGCAGATGGTGGGGGTGCAGAGCATAGGGAGTGTGGCGGTGCCGATTGTGGTCTTGGGGTGGTCCCTTGAGTCGAAGGTCAGGTCGGCCTTAGGTGCCACCCAGCCTGAAGGGGCTCCCCACTGCACGTAGGCGGCTCCCGCCCTGCGGAAGAATTACTTGACGTTGCGGTCCGAGGCCGGCACCTGCGAGCCGCCAAGTAGGGTTGCGACAGCATGGGGCACTGGTGCCGCGAAGCAAGCGATGAAGAGGTCGCGCAGATCTTCCGAGGATGCCACTGAAGACTTCGGCAAGCCCAGGAGCCAGGCGCGCGACACACCCATTGTTGGATGTCGGGTTCCGTCAAAACCCTTAAGGTTCAAACTCTGGGGTGCGCACGAAGATCTTCTTCATTCCGATCCACGTCCCAAAACTTCACCGCGAATCTAAGCTACACGATGAACAACACAAGAGTCGCGAGGTATATACTGGTTTGGGACACCGTTGTGGTTTAATACCCTAATCCAGTGTGTGGTGTGGTGGATTGCCTCTAGGGCTAATGATGAACAGTATAGAGGAAGAACAACCTCGCAAGGGGTGTTCTTGTGGTGGAGTGCTTGGAGAGGAATTGCTCCGTCTCTATTGGCTATAGGTCAGATCCAGATGCCTTCTACTGTGGTGGCTATCTCTATATATAGAGGCCCTGGTCCTCTTCCCAAATATTGAGCGGAAAGGGAGCCAACAACGACCATTTTGAAGGGGGACAGCTAGTACAACCTATCCTGACTAAAGGTGGTCTTCGACAGTCAAAAGCACTGGTGATGACGCTGTCTTGGGCTCCACGGTGATCTCCGTCCTACCGTCCTGCTGGTCTTGGTCTTGTTGCACCAATATGGAAACCTTTGCACTACAAAAAAAAGACACATCCGTGAAATTTTGGGCTGAGCGAATTTTTTTTTCTGTCATACATATGACACTTCTATGACGATAATTGTGACAAAACCCGATAATTGTGAAAAAAATCATGACAGAAAATGGGCTTTTCGTCCTGGGCGGGCCGGAGACGCAGCTGCATGACATTCTTTGGGTCATGCATGACGGAAAAAACCGTGGTAGAAGCAAGGGGGAGGAAAATTTCGGGGCGTTGCCGGTTACAGTGGGAGGTCGGGGGCCGAGCGATGCGCGTTCCTCTCGTACACGTACGCGCGTGTGTGCGAGGCGTTGGCTCTAACTGAACCCGAGCAAGGCGTTGGGCTCTAACTGAACCCGAGCGATTGCACTGCAGGCTACACGTTACTGAACCCGAGCGATCGATCTGTGGCTGTTAACTGAACCCGATCGAGCGATTCCTTCGCTACTGCTGCTAGCTGAAGCCGATCGATGCTGCCTCTGGGATGAATAGTGAGTGTTGCCGGGGGGATTGGATGAACAGTGAGTGGTGGCATTGCCTCTGGATGAACAGGACCCCGTGGTGTGGTGGAGGGCTCGATGAACAGTAGATGGTGGAGGGGTTCCCGTGGAGGGGTGGTTGAACAGGACCCCGTGGTGTGGAGGGTTGGACGAACAGTAGACGGTGGAGGGGTGGTTGAACAATAGCGAGTGGAGTAGCGTGCGGTGGAGGCTGGATGAACAGGAGCCCGTGGAGGCTGGAGGAGGTCGACGGTAGCCCGTGGAGGCTGGAGGAGGTCGACGGTGGAGATGAACAGTATCCCGTGGAGTCCCGTTTTGCGGTACCCCACACCCCTCCCGATGAACAGGACCCCCGTTTCGACCGTAGCGCTCCAACACGAGTCCATTTCGTTCGTTTTGCGGTACGCCACACCCCTCCCGATCAACAGGACCCCGTTTCGACCGTAGGAGGTCCGTTTCCTCTGTTTTGCGGTACGCCACACCCCTCCCGATCAATAGGACCCCATTCCAAACGTAGGAGGTCTGTTTCCTCCATTTTGCGGTACAACAGGCCTCGTTTCCATCGCCCGTTCCGTCGAAGCCGTCCCGATGAACACGATCACGCATTCCGTTCCGACCCAGCCGGTTGGCTCCCCATGAACACGACGACGACGCTGTTTGTCCGTTCCAACCCAGCCATGTACATATATATGCATGAATAGGTGTTCGAGACACTGCCCGTATGTACGTACGTGGCCGTATTTTCTTTCTTGCACCCTGGCCGTTGTACGTACGTGTACATGCTACGTGCACACCTCTACTATGACACGTGCGCGCCTCTACTACGACACGTGCGTGCCTCTACATCGACCAGTATGTACGTACACGTTCGCGACCAGAATGACAATGCTATGTACGCTTCGACCAAGTGGGTCCCGACTGTCAGACACTTCCTTGCCTGCAAAGATGTAGCTGGTGGGTCCCAGCAGTTAGGGGGGCGAATCGTTATGTTTTTTTTGCCCAGACGCACTTCCTTGCGTGCGAAGATGTAGCGAGTGTGTCCCAGCAGTCAGGGGGGCAAATCGTTTTTTTTTTGCTCGGACGCACTTTGAGGGAGTCCTGGATTAGGGGGTGTCCGGATGGCCGGACTAAGACCTTTGGCCGGACTTCTGGACTATGAAGATACAAGATTGAATACTCCGTCCCATGTCCGCATGGGGCTTTCCTTGGCGTGGAAGGCAAGCTTGGCGATACGATATGAAGATCTCCTCCCATTGTAACCGACTTTGTGTAACCCTAGCCCTCTCCGGTTTCTATATAAACCGGAGAGTTTTAGTCCTTAGGACGAACAACAATCATACCATAGGCTAGCTTCTAGGGTTTAGCCACTCCGATCTCGTGGTAGATCTACTCTTGTACTACCCATATCATCAATATTAATCAAGCAGGAGTAGGGTTTTACCTCCATCGAGAGGGCCTGAACCTGGGTAAAAACATCGTGTCCCTTGTCTCATGTTACCATCCGCCTAGACGCACAGTTCGGGACCCCCTACCCGAGATCCGCCGGTTTTGACACCGACATTGGTGCTTTCATTGAGAGTTCCTCTGTGTCGTCGCCTTTAGGCCCGATGGCTTCTTCGCTCGTCAATCGTGATGCGGTCCTGGATGAGACTTTTCTCCCCGGACAGATCTTCGTATTCGGCGGCTTCGCACTGCGGGCCGACTCGTTCGGCCATCTGGAGCAGGTCGAAAGCTATGCCTCTGGCCATCAGGTCAGGTTTGGAAGCTTAAACTACACGGCCGACATCCGCGGGGACTTGATCTTCGACGGATTCGAGCCACGACCGGGCGCGCCGCACTGTCACGATGGGCATGATTTAGCTCAGTCATCAGACAACACCCAGAGCGTCGCTCAGGTGTCCGCTCCGACCATTAGCTCGGAGCCCACTGCGCCAGTTGGGGACGGACAGTTGGAGGCCGCCCCGGAAGCTGCAACCTCTATGGCGATAGAGCCGGATACCAGCCTAGCCCCTCGCAAGGCTCGTGACTCCAAGGTGCCGGACTCCGATCCGGACTCCGTAAATCCCGCACCTCTTCCGATTAAGCCCGATTGGGCTCCGGTCATGGAGTTCACCGCCGCGGATGTGTTTCAGCACTCGCCTTTCGGCAATATCCTGAATTCGTTAAAGTCTCTCTCTTTGTCAAGAGAGCCCTGGCCGAACTACGGCCAACACGGTTGGGATACAGACGACGAAGAAATTCGTAGCCCACCCACCACCCACTTCGTAGCCACTGTCGACGATTTAACCGACATGCTCGACTTTGACTCCGAAGACATCAACGGCATGGACGCTGATGAAGGAGACGATCAAGAACCAGCACCTATAGGGAGCTGGAAAGCCACCTCGTCATATGACATATACATGGTGGACACCCCTAAAGCGGGGGATGGCGAGGAGAAAACGGAGGATGACCCCTCCAAGAAACAACCCAAGCGCCAACGTCAGCGGCGCCGCTCTAAGTCCCGCCAAAGCAAAAACGGCGATTCCGGCACCGGAGAGAACAACACGTCGGACAGTGCCAAAGACAACCCCCTCCAGCAGGATTCAGTGCAGGAGGACGAAGGAGCCAGCCCTCATGAGAGAGTGCCGACAAAGAAGATGAGGACGACAATTACATGCCTCCCTCCAAAGACGAGGCAAGCCTCGACCACGACGAATTCGTCGTGCTAGAGGATCCCGTCGAACAAGAGCGTTTCAAACGCAGGCTCGTAGCCACGGCAAGCAGCCTCAAGAAGAAACAGCAGCAGCATAGAGCTGACCAAGACTTGCTAGCCGACAGATGGACCGAAGTCCTGGCGGCCGAAGAGTATAAACTAGACTGCCCATCCAAGAGCTACCCAAAGCGCAGGCTGCTACCCCAACTTGAGGAGGAAGCAACTAAACCTACATCACCAGCGTACGATGCGCCCGATCGGCCACCCCGTGGCCGCGATAGAGAGGCCTTCAGGCCCTCAACCCAAGCCGCACCCTGACACCGCTCAAAACATACCAGAGTACGGGGAGACGCAACAGACCTGCGAGACATCTTGGAGAATAAGGAAAGGCAAACAAGATCGATCTATGGATCGCGTGGGCGCCCCGCTTCACGTGACGCTAGCCGTCACACCAGACACAATAAGTATAGCCCGGCTGAATACAACAGACCAAGCTCGTCCGAGCTGCGTCGTGATATAGCCCAGTACAGGGGCGCCGCACACCCACTATGCTTCACAGACGAAGTAATGGATCATCAAATCCCCGAGGGCTTCAAACCCGTAAACATCGAATCATACAATGGCACAACAAATCCTGTGGTATGGATCGAGGATTATCTCCTTCATATCCACATGGCCCGTGGTGATGATCTACACGCCATCAAATACCTCCTGCTCAATCTTAAAGGACCAGCTCGACATTGGCTTAACAGCCTACCAGCAGAGTCAATTAGTTGTTGGGAGGACCTGGAATCCACATTCCTTGACAACTTCCAGGGCACGTATGTGCGACCACCAGACGCTGATGACCTAAGCCACATAATCCAGCAGCCAGAGGAATCGGCCAGACAATTCTGGACACGGTTCCTAACCAAGAAAAACCAAATAGTCGATTGTCCGGTCGTCGAGGCCCTTGCAGCCTTCAAGCACAACATCCGAGACGAATGGCTTGCCCGGCACCTAGGACAGGAAAAGACGAAATCTATGGCAGCCCTCACGACACTCATGACCCGTTTCTGTGCGGGAGAAGACAGCTGGCTAGCTTGTAGCAATAACATAACCAAGAGCCCCGGCAATTCGGATACCAAGGATAACAACGACAGGTCACGTCGCAACAAGCATAAGCGCCGCATTAACGGTGACAATACTGAAGATACGACAGTCAATGACGGATTAAGAGGCTCTAAACCGGGTCAGCGGAAGAAGCCATTCAAAAGAAACCCTCCGGGCCCATCCAGCTTAGACCGGATACTCGATCGCTCGTGCCCGATACACGGCACCCCCGAACAGCCAGCCAATCACACCAACAGGGATTGTTGGGTGTTCAAGCAGGCAGGCAAGTTAAGGGCCGATACCAGAGACAAGGGGCTACATAGCGATGACTAGGAGGGGCCCCGGCCGCCGAACAACAAAGGACAGAAAGGATTTCCCCCGCAAGTTTGGACGGTGAACATGATAAACGCAACCCACATCCCCAAAAGGGAGCGGAAGCGTGCTCTCAAGGACGTCTATGCCCTGGAGCCAGTCGCCCCAAAGTACAACCCATGGTCCTCCTGCCCGATCACCTTCGATCGAAGGGACCATCCCACCAGCATCCATCACGGCGGATTCACCGCACTGGTCCTAGACCCAATTATTGACGGATTTCACCTTACCAGAGTCCTAATGGACGGCGGCAGTAGCCTGAACCTGCTTTTCCAGGACACAGTGCGAAAAATGGGCATCGATCCTTCAAAGATTAAACCCACAAAGACAACCTTCAAAGGTGTCATACTAGGGGTAGAAGCCAGCTGTACAGGCTCGGTTACACTCGAGGTGGTCTTCGGATCCCCGGATAACTTCCGAAGCAAGGAGTTAATCTTCGACATAGTCCCATTCCGCAGCGGCTAACACGCCCTGCTTGGACGAACCGCATTTGCAAAATTCAATGCGGTGCCGCACTATGCATATCTCAAGCTCAAGATGCCAGGACCTCGCGGAGTCATCACGGTAAACGGAAACACTGAACGCCCTCTCCGAACGGAGGAGCACACGGCGGCCCTAGCGGCGGAAGTACAGAGTAGCCTCTCAAGGCAGTTCTCCAATCCAGGCGTCAAACATCCGGACAACGCCAAGCGAGCCCGAAGTAACCTCCAACAAATCCGGCTGGCACGTTCCGAGCAAGCATAGCAGTGCGGCCCCAACCCCAACCCCCGCCAAACGGCGATACTGGTACCACGCGTACATAATTACGCCTTAGAGATACCATGGGCATAAGGGGAGGGGCACAACAACGGCATGCCCAGAAGGCGGCTCAACCGCACCAAGGGGCTCCCTATTTCGCCGTTTTCCTTTTTACACACTTTCAGGACCCAACTATTCAGAAGGCTTGTCCGGCAATACACTCGCCGAACCAACGATGCAACAGCCAGGGAGGGAGCAAGCCACGTCAAAAGTCCAGGTGGTCTCTAAAACGAGTTTAATAGCTGTTTTACTTACAATCCCGCAGCTTGCCCCTGGAGGGGAATATGTCAAATACTCCCATCTCTTGCTTACCTCACTTCTTGTATCGTTCTGCTTTCGCAGCAGCCCTTTTTTTTAATAAAGAATATATAGCTTTTACCTATTATTGTACTTATCTATTTTTATATACAAATATGTTCAGTCATGACATTCTGCAACCGTACACTTTGGTGCGGACAATACACCAGGGGCTTACAACACCCCATAACATGGTGTGAGAAGACCGAACACTCTCACGAGTGCGGCACCCTGAACTTATAGCACTATATGCATCGGCTCCGAATCATGTCTTTGGTCAATAGTTGGGTTTGCCCGGCTCCCATGTTTTGGTACCTTACGTTCCGCATTGTTGGCTAAGGTAGCGCTGGGAGAACTACTGCGATTGTTCCCCAGTTGAGCTGGGTTAACACCTCAGTAGAGAAAGCTAAAACTGTCTGTCATGATAGTGCGAGAGACTGGTCACTGTTCGTGAGGTTTCTTCGAGTCCTTAAAGACTTATGCCGCTTCGAGTGAGGAACCGGACTTATCTGGCCTAGGCATGGATAGCGCCCCAAACTCGGTCTTCCGAATACCAGGGGCTTCGCCGAAATTTAAAATTATAGAATTATATGGCTAAGTGAGAGTGATAAAGCATTATAAGTCCGATGGCCTGGTTCGTTGTGCTGAATGCCTCCCTAGATGGACCCAAGAATGGGAACAAGAGCGCTCAGGTTTATCCCGAACACCCCAGCACTCGTGGCATGGGGGTCGAAGCCGACGACTTGCATCTCTCAGATTTGATAAACGGCCGCACAGAAGGTAATATTTTAAATTAACAAGCATTGCTTAACGCATATGAACAAAGCTTCAGCGTACAGGATAACAAATGCGAGTCTACTCAAAAATTACATCTTTGGAGCACTCATCCGCTATACGGCGGGCAACCTTCAGAACGCCATTATAAAACATCTCGGGCGTATGATACTCCTTACCCGACGGTGGCGCGTCCGTCAACAGCTTCTCCGCATCTAGCTTGCCCCAGTGCACCTTAGCACGGGCAAGGGCCCGACGGGCACCTTCAATACAAACGGAGCGCTTGACAACCTCAATCCACGGACACGCGTCCACCAGCCGCCGCACCAGACCGAAGTAGCTCCCAGGCATGACTTCTCTAGGCCACAGCCGAGCTATGAGGCCCTTCATGGCCTGTTCGGCCACCTTGTGGAGCTCGACCAGCTGCTTCAGCTGGTCGCTCAGGGGCATCGGATGTTCGGCCTCAGCATACTGAGACCAGAACACTTTTTCCGTCGAGCTCCCCTCTTCGGCTCAGTAGTATGCGGCGGCATCAGACACACTACGGGACAGATCGGCGAATGCTCCTGGAGAGCTCTGGATTCGGGTAAGTAGCAGATAATTAACTTATATATTTTTGCTTTGCATAAAGAATGCCTTAACCGCCGCTATCTTCTTCATTGCCTCGATCTCCTGAAGGGCCTTCTGGGCTTCGGCCTTAGCGGTCTTGGCACTCTCAAGAGCCAAGGCAAGCTCGGACTCTCGAGTCTTCGAGTCACGCTCCAAACTCTCGTGTTTTTCCACGAGAGCCTGGTGCTCTTGCCGCACCTCCGCCACCCGCACCTCCTGCTTCTCTTGCTCAGTGCGCTCCAAGGCCGCACTCTTTTCGGCCTCGGAGACCGCCTCTTTCAGGGTCGCCACCTCGGTCGTGGCTCCTGCAACATTAATGTTGGTCCTGTTCTTATTTTGCACCCAAGTATTTCTATATACATTTACAGGAGGTACTATGTACCCTCTTTATCCTCGAGCTGCTTCTTGGCACGGTCGAGCTCGCTCTCGGACCGCTCGAGGCTTTCCTTCAATGCATTGACCTCCGCAGTCAGTGCGGCAGAGGTCAGCAGCGCAGCCTGCATTCCCATATTGACATATTTCTATTAAACTCTTGCGTATATCTTTTTAGATCCTCAGCTCGGCTTTTCTTTCCGAACACCGAACTGAGCATCAGGGGCTACTGTCTATGCGGTAATATTTTTTATAAATGTTTTTGAACACATACCTCAAAGCCCGTTAACAGGCTTGTGCAGGCTTCCGTCAGCCCGCTCCTGGCGGACTAAATCTTTTGAATCACCACACTCATAACAGTGCGGTGTTCCTCGTCGATGGAGGCACCGTTAAGCGCCTCCAGCAAATTGTCCAGCGCTTCCGGGTGGACGGAAGTCACCGGCGTCACAGGCTTGCCCTTCTTATGAAGGCGCCGCCTGTCGGACTCTGGAACCGCTGATGGTTCCGGAGCAGTGTCCGGCCCGGGGCCGGACTTAGATCCCTCCGGAGCTTTACCCCCTTTGGTCCTAGAGTCCGGACGGTCGCCTTGTGGCGCCTCCAGGACCACCTCCTCCTGGTTTTGTCCCCTACGGAGAGGGGAGGAGGCCGTCGGATGTGAAGCGCTATTCACGTCCGACGAATTCAGAGAGCCGCTCGACGAATCACCAAGCTGAGCTCTGGGCGGACTGCATGATTAGATTCGGCGTTAGAAGCTATCGAATAATAAAGAAGTGCAATAAGTCATTCGGGTAGCCGGACACTTACAATTTTGCCAGGGGCTTGACCCTGGATGGCCATTCCCCCCCGCCGTCTTCGGCGTCGGGGGCGTAGTCCGGCAGAAGGGTCTTCCCCTTCTCGAACCCTCCGGCTTCCCCAGTTGGGGAGGCCTTTCTTTTCTTTCCTCCCCCCGTTGGAGGGGGAGAGGCATCTTCTTCTTCTTCCTCCTCCAAGTCTTCGAAGGCGGAGGGTGCGTTGGGGTTGTCGGGCAAATCCGACGCCACCGGGCACCGGGAACTCTTTCGGGTCCCCGCGGCCTTCTCCTTGGCCTTCTTCTTCAGCACCACATGAGGTGCCGGAACCAGTAGCTTTGCTAATTGCGCGTCTGCTGGGCCTTCGGGCAAAGGAGCTGGACAGTCAAACTGTCCGCATGTCCTCTTCCAGTCCTGTCAAAGGAACGGGAGTTTAGATCCCACATAAAGTCACACTATGAAATTCGGGTATCCCGTAAGGGACTAAATGTGAGCTTACTTTGGAGGCTTGACGTTTGGCGCAGAATCCGCGATCCTCGGTGACGGGAGGGGAGACCTTGGAACTCTTGAAAAGCACCTTCCACGCGTCCTCGTGCTTCGTTTCGAAGAGCCGGGATAGAGTCTGGTGTTGGGCCGGGTCAAACTCCCACAAATTGAAGTCCCGTCATTGACATGGCAGGATCCGGCGGAAGAGCATGACCTGGACCACATTGACAAGCTTGACCTTCTTGGTCACCAGGTCTCGGACGCAGTTTGGAGTCCGGTCACCTCTTCCGGATTGCCCCATGACAGGCCCGTCTCTTTCCAAGATGTGAGCCGGGTGGGGATGCCGGATCGAAATTCGGGGGCCGCTGCCCACTTAGGGTCACGCGGCTCGGGGATATAAAACCACCCCGATTGCCACCTTTGATGGTTTCCACGAAGGCACCCTCGAGCCAGGTGACGTTGGCTATCTTGCCCACCATGGCACCTCCGCATTCCGCTTGTCGGCCTTTCACAACCTTCGGCTTGACGCTGAAGATCTTCAGCCATAGGCCAAAGTGGGGCTGGATGCGGAAGAAGGCCTCACACACGACGATAAACGCCGAGATATTGAG
Source organism: Triticum dicoccoides (assembly GCF_002162155.2). Lineage (NCBI taxonomy): Eukaryota > Viridiplantae > Streptophyta > Magnoliopsida > Poales > Poaceae > Triticum > Triticum dicoccoides. The sequence continues at coordinate 524,277,950 of NC_041383.1, forward strand.
GATGAAGTTCGGGGCCAGATCATGGAAGTCCAGGCCGTAGTAGAACTTGAGCCCCCGGACAAACGGGTGAAGAGGAAAACCCAGTCCGCGGAGGAAATGGGGAAGAAAAACAACCCTCTCATGAAGCCGGTGCGCGATGTCATTAGACAAGTATCCGGCCTTCCTTAGTTTTTTGATTTGCCCCTCCGTGACGGAGGACGCCATCCATCTGCCTCCCGCTCCGGACATGGTTGGAGAAGGTTGAGGTGGGAAGTGCGGGCTTGGGCGCTGGAGCTCGAGCGCGCAGGGATGGATAAGCAAAGGAGGAAGAAGGCGTGAATGGAAAGGGCGGATTCTTATCCCCTTATATGGGCGGCCAAAAGTACGAGCCCCCCACCGGCCTAATAAAACTCGCTTATCTCCCAAGCGCCGCGGTTAATGGCGCGGTTGGGTTACCCACACCCGTATTGATGAGAATCCCGGAATAAGGGGACACGATCTCTACTTTGACAAGACGTGCCAAGGAAACCGCCTCGCTAAACACGCTGAGGTGGAACAATAAAATGAATAAAAGCCTGGCTGTGACATGATGTCACGCCGCGGAATACGTCAGCATATCTGATTAACGCAAATATTATTCTCTCTACGGTGGAATGTGGAACTTATTTTGCAGAGCCGGACACTACCCTGGTGTTCAACATCTTCTATGAAATATTCGGAGGAGGGACCCGCCTTGCAATGCCGAAGACAACTTGCGCGCCGGACTCGTCGTCATTGAAGCTGGTTCAGGGGCTACTGAGGGAGTCCTGGATTAGGGGGTCTTCGGATGGCCGGACTAAGACCTTTGGCCGGACTCCTGGACTATGAAGATACAAGATTGAAGACTCCATCCCATGTCCGGATGGGGCTTTCCTTGGCGTGGAAGGCAAGCTTGGCGATACGATATGAAGATCTCCTCCCATTGTAACCGACTCTGTGTAACCCTAGCCCTCTCCGGTGTCTATATAAACCGAAGAGTTTTAGTCCGTAGGACGAACAACAATCATACCATAAGCTAGCTTCTAGGGTTTAGCCACTCCGATCTCGTGGTAGATCTACTCTTGTACTACCCATATCATCAATATTAATCAAGCAGGAGTAGGGTTTTACCTCCATCGAGAGGGCCTGAACCTGGGTAAAAACTTCGTGTCCCTTGTCTCCTGTTATCATCTGCCTAGACGCACAGTTCGGGACCCCCTACCCGAGATCAGCCGGTTTTGACACCGACACACTTCCTTGCGTGCGAAGGTGTAGCTGGTGGGTGCCAGCAGTCAGGGGGGCGAATATTTTTTTTGCCCGGACGCACTTCCTTGCATGCAAAGATGTAGCTGGTGGGTCCCAGTAGTCAGGGGGAAATGTTTTTTCGCGAAATACAGTGGCCCGCCCAGTGGGTCCCACCTGTCATGTGGAGGAATCATTATTTTCCGCGTAATAAGGAGGCACTTCCTTGCTGCGGCCGTGGACCCAGCTGTCAGCCTCTCCACGTACAGTCCACGTCCGATGGAAGTCGTTCCTTGACCATGTTGACCATGCCGCGCCGAGAGCACCAGGGCAGTGGACGACGGCGAGGCCTAGGAAGGGGACGACAAGGAGCCGGGGAAGACGCGGCAGTGGAAGCCCGCGCGGAGAGGAGTACGAGGGTTCACTGGTTCCGCTGTGGTGTGAGGCTGCCGTCGCCGCAGGGCCTGGCCAGCGGTAGGAATAGTAGGGGGCAGTGAGGCCTCTGCGGCAGCACAGCCGGCCACAGGAGGTAGGAGCATGCGGCACGACCGGCGCTTCTTTGGGCGGCTGGAGCAAGAAGACCAGAGGTTGAAGAAGCACTACGGCCGTTGGATGGACATCGTACGGTCACTGGAGCTAGAATTGTTCATATTGACTAAAGTTGACAAAGGCCCCTGTCCCAGTCAACTTAGTAGGCCCACAAGTCAGCCTCCCATCATGGTGGGTCCCAGCTAGCGGGGGGAGTATTCATTTTTTTGTGCGTAATAAGGAGGCACTTCCGGCGGGTCCAAGCTGACAGCGGGGGGGACGTTTTTTCGCGAAATATGTTAGCCCGTCCGGTGGGTCCCAGTAGTCAGGGGGAAACATTTTTTTCGTGAAATAAGGTGGCCCGTCCGGTGGGTCCCTGCTGTCAGGTGGAGGAATAATTATTTTGTGTGTAATAAGGAGGCACTTCCTTGCGGCCGCCTGGACCCAGCTATTAGCCTATCCATGTACAATACTCTTCCGATGGAAGTCGGTCATTGACCACGTTGACCACGCTGCGCCGAGAGCACCAGGGCGGTGGTTTGGATGACGGCGAGGTCTAGGAAGGGGACGACACGGAGTCGGGGAAGACACAACAGTGGAAGCCTATGCGGAGAGGAGTATGAGGGTTCACTAGTTCGGCTGCAGTGTGAGGCTGCCGTCGCCGCAGAATAATAGGGGGTGTGGGTGAGTAGAGGGATGGCCTGGCCAGCGGTGGGAGTAGTACGGGGTGGTGAGGCCTCCACGACATCACAGCCGGCCACGGGAGGTAGGAGCACACGATACGACCGGCTTTGGGCGGCTGGAGCAAGAAGACCAGAGGTTGAAGAAGCACTACGGCCGTTGGATGGACATCGTATGATCACTGCAACTAGAATCGTTTATATTGACTAAGTTGACAAAGCCCTTTGTACGCATCAACTTAGTAGGCCCACGGCTCGGATTTGGCAGAGAAATATAGCCCATTTGCAATTTGTAAGAATATACAACCCATTTTTTAATTCTAATGGAATTTACTACAGCCCATTTATAGTTTGTTAAAGTACATCCCAACTTCTAGCTAGGACAACGATTAATAATTTCAAACAACCGCTCAAAATAGAATTCAGAAAAAAATCCCACATTTTGATGGGATCCGAAATATTTTTATCCGAAATTTCTAGTCAGGTTAAATATAATTTCAAAATAAAGCTGTATTACATTAAAATCCAACAAAATATTGCACACACAACAAGTAATGAAATTAAAATTTCCAAATTCCAAAATAATATATTTTTCGAACTAATTACGTGTTTGGTGCATAGTAAATACCCAATTATTATAATTACATCCCATTTATTATTTCTTAAAGTCCATTTTCTTGTTAAATCTAATGCATACCTGCTAGGAAAGTTTGCAGCCCAGCGGGGCGGAGAATAACAAGTTGACCCGGATATTGTGTACAACTGTCGGCCCAGTTGTATTGCCGATGTTGAAAAAAAGGCATGTGTAGTACAGTACAACCTAACATGGTTACTCAGCCCGCATTCAGCGACACCGGAAAGGCCCAAACAAGGCTTCTCTACAACTTTTTGAAGTCACTGAGCTCAATTAATAACTTAAGAAAAAAGTTAGATTACAGTGGAACATAATTAAAAGTTGTCACGAGCAAATAAATAATTCAACGAGTCCCACTTGTGCGTGTGCGCATGTGTGTGTGTGTGTGTGTGTGTGTGTGTATGTGTGTGTGTGTGAGAGAGAGATAGAGAGAGACCCATCGGTTGATGCTCGTAAACACATCTTTCAGCCATATGCATTGCTCATGTTCAGTAAAAACTTATATAGTTAACACAATTATATAGAACATCATAGCACACTGAACTTGCATACAAAAATTTCACGCAGGTGGCACAATCAGGATGGAAGCAGTGGATCGCTACGGGAAGGGCTATGTTGAAATCAACGAAGTCGTACATAACGGTTCATCGTCTTTATAAATGACGGGGAAATATATTGAATGTTGTGCAAAGAAAATAGACAGACAAGACAATAAGTTCTGCTAGCATATTAAGTTGACGTACAACCCTTTCTAAAAAAAGTTCAGGTACAAAATTAGAACAGGTGACAATCAAATGTACTGGCATATCAGTGCTTTAGACCCGTAGCTCGGATTTAACTAGTACTATCTGAGAAGATTCAGTTGTTACCTCAAACTAGAGCACATCCAGGCAACCAGCCCTGCCTCTTCTCCCAAAGAAGCAGTGTCCTCTGCCGTGCGATGGAGTAGGCCATGTGCCATCCATCGTTCCGAGCAACACGGAGAAAGTCTGACGTTGACTCCTGTAACGGATGTCGTCGACGGACCCTGGCACCAGTGGCAGTGGCAGGACTTCGATTTATGGATTGACCACTTCTTCGACATGCACGGACACTCGATACAGGTACATCCGTAACGTGGTCCGCGGCGGCCTTGGTGGTGACGAATAGTACAACCCCGGTTCCTGCACCGATATCTCAACACCAATCACCTTCGGTATGGTGGATGGCTTCTTCATCCATGCCATAACCGTCAAAGCCCAGCTGTCTGGAGGAACAAACATACTTACAAGCTCACGTCCAAGGTCGTTGATAAGCTCGTTCATGGACTCGTTGTTCCAAGCACGTCGAGGCATGCCGTGGAAGGTAAGATTTGTTAAAAACTCAAGCTCAGAGGGCACCGAGCCCCATCCTGGGTGCCACCGTTCAAAGCTCACTAGCGTGCCATCGCAGAACAAACGCTGGGAAGATAAAAACACATGACTGCAGTCGAAAGTTGTCTGAAACCTGATGAAGAAATCAGCCGGTGGCAGACAGACTTCGACAAGCAAGTCACTTATTTGGATGCCGTGCGCAATGCCATGAGCTTTGACAAGGTCGTCTGGCGAGATGGGAGGCCGGTCGCCGTTGATGGTTAGCATGAGCACTTTGCCGGCAAACTGGTTGTCAAGCGCCGCCATGCCACTGTTGAGCGACAGCACGCAGCGACCGAAGGCAGGACGGACCTCAGGATCTCCGGCTCGGAGATCCGCGTTGACCGGCGACATGATAGCGCGCTTGAGTACAGGGAGTCCAGGAGGGGGATTTGGGGGAACTGGAGTAGGAATCGAGATTCCAGAGGTGGGGGAGGGGCGGGAGACTGGGATGAAAAGGTAGCATGAATTTCGAGCACGCGCCAATATGCTCTCGGCGCGCAAGCACACGAAAACACCGGTGGCGCCCACATGTCGGCCTAAGAGTCCTTATTCTTTCTTTTTTGGAGAGCCTGGACTTTTTTTCAGGATATTTTGAGAGCCCGGCCTGAGAGTCATAATTGACCTGTTTGGCATTGCGTTACTACTCGGCCCATATTCAACGACACCTCGCTGGCCCAAACAAGTGTACATCATCAAAAAGATAGTGAGATCAAATTATATAACTTGAAAAAAAGGAGATATACTCCGAACACTGGAGAATGGCGATGCCCTCATTTAGCCCACCAGTAGTTTGAGACAATAAACAGTTCGAAACAACGATATATACAACATTCAAACACTGACTAGTGACTACTACTGACATAAACATCAAGACATGATAGTTCATAAGAAGTCTTGCTACACCACCAAAACGCACCCATCTGCAGCGCTCAGACTCTCGTGATCCAGACCAGAATGACATTCTAAACAGAAGCAACTATTACATAGTAAGAGTGACATAGACGAGGATGACCAAATAACATGGAATATCCATAACAAAAGAAAGAACTACCCATCCAGAACCAGCAGCAAAGACAACAAATTCATTCGAAGAGATGATCCAACACCATCATAATTTGCAGCCCCGCTTCAGCAACCAGTGATCCGAAGACACCAGTACTCCACAATTTTGGTGCAACAGCCCAATTACCTATCAACCTAAAGGCTTGAACCACATCACTGCCTGTCGTAATTGAGACATCCAAGGATCAAAGTTAATTCGGATGCCTTTGTCATTCTCACCTTCTTTTGGCTGCAGGCTATATCGTTGACAATCAGGGGAGTTTGCTCCCGAACTCCTAGGGCTCACTGCATAGACACCATTTTCCATAGCAAACAGAGCATCTCTGCCATCAAGGTCCTTGCCAACGGTGATCTCCTGGTTAATTGGATAATTGAGTCCGAGAAACAGAGAGTGTGAACCAAGGCTGTTTACCCACCTCCAACTAAAAAAATCCTAAAGGCCCCAACAAGCTGGTATCCTGCTCATAGACGTAACAGCCACTGTCCGGATACTCACGTATTACACAGTGCTTGTATATAGTGGGTTTTTTGCAATATAACTTTTCCGGCTCATGTGTCCGAATGATCATCAGTCTTTTGCCGTTGTCTGGTCGAGCAAGGAACCAGTTGTGCTTCCCTGTTTTTGGCAAAGGTGGTGTGATTACAAAGGGCAGTAATTGTAGGGACACTGCATCATATCAAAAAGGACAGGCATTGTTAATGTAAGATCAGCATTGTTCAGAGTATGAGTAAGACAATGCAAGAAACAGCATTGATATGTCCCTGTTGGAACTGGGAGGAAAATACAGGGAAATGTATACTGCGTTCGAAAATATAGAAGTGCCATGCATGGTTATACTCATGTTATCTCGCAATCGATTCTTCACGGGAAACTACCATGTCATGCATGTTATGTAATCATGTTCTGTTCTCACAAACAAATTCTTCAAGGTAACTAACAGACCATGCATTGTTATATACTCATGTTCTGTGGGCAAAATTTTTGTGAGGATATTATTCTAGCCATTGATTGCTGAAGGGAGAATATAGGTATGTACACATGGTAAGCATTGCAGGATTTCACTACTTCCAAATAAAGAGTTCTCCATATGCACATTTACTTCCCTAATGTATGGTTAGCTGAAACCAACAGTGTGGTGCATGTTTCTACATCATGAAAATGAGGAAACTAACATGGCCATTGATACACACTCATATTTAGTAGTAGTATATAGATTACAGTAAAATAAGGATAATATCCATATATTCCTAACTGTTTGATTATTCAAGGTACAAATTGGCTATAATGACACGGTCACAATCACATGAATTAACTCATTCCAAATATATCTGATTTACGACGTCTCTAATATATTGCCATAGTTATACTCAAATTCTGCTCAAACAGGGATATGCCAATCATCACAAAAAGTTCAAACAGTGTCATGGCGTCATCATTAACATAAGATGAAAACAACTTACACGTGCTGTCCCAGCAATACGTGGTGCCATCTGCTTTGTCGATCGCGTAGATGATGCCATTGTGTTCAATAGCATCACAGAAGTGTGTATCAGCTTTGACGATGATCCACTGCGAGCCGAGTTGTCTCCAGCTAAAGAAGGCACCGCCATAAAGATAGGCGACTCCGCAGTCGAACAAGGCAATTAGCTTGAAGTCTGCGTAATTCGCATGTCATGTGGGCACTTGGCAGATTACAATCTTCTGCAAAACAAGGTCCGTCCAACTGACGTAGTAATCTAGATGACTTGTACCGCGATGGTAATACTCTATATAATCCAACGGAGGAAGGATAATCTCATGGGAGGTCTGGAAGTTCACGAGCACCAACTTTTTACCGTCTTCTCTGAAGGCAGCCATCCAGTGGGAGTTCATGCCGACCCAGTACATACCTGCCAAGAAGTTTCAGGCAATGGTGATCAGATCGATGTCGAGGGAAATGATATACAGCGACACACTACATACCTGCAAAGAAGTTTCGGCTAATGGAGATCAGATTGAAGTCGAGGGTCCTCATGCACGCCTTCGTATCATGGTGAGCCAATCTTGCAAGACCAGATAGCAGCAAGCAGGGTGTCTTGAAAAGCTTAGGCCTCGCTTCGACGATGGCCGTGTGCATGTCCCTCGAGCATGCAGCCAGCTGCAGGCCGGTCAACATATCCATACACGAACAACAGAGGTCGAGGATGTCACTAGGGAGATTGGTCCAATCGCGGCTCATATGGATGCTGCGTGGTTCACGGTCGGCCATGGTGGAGTTTGGAAGGGCGCTTGATTTATGGGGGAGAAGGATGTCGGTGCTGGAGCGGCTAGCGAGGGAATAGTTGTACTGGGGGAGGCGAGTGAGGTGATGGTACACGGGGCACAGTGAGATAGAGACGGAGACGGAGACGGAGAAGGAGATGGAGATGGAGTGGTGCTATGGGAGCAGAGACGGAGACGGAGAAGGAGATGGAGACGGTACACGGTGAGGACCGGATGAATAGTATTTTGACCATCAAGTGTACCGCAGTTGTACTACTACTACTACTAGTAGTAGTAGTAGTAGTAGGAACATGAGTACTCCTGTATTGTATAGCGGAAATAGGTCTCCCGTGCTAGCATGCATGTTCACTTCATCGTTCAGGTATCATCCATATTGCGAGCAGAACCAAATTCTCGTGCATGCCCAATCAACACCCTGCCGCGATGCATGCAATGGTCGTTTTGGTGCATCAAGGACGGCATGCAGATTGTTCCACACTTGAGAAGAGGAAAAATGGAAAGGTAGAATGCGGCAGCAAAGGAAGAGAACGCTGGCTAACGAGGCTGCGAGGGGATCGAGCAGGAAGTTACTGCTCCACGCCTAAAGGTTTTGGGAAAACCTGATTTTCATAAGGTGACTTATACTCACCTAAACGGAGGGACTATTCCTTAACCAGAGAATGTTGTGTCTCCCACTCACGCGCTCAAAAAAAGCTACGACACATTTTTTATTTTTTGCATAGGTCCCACCTATCAGGAAGGATGGGCACGTACACGAACAGGTATGACTCATCAGTCTACCCGCATAGCCTTTTCGTTTAGTCTACCTAGCCGTCTAATCAACTGCCTGCATGCCACTTCTCCCATTTACTTCTCCATCGGGAACCGATTCTCCTCGGCTTCTTCACCTCCCCTTCGTCTTCATTTGCATCCAAACCCAACGGCGTTCACATTGTTTTAACCTCTTTTAATAATCATCTACTACTTTAGTTTGACTAGCCATCTAATCCTAATTCTCCAAATCATAGCACTCCGTTCCAGCGGTTCCAAATGGCAAAAGAGATCGAGATGCAGGTTTTTAGCGTCCAACATGTCCTCGTCGAAGGCTCGATGCACATAGTTGCCGCCGTCACCATCCGCCCAAGTGTTGTTCGGCAGTGGATCAACAATGTATCCAACACCCTCGAAAAGGTAAAGACGAGGGTCATCGGTCTTGACACAGAGTACACGGAGCGTGCCCCTGGGAAGATCCAGCACGCCGCCGTCCTTCAGCTGTGCCTCGAAGATGATGTTTTGGTGTACCACATCATACACTTGCCCTCCATACCAGGTGAGCTTCATGATTTCTTGTATCGGGAGGACGTATACTTCTGTGGAGCAGCCATCGAAGGGGACAAACAGAAGTTGGAGCTGTACAACCTTGATTTGAAAAGCATCGCTGACCTACAAACCAGAATCAAAATTCCTATAGAAGATTGTGCTAAACAGACACCATCCCTATTCGACATAGCAAATTTTGTGCTCGGTACAAATCTTCAGAAGGGTGATGAGACAGTGGCATTAAGGTCGTCTGGATGGGAGAATTATCCCTTGACGTACGAGCGGATAAAATATGTTGCCGTCGATGCCCGTGTGAGTTTCGAGATAGCTGCAAGGTCCAAAGAGAATGAGAACAAGAAGAAGAAGAAGACGAAGAAGAAGAAGAAGAAGACAAAGAAGAAGAAGAAGAAGAAGAAGAAGAAGAAGAAGAAGAAGAAGAAGAAGAAGAAGAAGAAGAAGAAGAAGAAGAAGAAGAAGAAGAAGAAGAAGAAGAAGAAGAAGAAGAAAAAAAATGTTGCACCAGCAGGAGGGCATTATGGATGGATGAACTATTTCCTCTCTTGTAAAAAAAATTATTCCCTCTCGGTGTATATTCACTACAAAAAAATACACTTCCGTGATGATACGTGTTTGTCATAGTAGGTCGCGTTTTTTGTCATGCGTGTACATCCATGACGATTTTATGACAAAATCAAGATAGTCATACCTGTGCTATCGTAGAAGTGTTCCATGACATTACCAAAATTATCATCACGGAAGTGTCCACTTCCATGACGATAAATCGCGCGTCATAGAAGTGCTTTCGTGAAGGGTGACGGACACGTGGCATCCACCGTAACGAAACGCCGTTAAGCTATCGGGTCGGGTTTTGGATCCGATAACCCGTTAACAGCCCCGACCAATGGGGATTTTCCACGTGTGAAATCATCATTGGCTGGAGGAAACACATGTTGGCTCACCATTGGGACAGATGTCATCCGCTCATTGGACCAAAGGCGCCTATGATACGGCGACATGTGGCACGGCCCAACAGAGGTCCATTCCTGTGAAAAGGCCGACCTGTTTGACTTGGTCAAAAGGTGGCGGGCCGGCCCATGAAAAGCCTGTTAACGGCCTGTTCGCATATAGCCCATTTACAGCCCGCTGACCCAGGGCCCGTTACGCCCTATCCGAATTAGGCCCAGTAGCGTCATATGGGCGGTCCAATATGATTCCAGCCCGTTTTAACTTCCATCCCATGTGTGGCCCATGACTTCTTTCGGCCCATATGAGGCCCTCTGTAACTCTTGGCCCATTAATGGCCCATGGTGAAACTGGCCCGTAATGAACAGTGTGTCACTTTATACCCATTAACGGCTCGTTATTCTATTGGGCCGTTTCCAGCCCAAGTTATCTTTCGGCCTTCTTAGGGCCCATTGATTCTTGGGCTCATTTGCAGCATTCGGTTACATACGGCCCGTTACTGTCATTTTCTGCTTGTGAGCCAAATTCAGCCCGTCGTTACAGTCGGCCCGTTTGCGGACCGTTAATACGTTGGGCGATTTTCATGTAAAAAAAACCGTTGGGCTGTTTTCATAGAGTTATCAAATACGGTATATTAACTGCCCGTTATGGTCCACGAATTGTACGGCCCATGATTGGTGAAATGATGATACGCCCCGTAGAAGGCCCATGGATCTATGACCCGTATGAGGCCCATGGATCTACGGCCCGTAGAAGGCCCATGGGTCATACGGCCCGTAGAAGGACCATGGACCCTACGGCCCGTAGAAGGCCCATGGACCCTAAGGCCCGTATAGAAGGCCAATGGATCGGCCTGTATAGAAGGCTAATGGATCCTACGGCCAGAAGAAGGCCCATGGATCATACGGCCTGCAGGAGGCCCATGGTTACAACAGTCCGTGTGTTGCCATGATTATTTTGGCCTAGTTACCAAAATAGGCTATTGTGGCCACTAGAAAAACACAGAAAAAGAACTGCAGTGACTACAAGCAAACAACTAAACAAGACAATAAGGAAGTAAATAAGCAAGCAATTAACGCTAGCCTATTACCGCTATTACACTATTACATCCACTGGGCATCAAAGTTCGCCAGCAGTGCAAAAATAGGGAACAAAGCAGCATATTACATACACTGGCCGTCAAAATTGGCCCCAGGGAAAATAAATGCGGCAGTAAAACAAGAGCATAACTGAAACAACTTCAGAAGAGCTCAAGAAACGTTATCCTGGGTATCCACCATGCTGGCAATAAGTTTAGAAAGCTGATTAGATTTGTCCTGTTTGGCGCTAAAATCCACCAATGCTTGCTGTTGCACCAGAAAGAATGCATTTGAATGCTCCAGGGACTTCCGCAGTCCTTCCACTTCTTGTTGCAGCACAGCTGATCAATGTCTTTCAGCTTGTAGTTGAGACTCAAGAAACCGAACTGATTCAGACAGTGAGTTTGAATAGCTTGTGCAAGTGGTAGTGGCCAGTAACTCGAACACTAAACCAAGACAGGACTTTGGGGTTGTCTTGCTGTCTTCAAGATAGTCTTCCTTAGCTATTTTATCAGCTTTGTTGGAGACCAACAAGGATGTGTCACTATCCTGAACCTTATCTGCATTACTTCCTTTACCATTGCTTAATAAGGCACTCTTACCCAATATTCTGTTAGCATTCTAAAAGAAGAAACAAGCAGACACATAACAATTTTAGCATGTATTAGTATATGAAACTCATTTCGGTGAACCAGTTCATTAGTAAGGTGGACAGGATTAAACTACCAAGTCTTCTATTGCCAAGTACTAGTACATAATAAAAGCATCAAACAAACATATATCTATGTGCTATGGTCACTGCATTGTCTTGCCAAATCAAAATAGAGACACGGTTCAAATCATATCAGTTCAAGACAAAGCAGCAGTGAAAGAATACAAAGCGTGGGAAACTACAAGGCACAACAAGATTTCAGATGGGTACCATGCGTCTACATGTACAACAACACTATTTGCTCTATTGTGATGCTAGTAATATGCATGATATGGAAGTCAATTGTATACACAATTGAAATTGAAATAAAAAGAGCTATTGATAAGAGCAAACTTGTTAAAGAAACATGCGTGAACATACCTGCTGTGCCATTGGAGTTTCGATTGGATCCTTCCATTTAAAAATAAGTTTGTATCAGTAAATATAGTGATACAAGAGCAAAGCAATCATAGTTAAAAAAGGCGCGCCTAAGAGAGCGCTTAAGCGCGCCTAGGCTCTAGGCATTGGCAAAACGCATTGCACATAACTACGCTTAATCTATGCATAACTGCACATAAGCATGCGCTTTGGTCAGTAAGGCGCACGGCGGTGGCAAAACGCACAATTAACGCCTAGCGCTTTTAAGAACTATGATAGCAATGGAATCTTAAATTAGAACATTTGCTCTTCAGGTTTAGGCACTTGTTCTACATGAACAGAGTACAGTAAAACGCAAGAATATAATACTTAAAAATAGAAAATGAGCTCATAGACCTTACCACATTCTTGGTTTGGGACCAGTATAGAACAAGGCGTTCCTAGTCATCGTCCAGTAAATGTGTCTCAGGAGAACGTAAGGGAATTTGATGAGTTTCTTTGCCGGTAAAGTACGTTTTCTTCAGGTAATTCCGATACTGCCACCAATTATTCTTGAAGATAGCAAAGGTATTAGCACAGGTTACCTCATCCTGAGTTTCCAAATCGGTCCTTCTCTATAGAGAAAAATGGGAAAATTTGCTGTATTATAACCATCATGGAGGTAGGATGTATGGGACGAAGCAAAGTAAATGCCATGAATAACATTACTTACACATAACTCCTGGACAAACACCTGCAACGGGCATTTTCCTTCATCTTCAGTATAATATTTCCAAGATGGGAAGATATGCACATACAATTTAACAACATCAAATGCGATAGATGCTAAACTACGACTAGCTGGTTGTGCTTCCTCTGATACGGGACTCCTCTGAAACGATCTTTCACGGTGCCAAAGAACTCACAAGGAGCAGCAACAAACTCACTAGATACTTGTTTCAACACACTTTGTTTCTCTCAGGTGGCAAGAACAAGAGGAAACACTTTCAGATAAATTGCAGCGGATAACTAGCTTGGTTTACAAGGATGCAACCCAAACCATGAAGCTTGTGAACCTATGAAGAATCACAAGAGGGAACCACAATGATCCTATATGAATTGAGGACAGGCCCTCCAATCCACACACACGAGCCAACACTCAACGATACTAATGCTCACAGCACAACACAACCTCACCGGCTGTCTACAAACATAAACTCAGAAATCTCATCGCCCCTCACATGGAACAGCTGGGGAGTATTTATAGTAGAAGCACCCACTACTTAGGTGTGAAAACAACTCAAAAAGAAGGGTAAATTCGTGACCCCCAAGCTGTAGCAGGAGCAAACTTGTTGAGCCTCGCGCTATAATAAATTCCTGGACAGCTTGCATGGAAACTTGCACAACTTTGACTCAAGACCTCAAATGATGCACCAGTTTTTTTGAATGAAAGCTGACTTCTAAGACCATCTTTTACAGCCTCTATAAAGTGCTAGAGACTTCCAGAATTAATTAGGTTTAGGTGGGAAGTTACTGCTGGAAATCTGATGTGTCATTTCTCCCAAAATAGGCACCGGAAGCTTCCCAACTAAGATAATGGTTTTGCCCTTGTCTTTCTTTGGATGCTCTAATGGTCCAGCATTTGTTCTAGCATTAACCTCACTCTTGGTGCCTTGGTCATGATCTGGTCCACATCATCCTCCCTTCCTTCAAACAAAACCGTCCTTGGTTTTAAGGTATTCTTTTTGGGCTTCTTCACTTGTGGGAATTGCTCAACCTTGAGTACTTGATCCACCATAGGTTCCAAGACATGGTTCCCTCCTTGATGCATGAAAGAATACTTGTTAGACCTCCCATGGTGAGTAGCATCATGATCAAACTTCCACGGTCTTCCCAAAAGAAGATGACAAGCTTGCATTGGCACCACACCACATACCACTTTGTCCACATAACTTCCCAATGAAAATTGCACCCTAGCACGATGCGTAATCTTCAGCTTACCAACACCATTCAGCCACTTCACATAATATGGCTGGGGCTGCCTCCATGTTGATATCCCAAGAGCATGCACAAGATCACTACTAATGATGTTTTTGTAGCTGCCTCCATCGATGACCACCTTGCAGTTTTTGTCCTTGATCTTGCAAATGGATTGGAACAAATTTTGTCGCTGGCCCTTCTCAACAATAGGAGCATCATCATGAGCCACTTTGCGAACCATGAGATTAACACCATCTCCTCCATCTGAACTCAGAGGTGCTCCGGTCTCAAAAGTACAATAATTTGCATCTTTCTTCTCAGATTCAGATTTGTCACTTGAGTCATCGGTGACATATCCATCATTTGTGAGTAAAACCTTCTTCAGATTAGGACAATCCTTCTTGAAGTGACCTCTACCCTTGCATGTATGACACTGAATATTACTAATGCGAGTGGCAGGAGTATTGGAAGATTCAACCTTTGATGCATTATCTTCTTTTGTAGTCATCTTGTTGTGTGAGCGAAAATCTGTAGCGACACTTCCGTCTACTTCTTGCTGAGCTGAACCTCTCCAAGTGCTTGATGTATAGGTTTGGCTGCAATTTTGGCGAAGCTTCAGCTGCTGCTCTACATGAATAGCTTGATGCACAAGTTCTTGCAAATCTTGATATGTAACCATCTCTATCCTTTCTTGCACTTCTTCATTCAGTCCATGAAAGAATCTTGACATTGTGGCCTCCTCTGGCTCATTCACCGCTGTCCTAATCATCAAAATCTCCATCTCTTTATAGTACTCATCAACACTAGAATTACCTTGGCACAACCGTTGGAGTCAATTGTACAAGGTTCTTGTGAAATGTTCAGGAACAAACCGTCTCCGCAACAGATTTTTCATTTGCACCCATGTCTCCGGACAACCTCCAGCACAACACAATTGGTTCCACCAAATCAAAGCATATCCAGTAAACTCAATGGATGCATATCGTACCTTCTTCTCCTCCGTATAGCGGTGGCTGTCAAAAATCTGATCCACATGCATCTCCCACTCCAAATAATCATCGGGCTCGATTTTCCCATTGAATGATGGTATGGTAAGTTTGAATTTACCAATCCCATCATCTTCATGGTCACGATGAGCACGCCCATGACCTCTTCCTCCCACGGCAAAGCCTTCTTGGCCTTCTCCACGACGATCATGATGAACATGTCGTGGTCGAGGCTCGTAGTAGTTTCGAGCATCATCGGAGTGGTCGCTCCAATGCTCTCCATGGTGGTCCTGCTGTATCGGGAGTTGTCGATGTCGACCCCGTGCAGCAAGCCCATCTCGTGGTGGCGACGGTGGCGCCCAAGTAGCACCTCGCTGGTCGTAGGGAGCACGCCGAGGTGGTGCAGCGTAGTAGCTATGAGCATCACCCGAGAAGATGTGGTTGTGCTCTCCATGCTCCTCCTCAAGGTGGCGTTAGCCCTGCTGTTCGGGGATTTGT
This sequence comes from Triticum dicoccoides, assembly GCF_002162155.2. Lineage (NCBI taxonomy): Eukaryota > Viridiplantae > Streptophyta > Magnoliopsida > Poales > Poaceae > Triticum > Triticum dicoccoides. The sequence continues at coordinate 524,293,603 of NC_041383.1, forward strand.
CGATGTTGACCCCGTGCAGCAAGCCTATCTCGACGGAGTTCCTCGGTGAGGGAGTCGATTCTCCGGCCAAGGTTGGTCTCCACGGCTGATATGCGCCTCTCCACCTTGTTCAACACATACTCTCGTGTATCCTCCAATGCCAGCACATAGGCGGGGTGCAAGCTTGGATCGTACACGGGAAGTGGCAGCTCCTCCTCCACGAGGTGCCTACCTCCATGCACACCATCAACACTACTGGATCTCTTCGAACCCATGGAAGCTTCTCAAGAACAAAATCAGCAAGAGAGAAAATAGCACCGCGAACAACCTAAAGCCCTGATGCCAAGATGATACGGGACTCCTCTGAAACGATCTTTCACGGTGCCAAAGAACTCACAAAGATCAGCAACAAACTCACTAGATACTTGTTTCAACACACTTTGTTTCTCTCAGGTGGCAAGAACAAGAGGAAACACTCTCAGATAAATTGCAGCGGATAACTAGCTTGGTTTACAAGGATGCAACCCAAACCATGAAGCTTGTGAACCTATGAAGAATCACAAGAGGGAACCACAAGGATCCTATATGAATTGAGGACAGGCCCTCCAATCCACACACACGAGCTAACACTCAACGATACTAGTGCTCACAGCACAACACAACCTCACTGGCTGTCTACAAACATAAACTCAGAAATCTCATCCCCCCTCACATGGAACAGCTGGGGAGTATTTATAGTAGAAGCACCCACTAGTTAGGTGTGAAACAACTCAAAAAGAAGGGTAAATTCGTGAGCCCCAAGCTGTAGCAGGAGCAAACTTGTTGAGCCTCATGCTGTAATAAATTCTTGGACAACTTGCATGGAAACTTGCACAACTTTTGACTCAAGACCTCAAATGATGCACCATTTTTTGAATGAAAGCTGACTTCTAAGACCATCTTTTCCAGCCTCTATAAAGTGCTAGAGACTTCCAGAATTAATTAGGTTTAGGTGGGAAGTTGTTGCTGGAAATCTGATGTGTCATTTCTCCCAAAATAGGCACCGGAAGCTTCCCAACTAAGATAATGGTATTTCCCTTGTCTTCTTTGGATGCTCTAATGGTTCAGCATTTGTGCTAGCATTAACCTCACTCTTGGATGCCTTGGTCATGATCTGGTCCACATCATCCTCCAAAGGAATAGGCGTACTAACTGTTGGAGTAGGGGTTCGCCGTGATAGTACTGGCCCTTTGGGCACTGGAGCTGCCTTACTAACTGCTCTTGTTTGGGAGCTCTGTGGTGGAGATGGTGTTGTGTCAACAGGAACTGGGTTACTATCGGCTGGGGTTGGGGTTAGATTGGGTGAAGCTGGTTCTCTGTCCATCGCAGTAGGGGTACAATCTGTGAGAGTTTGGGTTATGTGTGGTAGGGCTGATTCTTGTGCATGTACAACCGGGGTGCTATTTCCACCAAGAGGTAGCACTGTTTTATTTGAAGACCGTGTTTTTATTCTGCTAGATACTAGCATCACCCGCTCCAATTCAAATGGCTGATAAACAGGAATCATAGTTGAATGTACAAACATTGTATGAGAGACAGATGCAATAGATAGTGTGGAAGAAAGAGGGCATGAAATAGTTGACATGTATATTGTTTAACTAAAACGGATATCATGACATAATTTCACATATGATGTCTATCTAAACTAGATAGCATAGCATAACATAATTCAAAGAAATGATGAATAACTAAACAGGATCGCATGACATAATTCACTACTGGAATCAGCTACTTTGCCATCTGCCAGCTCTTTGCCGTCAGCTAGCGGACGGCAAATAAACTCTTTGCCATCAGCTACCCAAAAGCAAACGGCAAAGAAATGGCAGACGGCAAAGAAGCTCTTTGCCGTCCGTGGGCTCTTTGTCGTCTGCTGGCAGACGACAAAGAATCTTTGCCGTCCGCTGGCAGACGGCAAAGAGAAAGGTGGCCCCCACCCCCAGCCCGTTTGAAAAAAACTTAACGGCCCACCTCTTTGCCGTCTGCCAGTAGACGGCAAAGAGGCAAAAGGGCGGACGGCAAAGACAGGCGGACGGCAAAGAGGACAGTACCTAACGGCCCGTACCCTCCCCCCGCCCGTTACTCTCTGTTCTCTCCTCGCCGACGCGCCCCGCCACCACTTCCCACCCCACCGCCGCCGCCGCCGCCCGCCGCGCGCCGCCG
>NC_041383.1:524297041-524298088 GCF_002162155.2 Triticum dicoccoides
GGCACTACCCCGACATCGACACGACATCCCGACCCCCCGACCCCGAAACAGCACCCCGACCCCGACACGGCACCCCGACACCGACAGGACACCCCGACCACCGACACCTCCCGAAAAGGTGTTCTTTGGCCTTCCACCGCCACGTGCTAGACTTTCTCCCCCAAAGGAAGAGGATTATGAACCTCACATTAACCCAGACACATATGAAGGAGAATTCTTCCAAGAGGCACGTCTTTCCAAAAAGTGTTTCAAGAACCGCTATACTTCACCCCAAAACATTGAAGTAGACAGCGACAATGAATCTGACATCACCCCAGAGGAGGAACAAGAAGAGGTTACTGCTGCGGATGACCTGTCAATGCTTGACCGATTACGTCAAGGTGGCCTTGCACATGTTGATGCCAATGAACCCTATGAGCCCGTCATTGATTATAGTGATGATGATGATTATGCATTCATTGATGATATTGATCGAGATTATTAGTAGTGTGAGGTATTACATTTTTTTATGTTGTACTTGATGATGATACACTTAAGTGATACACACATTATTATTCATGTCGGTCTTTTTTTATGTTGTACTAATTTCGTTTATTGTTTGTCATGGCAGGTGTTGAAAGATGGTGGGCGCTGGTCGGGAGCGTGGTCTGAGGTCTTCCATTCCAGACGCACCTCTCCATCGAGCGTTGCTGGACAGTATGGCCACACCACCGGGCCCTTCTTCGTCGACCGCAGTGCCCAGCAGGGGATGAGGTAGGAAGAGAGGAGGTGGGGCACGTGGTCGTGGGAGAGGAGGTAGGGTGACTGCTACAGCGCCTTCCTCGCCGCCACCCCCAGCTGTTTCACCCGAGCATGTGACTGCTAGGGTGGACTCGTCCGAGGAGGAGGCTACACGGACTCCGGTAGGGTGACTGCTAGGGTGGACCCGTTACTCTCTGTTCTCTCCTCGCCGACGCGCCCCGCCACCACTTCCCACCCCACCGCCGCCGCCGCCGCCCGCCGCGCGCCGCCGCCCCCACCACCCGCCGCCGCCCGGTCGCCCCACCA
>NC_041383.1:524299403-524309690 GCF_002162155.2 Triticum dicoccoides
GGCACTACCCCGACATCGACACGACATCCCGACCCCCCGACCCCGAAACAGCACCCCGACCCCGACACGGCACCCCGACACCGACAGGACACCCCGACCACCGACACCTCCCGAAAAGGTGTTCTTTGGCCTTCCACCGCCACGTGCTAGACTTTCTCCCCCAAAGGAAGAGGATTATGAACCTCACATTAACCCAGACACATATGAAGGAGAATTCTTCCAAGAGGCACGTCTTTCCAAAAAGTGTTTCAAGAACCGCTATACTTCACCCCAAAACATTGAAGTAGACAGCGACAATGAATCTGACATCACCCCAGAGGAGGAACAAGAAGAGGTTACTGCTGCGGATGACCTGTCAATGCTTGACCGATTACGTCAAGGTGGCCTTGCACATGTTGATGCCAATGAACCCTATGAGCCCGTCATTGATTATAGTGATGATGATGATTATGCATTCATTGATGATATTGATCGAGATTATTAGTAGTGTCAGGTATTACATTTTTTTATGTTGTACTTGATGATGATACACTTAAGTGATACACACATTATTATTCATGTCGGTCTTTTTTTATGTTGTACTAATTTCGTTTATTGTTTGTCATGGCAGGTGTTGAAAGATGGTGGGCGCTGGTCGGGAGCGTGGTCTGAGGTCTTCCATTCCAGACGCACCTCTCCATCGAGCGTTGCTGGACAGTATGGCCACACCGCCGGGCCCTTCTTCATCGACCGCGGTGCCCAGCAGGGGATGAGGTAGGAAGAGAGGAGGTGGGGCACGTGGTCGTGGGAGAGGAGGTAGGGTGACTGCTACAGCGCCTTCCTCGCCGCCACCCCCAGCTGTTTCACCCGAGCATGTGACTGCTAGGGTGGACTCGTCCGAGGAGGAGGCTACACGGACTCCGGTCCACGAGCCTCCGGTCCACGGGTCTTGGGCCCACGAGCCTCGGGTCGACTGGCCTTCGGCCCACGAGAGTTCGGCCCACGTGACCCCGGAGGAGCACACGTCCGGATGGGGTACCTGGCCGGATCAGCCCGAGGAGCCGAGTGGCCATGCTGATGATGGCGGGGAGCCGACTGATCTTGAGGAGGAGGGGGGCACCGTCTACCAGCGTGGTGCTACACGGCTCCCGTCCGTGCCGGTGACCCGCGAGTAGAGGTGGTTGATTTTCCCTGATGGGGAGAGGTACGTAAGTGCATTTAATATTTTTGTACCTTGTGCATTCATGTTTTTTCAAATAACTAATGCGTTGGCCTTGTCATGCTGCAGGGGTTGGGACCACCATCATAGTGTCCGCCGGCCCAACTCCGTCCTTGGAGTTCTTTGCCGGCAAAACTTCCCGGGGTTTGTCACGTTGCCTGGTGAGGGTCGGCTTCCAGAGCTTGGATTGAGCTGGGAGCACTACGTGGCTGCCCCGGCCCCGCCGGATGAGATTATCGATGGTGTCGTGTGCGACACGAGGGCAGACATGGTGATCAGGAAGTTCTGGGTAATTTCTCCTTTACACATTTAAAAATCTTCAACTAGCTAGTTATTAATTGTACTAATCAATATTGTCTCATTTGATTGCAGGCATTCTACAGGTGTGAGGAGGGATACGAGGAGGACGCGGCACATGTTATCGAGAACGTCTGCAAGCGCCTACTCCAGAACATACGGCACGAGGCTCGGGTGCAGGCTGTTCGAGACTACTACGCCTTGCGTGGTATCAAGAAGACCAAGCCGGCGTGCCGCGATAAGTTCCTGAGTAAGGAGCAGTACATGAAGGTAATTCTTAAGGACTTCTCTACTTAAGTTACTTCATTTAGTAATTCTTAGCCGTAGCGCTCAAGTTTCTATTTGCTAACTTAGGCGCCTCCGAGATGGTGTGCGGATCGGATGGATTGTTGGGAGGTGTTGGTCGATGAGTGGTGCTCAAAACAATGGCTAGCCCTCCACAACGAGGCCAAGGACAAACGTGCCCAAATGGAAGGTGTGCCACACCATCAAGGCAGCTCCAACTTATATCAGTTCGGGCGCAACTGGGTATGTGGTTTGCTTCATGATTCATGCAATTCATTCATCATGCTAGCTTGAGCCCTTTAATTACTAATTTTCATTGTTTCTCTCTTTCAGGCACGCTACAATAAGGCGGATAAGGTGCCAGAGGTGTACGACCTGTATGCCATGGCCCACACTGCCTCTTTCAAGAAAGTCAAGGCTTTCTCTCAGTCTGACCTCGATGATGCAAACAACTTCACCAACATCTCCTCTCACAACAAGCTCGTGAGATATAGAGATGAGGGGAAGGTGAGGAAAGGGGAGGACTTTAACCCGAGCCAGGGTCCCATTGATCCAGAGCTGTTGATGATATCTGGTGGCGGGAGGTCCCATGGCTCCATAGCCATTGGAGATGGACTTATCCGTTGTCCTAGCACTCTCCCGGAGATCAAGGCGCGCCAGTCGAGCTCCGCTCCTGAGATAAGGCCTCGTGAACGGCCAGTGCAACTCGCCATCAAGGTTAGTGATACGTACTCAGTTATCTTTCTCCATTACATTGTGTGCGCTTCCATCAATGATTACAAATGGTCATGTGAGTGGTGTTGCAGGCTGCTATACAGAGTGAGAGAGATAGAACGGAGAAACTTCTGGCGGAGGCGGCGGAGAGGCAGCGGGAGTTGGAGGAGAGGACGACAAAGATGATGGAGGAGGAGAGGGCATGGAATGACATGCAGGCAAGGGCCATGTACGAGTTCCTTGTGGTAAGTTTCTTCTGCAGATTAGCCAAAACATTCATGTAGTGTTTGTCTCATTACTAACTAGTATGACTGAGTCGTCAAAACCAAATGTGCAGTCTGTGTGCGAGAAGACAGGTCAGACCGCTCCGCCGATGCCAGTGATTGCTCCTGGGACCACGGTGAGTTTTATTTCAATGGACATTACTTGCTAGTCTTAACATTTGAGTGTCATCATGCTAACAAGACATTGGAAATGATCTTTGGTGCAGCGTAACTCCAGACAAGCATCACACGATCCTTCTCCAGCTACCGACACGAGCCACCCCGCTCCTACACCTCCTGGATCTTGGTAAGTTTATCTAGTGTTTTGCTTAACACATGCATAAAGACCTAGACTTAGCTTTATTTCCTCCAATGCTTACCATAATGACCTAGACTTAGCTTCTTCTCCACCAAAATGACTTAATAAGCTTACTGACCTCCAAAACCATCCATTTTACCTAAGTTAGCTCCAAAACGATCTGTACTTAGCTTACTTATGTCAAAAATTGCATAATTAGCTTAGTTAGCTGATAGACGATCCATTTTACCTAAGTTAGCTCTAAAATGACCCATTTTACCTAGGTTAGCTTATAAATGATCCAGTTCATCCAAGTTAGCTCAAAAATGACCCATTTTACCTAGATTAGCTCCTAAATGATCCATTTTACCTACGTTAGCTTTAAAATGACCCATTTCACCTAGGTTAACTCCAAAATGACCCATCTTACCTAGGTTAGCTCATAAACGATCCATTTCAACTAATTTAGCTCATAAACGATCAATTTCACCAAGTTAGCTAAAAACGATCCATTTCACCTAAATTAGCTCTTAAATGATCCATTTCACCTAAGTTAGCTCAAAAAGATCCATTTCAACTAAATTAGCTCATAAATGATCCATTTCACCTAAGTTAGCTCAAAAACGATCCATTTCAACTAAGTTAGCTCATAAATGATCCATTTCACCTAAGTTAGCTAAAAAACGATCCATTTCACCTTAGTTACCTCAAAAACGATCCATTTCACCTTAGTTAGCTCATAAACGACCCATTTCAACTAAGTTAGCTCATAAATGATCCATTTCACCTTACTAGCTCATAAACGACCCATTTCAACTTAGTTAGCTCATATATGATCCATTTCACGTAAGTTAGCTCATAAATGATATACTCTTCTTGTTCTAGTATTCTTCTTGTTCTACTCTTCTTGTTCTAGTCTTCTTCTTGTTCTACTCTTCTTCTTGTTCTACTCTTCTTGTTCTATCTTTCTTATTTTTCATTTTGCAGATTTCATTCACTTGACGAAATCTTGCATAGATGGAGTGCTCCTTATCCCCTTCTCTGTTTATTTTGTATTGTTGAACTATGCATGTATCGTTGGATGAAACTGTTGTAATATATATGGTTGGATGCCTCTATGTTGAACTTGTTATGTATGATGGAACTATGCATGTAATATATATGGTTGGATGATGAATTTATGTGTTGGATATCCTATATGTTTGCTCTATAATGGCCTTTTGAAATATATCTATATATGTCATATATATTTGTGATGAAAATTGTTGGATTTAATAAAAAACAGATAAAAGAGCCAATATGCAGGCTCTTTGCCGTCTGCCACCGACGGCAACGGGCTCTTTGCCGTCCACCGCGGACGGCAAAGAAGACACGTGCCATCTAGCTGTGCTTCCTGGGAGCTGACCCATTTGGTCAGTTTGCCTACAGTGGAAGACGGCAAAGACTTTGCCATCAGTGGCAGACGGCAAAGAACCTGCCATGTAGTGACGTGTAGATGACATCATACGGCGGACGGCAAAGACACTAGAAATTTTGCCGTCAGCGGCGGACGGCAAAGGCCTGCCGTTAGCCACTTAACGGACTGACAGCGCAATTATTGCCGTCCGCTCTCTTTGCCGTCCGCCGCAGACGGCAAAGGGCCTTTGCCGTCAGCCGCCAGGAAGTAGACAATAAAGTAGCTGTTTACGTATCCTACTTTGCCGGAGCCTTTGGCCGTCCGCGGCTGACGGTAAAGGCCTTTGCCGTCCGCCGTTCATGCCTTTGCCGTCCGCCGTGGCAGACGGCAAAGTAGCTGATTCCTGTAGTGATTCACCTACATGTTATCTAAGTAATCAGGATCGCATCATTTAATTCACATAGGTGATTTATATGCTAAAAAGAGGGCATTCGATATGATGTCTGAACTAAGAACATGGTGTTGAATATTGTGTATATGATGTGTAAACTATGCAATGCAAGACACCGTATGCATGATATGAGCAGTATAACCATGCCAAGTTAGAGCATACACCTCAATGGGGGAATAGGACTGGTCATCTGTCTCTGAATCCATCTCTGAGGAGCTATCGGGTCCCAACAAGAGATCTGCTTCGATAGGTAGCACTGTCTGCTCTGAAGGCCTTGTTTTCACTCCAGATTTTTCCATCTCCCACCCAAATGGCTGATTCACAGGAAGAGTAGTTTAATGTACAAACATTGTCAACAAATGGAAATGTAATGAAGAAAAGGATGGGCAAGATATCATTCAAATATATGATGCCTGGTTAAACAGGATGGCATTGCACATTTCACATATATTATGTCTGGCTAAAAGACATGAGACTGCATAATTCCCATATATGATATAGAAACTAAACATGTGGCATTATAGAACATGTCTAAACTAAGCGGAGGACATATATGATGTCAAAAGTAGGCACTGCAAGGCAACATATGCATGATATGACTAACATCATCATGCCAAGGTAAAGCAAACACCTTGGGGGGTAAATAGGAGTGGTCAGCGGCGTCTGAATCCGCCTCAGAATAGATATCTTCCTCTGGATTACAATCTGGAGAGGGGTGGGGAGGGTTTGCCATTGAACCCACCATGGAGCGATGTCTGCATGACATTGTATTGCCGCGCAAAACTCTGGAGAGGGGTGGGGAGGGTTTGCCATTGAACCCACCTCTGGATTACTCTTCAGCATGACTGTGTACAATATCTGACATGCATACGAAAAAATATGGTGAGATTATGTAAAGAGAGCATGCAGAAATTTAGAGTGATGGTAACAACCAGTGGATGGATCCAAAAATAATGATAGCAGGCTGATGATTGCTTTAAATTAATAAAGAGACATATGATGATTGCTTTACTATTTGTTTCCCACCCAAGATGAATAACATAGGCATACCCTAGGTGAACCAGATATTAGACAGACATACTATTCATTGCTGCCTCGATATGTGCCCCACAACTAATTTAGAACTCAAGTTTGAACATTAATTTGGACCTGACTTGGGAGTCCAAGAGCTGAACAGGACGATAAAGTAGCAGGTAAGTTTAAGAAATGCATAACATAAGCAGAAACAAAAGAGTGCGACCTCTCTTGTGGACCCATGTACTCCTCAGGTTCATCTACTGAGTCGATGAAGGTGATGCCGTTGGGGTGGGTGCCGGCGGCGGGGACGGAGATCTGAGGCGGCGAAAGACGGTCAGGAGTCGTGATGTCTGGTTTGGTGGATGCTTCTGTCGATGGAGCAGCTCAGGTGAGGTGGACGACATCGCGGCAGGAGCAGGACAAACCACACAAAGTTCCCTTCGACACGTGCCTGTAACTAAAGTAATTCTATAAGGGCTCATTTGGCTTGCATGATTCTTAAAACACAGGGATAGGAAAAACACAGGAATAGGATAGGAAAATGTACATGGTAAACAGAGCATTTGTAAACACAGGATTTCTATCAACTTGGGTGTTTGGTTTACAGGAATTGGAAGAGCAGAGGAATGCAAAGAAACATGGCCAAAATAAAGAGAAACCATATGAAAGCGTGTACAGTTAGAATGTTATGCTGGCACTAATGCACTTGGTCTTGTTTTCATGCATAGGATTTTGAAAAGTAGGTCCAGGTGGATGTTTTGCTTCATTCCTTTCAATAATTGAATAGTAGAGTGCCATTGGAAAATTCCCTATTGCTATGTTTTTCCGTTGAACCAAAATATCCCTAATGGATCGACCTGAATGTATAGTAATAAGTGATGCAACAAGTGTACAACCTCTTTGCCATAGCCGTGTTGACCTCAGCATCATTGGGTTGGTCGCAGAAGCAGTTGAGGCAGAGGTGGATGTCGGAGGTGTGGAGGAAGATCTGAGGAATCTGTAGATGGCGTCCAGGGCACTGCTCTATTGTGATGGATCGTTCTATCGTTGGAGCAGCTCTGGTGAGCCGTAAGACGTCAAGGCTGAAGCAGCACAAGACAGACATCGTCAATCACAAGTGGGATTCTAATAGCATCTCCAATAGATGACGTAAAATGGATGTAAAATTAACATCACCAAAAACCACCTGACTACAACAGATGAGGTAAAAGCTGTTGACTCTGAACTGAACTGTCAAAACTAAAATTTACTGTGGAATCTAAATGCTACTATCGAAACTGAACGCAATGGTAGCAGAGAGGCACTTGACATGTAGTTTAGGGAGGGCATGTAGTTCATCTTCAACCTGCACCCCCCTGAGCCGCCTGCCACCACCAGCAGAACCGCCGGCCCCAGCGCCGCCTCGCCGCCCCGAAACAACTCGCCACCGCCGCCCCGGCCAGCCCTCTAGGCCCCCCACCCTAAACTCTAAGATAGATAGTGGGGTACCTCTCCGGCGAGCCCCCGTCCCCACTGCGGGTGGTTCTTCCTTAACTCCGGCGAGCCCCCCCAACCCCTGAAAATCGACTGACCCAAAAGTCGATTCAGTCGACTAAAGTGTGGCTTAGTCAGAGCAGAGTAGCAGCACGAGCGAGGGGAAGAGCAGCAGCAGCAGCTGGGCGAGCGAGCGATCGAGCGAGAGCCGGAGCAGCAGCAGCAGCACGAGCGAGCGAGCGAGAGCCAGAGCAGCAGCAGCAGCAGAACTGGCTGGTATGGACGCCGCCGCCGAAGGGGCCTCGCACTGGGGGAGAGCTGCCGTGGAGATGTCGCCTGCGGAGCCGGCTTCAAGGTAGCCGCTATGGGGGTGCTGGATGGAGCACCATCAGCGCCGGGAGGTCGAGTTAAGGAGAAGGTGCGACGCAATGAGTGTACAACATCTTTGGTGGCGCCGAGTAGGCCTTGGCTTCGTCCGAGGAGTCGGTGAGGATGCTGCAGTTCCGGTGGAGCAGGTTAAGGCGGCGCTGTGGGGATGGAGCAGCCGCGATAGATGAGGCGATCGTCGGAGCAGCTCCTTGGAGGTGGAGGACGGGGCAGCTGAACCGGCGGGACGGTGAGATGGATGACAGATCCTCATCCAGGGAGGTGGACGAGGGACGTCGAGCTGTTGCGGTGGACGACGTCGTCGAGGAAGAGGCTCCGGGTGGGTAGCGGTGATGTGGCGGACGGAGGAGGGTGGGGTTTCGCGGCTGGAGCGGAGAGGTTATGCCGGCCTGGGATTTCGAATGTTGAAAAGGGGGCGATGGGAGGGGGTGAAGCATGACTTAGGGACGTGCTTGTCCCAAATGTAGGGTGTGTTACAAAAGTACCCCCCACTGATTTGAAATACCGGTCCTTTCGGCTCAGGGTTAGAAGGGGGATTTCGCGTGTTGGGATTTGGCAGCTGGAGGGAGTTTTCGCGCACGTTGTAATTTCGGGATAGCGAGGCGCGGATTGTGAAGGTGCCAGTTTTTGGAGCACGATATCTGAATTTTCATGATATAACAAGACGCGGGTTGAATTTTAGGGACAAGCCTAACGTGTAGTAATATTGTACTTGTACGTACCAAATCAATTCGCACTTCCCTCAACCAAAAAGAAAACAAAAAAATAAAACTATTCACACCACACAAAGAGAGAGTCTTGCCCCTTTTTACTATACAAATACTATTCAAAGCTACTCCCTCCTTCCATCTATATAGGGCCTAATGCGTTTTTCGATGCTAACTTTGACCAAATATTAGAGCAATGATATATGACATGCAACTTAAACAAAGCACACCGTTAACTTCGTCTATGAAAGGTTCTTTCAATGATATAATTTTCACATTGTGCATGTCATGTACTATTAATCTTATCAATAGTCAAAGGCGGTCTTAAAAATCTCATTATGCCCTATATAGATGGAAGGAGGGAGTATGAATCCATGTTATGTCCGATTAATTTTTTTCGCTTGCTGTATAATGCATGTAACCTACTCATACCAACATTTTAGTGCATTCCAAATGTCTATACTACCACTGCAATTCGAACTAAATTTGAATTCGTTTCTCTATTTCAATAAGAATCTACATTCATGATTGTTGCCAACTTCAACCATCATTCGTGTATTACCTTAATAACACACCGTATGATTACTATAGAGATAGATATGAACTATGTGTACTACATGAACTCGAATTCTATTTTTTGAATACACTTGATGTTGATTCCAAATAATAGTACATTTGATGTACTAACTATATATTCATAATCTAAACCATGTTCCATACGTACACCGTGTTTATCACACAAAGTATAGTGCCCCGCCCCCTACATTATGACATGTATTTAGACCTGAGTTGCAAAAGCCACACATTAGCCCAAATTATAATCAATGTTCTACATTATGATATCTTCTTCAAGTATCCGTATCCACTTTTTTATAATGAATTATGATCTTTGTTCGTCTTTTACACCTTCACGATCCTCTTCTATTTGTAGCTAGCTAGCGCTAACTTTCTATCGTGCATGCGCATGCCTGCCCCTCTCACACACCCTTAGCGTCCCCTCCATCGTGCACGTTCATTATTTCTCTTTAGGTCATCCACCAGCGGTGTGTTTAGGCCCCCGGCTCCTTCTTTCTGGCACACACCGGTCGATATACCTCTCTAGCTAAGTGTGCCTACAACAAACACATATATACTTCCCCTCTTCTCTTCCCACCGTCCATGCCCCCATATGTCCAATACGATTCCACGCAGGTGCACACTCCCACCCCTCTTTTCATTAATCACATGCTCGTACACTCCTCCCCCCTCGACATTGTAGGCCTCTCGCACCACCTCCTAGCCACACCCTCCCCCCCTGTCTGCCTCTCCGGACCTTATTTGCTTCTAACACATGCAGGCGTGTATATGAACTAATATCCCTACATATAGCCAAGTCGACTATAATTCGTTTTCACAAAGCACCGATACACTTACCTCGCTAGTTATGTCTCTCCTTTTCTCGGTCACACGATGGTTGATCTTCCTATGTAGTTACGCATGCTTACCACAACCATATCTTCTCCCCTCATCATCCTTGAATACCTCCCAACCCGTCTCTCACACGCACATGCATAGACAGACAGACATCCCCCGCCCTCTCTTATTGTTATTGCACTCATACCCTCCGTTTGTCTAGCAGGCCTCTCCCACCATTTGTGAGACGCCACTCCACCACCAACCCTCCGACGCTCTACCTTTGTCTTTTTCCCAACCTTATTCCTCTGCTACACATATCCATGGATGTCGATCGATCTCCCTCAATACATAGCTAGGTCTCTCTCCTTCCCCACACATATAATAGTCAACCGGTCTCTACCCCCCC
>NC_041383.1:524310120-524320435 GCF_002162155.2 Triticum dicoccoides
CACACCGATAGTCGAATGTTGTAGGTAGGTATCCATGCCATGGAGAAGAACTGCACCTTTGCCCTCTCAAATTCCAGAAGGCCAGCCCCCATGTATCTTTGACGTGGGCAAACAAAAATTCGATGGAACTCTTTATCGATCGCGCAGCCACACACTTCATCCCTGTTTTCAATTCTATCGATATCTCACGTCCATGATTCTGTTTCACACACATTGCATATGTTACATTTTTCTGATTGAGATATCATCAACACATTGCCTCTGTTTCGCACAAACCATCTCTCTCACACCCACCCACATACGTACCTGCACCTAAAGAAGAAGTGCACGCAGGACGCACGTACTCACGTCTCGTTCCCGGCCACACTCACGCGGGTACACGGTGGAGTTCGTTTCTGTACGAAAAGGCAGCCCACGTGATAATTTGACGCGTGTAGCGGTTGTTTACTCGAAGGAGGGTCGGGTACCACGCCGTGAATATAAAATGATTGCCGTGGGGAAAATGGAAAAATGGGTTTGTCTCTCGTGAGTCTCGTCACACAATCTCACACAAGGCCACCGTGGCCTCTCTCTCTCAGTGTTGGTCAGTGATCCAGCTGCATCCCATCCGCCGGCGGAAAGGCAGGATGTGCATCGTCCCTCTGGTTGATAGCGTTGAGGCAGCTCGTCCCGATCTGCGGTACATGCCGTTCTCTTTGACCAAGCTCCGGCGAGGTAGGGCCTTCGCCACTTGCTCGCTGCCGCAGTATGGGCAGATCCCGGCCGCCGGCGCCCTCCTAGTAACATCTCGACGACCCTCAGGTATAGCTTCCTCTGGCCTTGCTCCACTGCCCATCTTCCCACATTGCTGCATGTGGATCTTCTTTAGTTGTTTGCTTAAATCGTATCTCGGCCGGCGTACTTTCCATCTTAAAATCTCATCCTCAAACCATTTTTGATAAACCATCATGTGCTATCTTTCCCTTTTTACATGGAACATGCTTCTTTTTTGTCGCGTATGTGTCTTCAACTCGTGTTTTTGGGCAGTAATTGTTTCCTTTCGACCTCCTTTTGCAAACAGGGCTATCCATTTTCACCTCGTTGCTATGACCTTTTGGTGAACTGCACAAATCACTTTTCTGAAGAGTGTTTTGTGCATTTCCGCCAAAATGTCACATGGGCAATGTTTTACATTTCTGTGGGACTGCGGAAAGGGAGATTGGTTTTGCTATCCTCCTCATCCAACTCCATGCCTAATCTTCTCCAACAAGAAGTTAGTCCTAAAGAGAGATAGTAGAGGTGATCGGCTTCTATTTATGTGTGTTATGTTTCATCATCTAGTTCCACTATTATTGTAATCACACTGACTGGATATCTTTGCAAACATGGATGGTCCGCCCGATTTTATTGGAGCTGCACAAAATGGTCGGATTGTGGTGACCTTCATACACCTCTTTTTTGGCTACAGAGCTGGGTGAAACTAGCTGCCAAGCAATGAACACTATGCCAAGGAAATGGAGCCATGCCTACGAACAACATCAATCAGTTATATTTTTTTCTTTATTTGTACACCTTCTCACAACTTTGTCTTCAGTTGTGATGTGAATATTGGCGCTGATCTGCGAACCATTGAGATGCATTAGCCATGGTAGTTTCATTTGTATTTGATGGAATGTTGTAACAAGATAATCTCGAGGCAAGACACATGAATCCTAAGTTGAAACCTTTTTTTCCTACGGGAACCAGAGTTGAAACCTTCATAGCATCACACTACAATTTCATCAAAATTATGCGTACATATAAACAAATCCTGAAGGATTGAAAGCAATGCCAGAAACAATTCAACTTTGTTTCGCCGACATGTTGGACATCCTTCATCCGGCTCCACCTGCCATGCAGCAATATTGAGTGCACAACACAACTTCAGGGAAAGATTCACCCCGGTTGTTGCATTGCAGTAGTAATGACTAGTGAGCAGTCAAATCACAGAGCCCCACCTTCGCCACAGTAAGTTGCTTGGACGAAGCAACCATCATTTCTCTATTCCTTGAATCCGCTGGTACTCCCATATTCCCACAGTAATAACTTGCTCGGGCGAATCAACCATCACTATATCCGCTCACGTGTGATGACCACAGGAGCTATCCATTCAGATGGCATGTTAAAAAAATAAAGGTCGATAACTAATGCGGCAAACTTTCAAAAAAAACTAATGCGGCACCTCGGGACAACGCGGCCAGATCGCATTTTGCACGAGAAATTACACACCAGGTTTCGTTGACATGTGGTCTCGTTCCAACATATCAGTGAGACGACAGCGAGTAGTAGGAGTATTTTCGAACCGACATGTAGGACGGGGCGCCCCTTCGTGAACTGTGGCAAACTGGCAACCATCCACCGACTCTTCGCCTTTCCCTCTCGATTTGGAACTGTTATCGCATGCTCTTCCTCTCCCTCCTCCATTTTCCTTCAGCCCTTCACCCTTTCTTCTGCCATTGTTCGATCGTCATCTCCATGGAGGGAGCAGGATGGAAACGACCCCATTATTCTTGCCCCGATCTGAAAGATGACGTGGTGGAGGAACTCATTGATCGGTGCGACGTCATCACCTCGTCTAGCATGGCAGGTTCATTCAAGCCCATTCTTGACTCAACTAATAACATCATTGCAAGGAACCCAAGAGTCAAGGAGTGGTTTGATATCCCCTATCTTCTTTGCCGTGATCCTGATGACTGGCGCCGTCACGACGGAGGCCTCGCCCTGTGCAAGTTGATGCCGCTTGATAATGATATGCATGATGTTAAAATGCCATCGCTTGAGGGCAAGGCTTGGGCAGGCGCAAATGGAGATTGGGTTGTTTACATTGGGTCCAACTGCGAGTGGGAACTTGTGAATGTGTACACTCGTGACCGGGTTCCACTTCCAAAAATCTCAGCAGGCTGCCTAGAGGTTGAGCATACCGGTATTGTATGCATGTTCAAATACAATCATGGTGACTGTCTTCTACGGAAGATAGCAATTTCTCGAGTTCCCACCCGCTCTTGGAATTACAACAACTATGAAGTTCTTGCTATCTTCGACAAGCTTGTTGCCGTCATTGCTGGTTTGACTCGATGAACATTGCTCAAAAATCAGTTTCTGTACACGCATGAGTACTGTGATGCAATTCAATACGAGGGCCTTGTGTTTGCTGCCACCACTCGTGGCACTGTTTTTGTATGGAATCGTTATGATTTCGGTGCGTTTGTCTTCCATCGTAATTATAATTGTTTC
Source organism: Triticum dicoccoides (assembly GCF_002162155.2). Classification (NCBI taxonomy): domain Eukaryota; kingdom Viridiplantae; phylum Streptophyta; class Magnoliopsida; order Poales; family Poaceae; genus Triticum; species Triticum dicoccoides. The sequence continues at coordinate 524,313,373 of NC_041383.1, forward strand.
ATCCACATGCATGCGGGTTAGCAAGTTTCCCTTTACTAATTAACCTTCTTCTTGTGTTTCCAAGGTCCTGTGAACATTCCACCACCTATACTTGAAAAAAAATTATAACCAAGGGGGAGATGACGATGGTGATGATCACGAGCATGAGGACGAGCAGCGCCCATATACTTGTTGGCGCCTGGCAACTAATTCTGATGGATCACCTCTTTTCGTGTTTATACAGCCCACTGATGATGTTACTACTAAGGAAGGAGGTGTAGTCTCCCATGGTCGCACTCTCCAGACCTATTCCAACACCGGTTGCATGGTATTCGGGATGGATACTAGTGTGCTAGCACCAACACCTTCTCCCTGGTACAGAATTGATAGTCTTGGAGAAAACTCGCTCTTCCTTGGACAAAATTATCCGATGATGGTGAAAGGTGATCCAGCTTCTGTTGACCCAACGTTACTAGCACCATTTATGAGAAGCAACTATGTCTATACCTCGGACATTAGCGTGGTTCCCTACCCTGGTACTGATATAGTAGGCCGCTTCAGCATGGATGATCAGTCCTGCGTTGGTCTCGAGATCGATAATAGATGCCCCGTCCCAGAGAATCACTTGTGGTTCAAAGCAAGCGTTTCCAACGCCGAGGAATAGGTGAGTTGAAGTTCATTTCATTGCTTGTTATTTGTTGTGTGGTGAAAACTTTAGTATTTATAATGTATCCTCGTTGTCGATGTGGGTTGATGACCTGTTGTATGTAATAAAATGATATGCCTATGATAAACTTACTAAATTTATGAATGGCTTTCGAGTTTCTTCTGTGAGTGAGTGGGTGCGACGAGGAAAAAATGTATTTTCCGAATACATAATTGTACGTGCATTGCAGCAGGTTATCGGATGAGGCCAATCAACAATAGTAGTACACTATTTGTACTAGCTTCACATGCTTCGCACGTCGTGCGGGTGTTTTTACTGTAGCCATATTGTACGTAACCAGCACCTCGAATCCTCGATACTAGTACTATATAGTAAGTAGTAGGAGTAGTAGGGTGGCATGGGCCAGAACAAGCATTCACGTCCAGGAGTACGGCACACGCCACCAGCACGACTTCCATCTGACACCATATTTCTTAGAGTCCGTGCTAGAGCAATCTCTTCAACCTCATCGTTTCTCTAACTCAGCCATCCCGCCGCGGGCGAGGTGGGGGTTTGCCAATAGTAGGTTTCCTCGACTACGGTCCCACTTGTAAGGCCAACTCCAACGCTCTATCAATATATGGATGTACTCTTATTCCCAATACAAAAACTTGCATCCATTCTACTCCCTCCGTTGCACAATACATGCCTTCTAGTAGTATTTGTCAAGATATATATGTATCTAGACATGCTTTAGTATATAGGCGCATCCATTTTTGGACAAATGGAAGTCAAGTATTTTGGAACGATGGGAATACACAATAAAAAATTTAAGTTAGCACAACTAGTCTAATCCGAGAGCACAACCAAACATTTGGTCGGGTTCTTCCTCCTTTTGCCGACACGTGGGACATCCAGCATCCAGGTCGTCTCATGAAAGAAAATAGAGTGGTAGTTGATAAGTTAAAGCCACGAGATGTGCATCTTGGGTTAAACTGTAAATAGAATCTTACTACTCTTGAGTAAGTCCAAAAGCAGCCACCGAAGATCTTTCTTGGATTTGTTTTTCATCACCAGCACATCGAGGTGAAAGATGTGCAGGTTCAGTGGGTCCTCTTGCGTTTTCACTGACATGTGGGGCCACATGTGAGCAAACAGACGATGGGATCCGCGCGTCCGCTGGCTGGCTGAGAATAGAGATAGAGGAGGGCTGAGCACGGACTGCGGGAAATTTGTTCCACATAACCAGCACCTTGATATTCGCATGTGGTTGTTTCTAGAATAAAAAAAGGAGGTACCCCTACTTATGTTACTCCCACTACGCATAGCCTAAGGTTGGTAGGTGACCTTGCGCTTGGCTCTTTGCCTCTTCCGGAAGTCGATGGTTCTAAAGTAGTGCTTCTGGCAATCTGACACCAAATGAACTGCTGCATGTCCACCGCTTGTAAGCAAAAGTTTCTCCTCGTGCTGCGAGCCACCGCGCACGCGTTGGCGAGGGAGAAGGCGTAATCAAGCTTCTCGTTGTTCTGCGAGTTGACGGGACACATCAAAGTTATTTACTAGTAATACGTACTCTCTCCAAAAAAGGGCTGACCATGTCATTGCTACCATCCCGTGCTCCCTTGTTAAGTACGTGCACTATTCACATGCCATTCACGTGCCATCGAGGAGAAAAAATATTGCATAGGTGCCATTAGAGTGCATGACTCACTTACGGAAAAGGGTTTCCCCCCGCTCCCCCCCCCCCTCACGACTCACTTATGCACTTCTTATCTGATTATCTCCATTTTCTTGCGTGACACGTGCACCTTGATGCTAGATGTCTCGCGTGTTGGGAAAAGGATGAACAAAGCTCACGTAAAAGAAAAGAGTTGAAGAGCATAGATTCCCGACGACCGAGGAGGAGCAAGGAACCTCGCGGTGGAGCGTCTGCAAGGAACCTTGCGTGTTTTCCCCTGTTTTTTGCCGCCTGCCCACCTATAAACAACTAAAAGAACATGAACTTTTCGCTAACCACTAGAAATGGTACATCAGGATGCTAAGTTGAAGATGTTTTATACTCCCTCCGTTCCCAAATATAAGTCTTTTTAGATATTTCAACAAGGGACTACATACAAAACAAAATGAGTGAATCTACACTCTAAAATATGTCTGCATACATCCGTATGTTGTAGTCTATTTGAAATGGCTAGAAAGACTTATATTTAGGAATGGAGGGAGTAGTTTATATTGAATTATTGATAACCACGCAACAAGCCACACATGTACACAAGCCAACGCACTAACTCCATCTGATCCAACTCATGCACATACGCGCACAACATGGAGCACACAACGCACGTACACAAGACGTGCATGCACACACGCTCGGCCACAGAATGCACGTGAATAACACATGCATGCACACACACTCGGCTGCATGGAGGCGTGCGCCATCCGTGATGACGTCCGGTTCGTCGTGCTATGGCAAAGCTCGCACGCAACGGCGCATATGCATCTCTTGCAGTACCTCTTTGCCGTCGTTGCTCAACTACTAGTCGGAGACAAAGACGACCACAACCTCAGCCTTAGAGCTAGCACAGATGGAAAAACATGCACGCTGCACGCACACGAGCACATACGGAGTGCCCACAACATCGTCGTGGTGCGTCCCCAGTCGCCTCTACTCCTTCTGCGCACGTTGTCTATCAAGGCGATTGCATGCTAATGATGATGTGGGTGAGATCTTCTAGACTCAGATGATGACGAGGAAAATTATGAGACACAAGGTGACGTACACCGTCAAGGTCCACGGTCAAGGGGGTGCTAGCAAGTGCTTAGATGTGCTTAGAGCAAGTACAATAGAGCTGAGTCAGCGGGCTATAAGGAATAAATAGTAGTATATTTCTGCTTAGTTGGAGGAAAGAGAAGAGGAGAGAGAAGGTAAGTGGGCTCTTCGTCAAGAGCCAGCTGTAGCACGTGCTCCTAGGCACTTTGCGAGAATGAAAGGTGGGCCACAGAACAAAAAGTAGTAGTACACTCTCTTGATCTATAGTACTATTGTACATGTTGACTATAAGATGGGCTGTAGATGACATGGCACAGGCTTATAGCCAGCAGATGGCTATACTATTAATGCTCTTTAGATGAAGTGCTAAGTGCATTAAATGGCTTAGTAACTCAAGTCTTCAATGCATAGGTGTTTAGTTTATTGGTGCCACATCAGATTTTATGCCTACGTGGCAGGCTTAGCAGCTATACATGGTGGAGCACTGGGAGGGGCCAAGGCTGGTCATAGTGGGGAGTAACTTGTACTGCAACATATTACTATGTTACTCTAAACATCTCTATAAACTGGAAAGGAGGGAGTAGTAACATAGACTAGTGTCATATGCAGAGTATGGGAGCACATGATATTTCCATGTCTGGACCGATCCCAAGTTGGCTTCTCACCTTCTTGGCCCAACAAAAACCCCTCCCCCCCTCCCACGCGCGCTTCCCGCCCGGCGCCAGCTGAGCCCGCCGCTCCACATTGATGGCAAGTTAGGGTGACGCGATCTCTCACTGCTTCCGCCGTTGAAGCGGCACGCCGACCGAGGGCACCACCCGCTGGACGCCGGGCATTTCAGACTACATAGTGGATAGTAACTTTTAGAGCAAGTACTACAATTAGATGACATAAGCAGGCTATAAGGATATAAATATAGTATTTGTGCTTAGTTGAAGGAGAGAGAAGAGGAGAGAGAAGAGAAGCGGATTGTGAACGTGTAGCCGGTTGTACTCCAACATACTCTACTTTGTGAGACAAAAGGTGGGGCCATTATTAATGATATTGTATTTATACTAAAGGGACTAATAGACGCCTTAATTACTCCGTTTTTTTGAGACAAACCTTGGTGGGGCTATTATTGACTTTTTTTGGAGCTATTATTGAATTGGACGTGGGGTTTGGGGGCCAAAGGCCTACTATTATACTCCGACCTGACATGCTCTACCCTAGCCGCCGCTGTATCACATGGTTTCACACCGTTCCAGATCTTAGCGCCACCACACAATTCTTCTCCAGCCCTCCTTCCGGCGTGCACCGGGAGAAGGGACAGCAGTCCTCCGAACCCCACCTTTCATGATCCTGTACGGGAGAGGGGCGATCAGGTTTTTGGGGAGCACACTCCTGTGACTGCTGCCAGCGACGACTTCCTCAACGACAGCCTTCTTCCCCGACCTCGGTAACCTCTTCATCAACGACATGAGTGACAACATCAACCACATCGGTTCTTCTCCCGATGTACAGTATGTGATTCTGTCCTCCTGGTTTAGTCCGCATCATTACTTTGATGTTTGCAATTGTCGTCATGATTTATTTACTGCTGATTTGGATTAAATCTCATACTAAATTGCTCATATATTCAACAATCCAATCCAAAAACCTGATGACAGGAAATTTACTCCGAGTGGTTTTGCTGCGCTTTTGAAGCCGCCTACTTTTAAGGGGGTGCAATATAAAAGGTGGCGCACAGGAGAAGTATATTGGTTTCAGATCATGTACTGCTATGACGCCACTAAGGGTAAGCCTGAGGGCGATCTTAATCCTACACAGCAGGAAGCTTTTCAGAACATGGATACCCTCTTCAAAGCCGCCCTACTGAGTGTTCTTGACGATTCCATTGTGGATTCATATATGTCATTTGATAGCGCAAAGACATGCGGGCTACGCTCGAGGCCACGTTTGGGCCCTCGGGCGCTGCGAACGAGTTGTATGTCATGGAGCAATTCTGTGACTACAAGATGACTGATGAGCGCTCTGTTGTTCAGCAGACTCATGAGATACAGTCACTCTCTAAGGAACTTGAGTACTTTAAGTGTGTGTTGCCGGACAAATTTGTTGCTGGGACCATCATTGCCAAGCTTCCACCTTCATGGAACTATTTTGCTACTTCTCTGAAAAACAAGAGACATGAGTTTTCTGTTTTGGATCTCATTAGCACTCTTGATTTTGGGGAGAAGGCTAGAGCAAAACACACACGTGCTCGGGTCGCCAAGGGAGCTTCTAGTGCCCACATGGTACACGAGAAGAACTTCCAGCCCAACCAGCCCCAAAACAACAAGAACAAATCTCAGGGGAATGGCAAGTTTGATGCAAAGAACAAGTCGTCACATTCTACCAACTTCTACAAGAATTATCATAACAGGAAGGGATACAAACCTCAATTTTAGTAGCACCGCACAAAATTTATATGGCTGCATCTACCTGCTGTCAGCTAACCTCATGGTGCTCCAGGTATTCCTACATTCGTAACTAGGTACAACGACCACTGCAAGATGAAATTAGCTTATTCGTACGTTGACTTGCTGAATGCAGTGCGGAATGATCCTGTCATGTGTTGAGGAGCAAACAAGCAGTGCAGCCGAAGGTGGAAATCAACCAAGGACTTATGAAATTATATGTGATCTTCCTCAGGTAGGTCAGTATCCCCTTCGTCTAGATGATCGTGTTTTGTCATGTCGTGCTATTGATATGTGCTACTGTTTTGCAACACCGTTTAAGTATAGATACTGTTTTCCTATCTTTTCAAATTTAGGACAATGAATATGATATCAGGGGAACTGCACAATATGGACCCATGTTGAGTCATCTCTATTGCCTCATGTGTTTGCTACAAATGTGTCAGCATCAATTGCAAGATGAGGCAGCTATCTAGCTGTGGAGTTGCAAACATGCTCAAAGTGCTCGCAACATTGAGAAGAAACAAGCATGCCCTAGAAATTAATGCGTGCGCAGGGAGGCCCTTTGCTCAAAGAAGCATCGACCGTTTTTCTTTATTTCCACACCTTCTCACAGCTTTATATATTGGTTATAGTATGGTGAATCATTGAGATGCATAGACATGCTGAACTTTTGTTCTTCTGAATGATAGTTTAATGTGAGTGTCTGCATCCAGTACCGCATCCTCTAATTTGGTGAATGCACACAGAGAAAATAACTCTCCTTAATTTACTCCATAACCACCCTATTAAATAGGCCTAGTAACAAACCAGGCGCATGCAGTGGCCGGCGGGCACATGCATCCTGCATGCATGGCCAGTCATGCAGCAACGCAAAAGAAGAGAGCGGTTCTTGGGAAAAAGCGAGTAGTTAGTGCAGCGTGCCTTATAAACACGAACAGCTCGCTCTCCCGCTTCCGTCTCCCCACCCAATTCCCCCCGCTCCCCAATCTTCCTCACTCGTCCAGAAAACCCCGCTCACCTTCTTCCTCACTCGTACAGAAAATGCCTGCTCCTCTTCTTCCACTCCTATAGAAATCCCTAGCCCTCCTTCTTCCCCACTCGCACTGCCACTAGGCTCGTCTCTGGCTACTCTGCTCAAACCCGTGAGCTCGGCGAGACGCCCACAAGGAAAATGGAGTCGGCTGGCCCCAGTGCCAAGAAGATGAGGCTCCCACCAGCGGCGACACCAGTTGT
>NC_041383.1:524320583-524321686 GCF_002162155.2 Triticum dicoccoides
CCGGTAGAATCTCCGGTGGACCGCATCAGCGATCTCCCAGGCGTCATCCTTGAGGAGATCATCTCGCTTCTCCCCGCCAAGGATTGCTGCCGCACACAAGTCCTCTCAACTCGGCGGCGCCCTCTATGGCGCACCGCGCCCCTCAATCTCGACTGTCGTTAGATATCTGTCCTTCCTGAATTTGATCTCATCAGAGCCATGGTCTCTTCTCACCAGCAGGGCCCCGTTCAATGCCTCTGCATCCCGACAAGCTACTTGTTGTTCATACCCGGCAAGGTGGACGCTTGGCTGACATCCCCTGAATTCGGAAAACTCCAGCAGTTTGAGTTGTACCATTACCACGAAAGTTTCATACCATGAACATACCAAAAATTTGTGCCCACACCACCGTTTTCCATTGTAACGCCCCGGATTCGATGCGCCAGGTGTCTGCCAGTTATTCGCCAGCGTTGCCATGTCATTTGCTTGCGTGTTGTATTTTGCCATGTCATCATTCGCATTGTCCGTTTTGCGATCTGGCACTCCTATGCCCTCCGGTGTTCCCTTTTTGTCTCTCGTTGTGAGCGGGTGTTAAACATTCTCGGAATGGACCGAGTCTTGCCAAGCGGCCTTGGTATAGCACCGGTAGACCGCCTGTCAAGTTTCATGCCATTTGGAGGTCGTTTGATACTCCAACGTTTAACCGAGTAGCCTGAAACCCTCTCTCTCTTTGCAGCCCAACACCCCCTCCAAAGTGGCCCAAAACCCAGCAAACTCCCCTCCATGCTCTCGGTCGTTCGATCATGATCGTGTGGGTGAGAACCGCTCCTCATTTGGACTCTCCTAGCTCCCAGAATCTATAAATAGGTGTCACCCCCCGAATTTTCGCGTAGATGAACCCTATCCTCTTCCCCTGCGCGCCGCCGACCACGTCCACCGCCCCGCAGCCACGTCGCTCCGGCCAATCAGTGCCCGCCACGTCACCTCCGCCGCCGCCCTCAACCTACCGCACGTCGCCACCTGTCCCGCCGCCGTTTCCCCCACCGCGCGGCCCGGGGAAGCCCATCATGGGCCCGCCCGGGCCCAGATTCACCGCCGCCGGCCCGTCCGACCCCGCCACCTCG
>NC_041383.1:524322305-524335415 GCF_002162155.2 Triticum dicoccoides
ACCGCCTGCGCCCGCCCGGAGCTCCCGACCTCGTCGCCCTCGTCCAGTTCCGCCGCCGCCGCCTCCTCGCCTCCGGCCGCGGAGCGCCGCCGCCGCCCCGGATGCCCACCGGTCCCTGCCTCATCTCCCGCGCCTCCCCGGCCTCCCCGAGCTCCTCCACCGCCGAAGCAGCTCACCGCCGGCGAGATCCCAGCCGGGGAAGGTCCCCGCCGGCCGGATCCCGCGCCTCCTCGGCGTCCGGGCCGGATCCCGCCGCCGCCCGGGTCCTACCCGCCCGATCCGCTCCGCCCGACCCGATCCGCTCTGCCTGTTGACCTTTCCGCCCGCGAGGTGATTATTTCTGCCAAGTCCCCGAAGTTTTTGTCATTATCATGCCATGTTCAACGCATCATATATCTGCATCCATAGCTCCATTTTGTGCGTGTAATATCTCAAATTGTTCATCTCAACGAGTACTTCATTTCATTCCATTGCATCATGTTCATTTGAGCACATCTTGATGCCTGAATCATCATTGCAAGAGTGCTTCATAATGTTGTCTGATGTCTGTTAACAGAACTTGCTCTTTTGTCATTTTTGCCATGTTTGATGTGTGCATCATATGAGGTTGACGTCTACATGTGTTTTTAACTATGCCATGTCTTCTTTATAGAGGTGCTTACCATTTATTTTTGTGATCAACGTGGTGACTAGCACAAGCATGTAAACTAGGCTTCGTGATGTTGCTGTTTTCGGTCCTTCTTCTGCTGTTATTTTGATGCCATGTAAACATGATGCTACAGAGAGATTAATGCTTATTTTCAGATACTTCAGTAAGGATGTTTTGAACATATGGTTATTCTCTATCCATTCATGCCCCTGGTTGCAATTATCGAGTAGTCTAGCATGTCATTTTCGTGCTCTACTTTTGCTACAAAATGTTTCCTGGCAGATTGTTTACATGTTATTCAATTTTGCCAAGGTTGTTGTAGTTGATCCTTGCATGCTATGAACTTGTTCTTGCCTTGGTTTGTTTCATAAGCATGTCTTCTTGCTGACACTATACTTATCTTGTCATGCAATGACTTGTGGTGAGTGAATCAAGCTTGTTAAGTAGGGTACTTGTTGTTGCTGTTTTGCTAGGCTGAATCTGTTATTTCGTGATGCTATGTAAACCTGCTTCTACAAATCATTGTATGCATAATCTGGAGATGTTCACTAAGGGTGTTTTGTTATACATGTCATGCTCTATCCATCCATGCCCCTGGTTGCATTTATAGCTTGCTGTAGTTTGTTGTAATCTTTCTCTAAAGTTGCTAAATAATGTTGTTGTCAGCCTGTTAACATTAAGTTCAGTTGTTGTCATGCTTGTTGTTAGTGATCCATGTACCCTATGGACTTGCTCTTGCCATGCTTAGCTTCATAAACATGTATTCTTACTGTTGGGTGCCTTGCTATGCCATGTATTGCTCTATAGTGAGTTGCACAAGCTCATCAACATGTCTACTTATTGTTGTTCCTGCCATGTATGAATCTGTATTATAACTTGCTATGTTTACATGGGTACCATCATATCTTCTGATCCTTTTTGGCTCATGGTCAATAAGGGACTTCTGTTCCACTACTAGAAAAACCCCTACTAATGGCGCACCTAATTTGGCCATTAATGGCGCATCAGTGGTGCGCCATTACTAGCACGCCATTAGTAATTTTTACTAATGGCGCACCACTCGTGCGCCATTAGTATCTGGTATACTAATGGCGCACCACTGGTGCGCCATTAGTATAGGCCAGGGTGCGCCATTAGTATGCCTCCCAGGGGCCATGTATACACAGGTGCTTTGGCATACTAATGGCGCACTACAATGGGATGCGCCATTAGTGACCACGGCATACTAATGGCGCACTGTCCAGTGATGCGCCATTAGTATGCTTTGTCATACTAATGGCGCACTGTCATGTGATGCGCCATTAGTATGAATATTAGGTTTTTTTTATTTTTTATTTTCTGTTTTTTGCACAGGTTACACATTTGCCAAAGTCAGAAAGCTGGTAGGAGCATTAGGAGATGTTAACACACACACACACACACACACCCCAGGATATGTTTGCTTCACTCAACTTGACATAATATAGCAGCATGAAAATACAATGGATCTACAATGGAGAAGGATGCCATGCTGTGGCTCCCATATTAGCCCACTAGCCAGACGACACAACTACAGTAACGCAAATGACCCCAGTTATGTAGTTATGGTATCTTGTATCCTATAATTGCCAGTTTTATTAGATAAGCTGAGATCACAAAACATAATCAAGACAAGAACTACTAGTCTTGGTATCTTGTATCCGATGATGCCAAAGAGGATTGATGGAGGCACACACATATCATAAACAAGTATGCACAGATTATGATTGAAATCTTGCTAGAAGGCACTGCCGAGGTTGTCTTTCACCGTCATGGTGCTGATCTTCCCCTGGACAAGGGCCGACCTCCCTGCATATCCTGCACAGTGTGGTCGCACAGTAGATCAGAGATTGACCGCAATTCCGATGATAGAGGACTATCACATCGCTCTGTGGTAGATCACCTGATTTGGGCCTGCCACGTTGAGCACTTCTTTTCCTTTGCGGAGTAAGGACGACGAATGCATCACAGAATAGTTCTACATCACGTACACATCATGCTTGGAAGTAGCCCACATGATGTTCCTCAGCTGCACATGTACAAGTATACGGTCAGTGCGTTCGTACCAGAATTCTTCTTAAAACTCTGCAGAAATACAATGATGCAAATGAGCGCCATTTTATTCAAGCACACCAAATTCTACTGCGATAACAAACAAGATCGCCCGATGGAGGACATAACAGTGAGCTTTTGTTAAAATTTCTCGGGTAATTACAACTATGTGATTCTACTGTTAATCTAGATTTCCTTCAGGTTTTGATTCATTTAATCAAACAATAGAACACAACTGCTGGAAACTGTTAAGACATACATATTATGTGCACGCCAAAAAATAGCAGATCTATGAAGGGGGGTGTCTATTAGCAAATTTTGGTCTAAATACAACTTAGGCAGGCAAATTCTTAGTGTAACTAATGAACTGATGTTGTTTGCGTTTCTGAACTTTGCTAAATGAACTCTAGACGAATACACCAAAAACTAATGAACTCTATCTCCACAGACTCCATCTCTAGACAAATGATACATTCTCATTCACATTCACTGGAGAATAATCAACATCATTATTGGCAGTTTGTGGCACCTTCAAGATTTTTATATATATAAACAAAATTTTCAACGGCGGGCAATCAGTCAATTAGGCACCCAAACACAATAGTAGTATAATCGTCGCTAGCCGTCGCTGTGGGGAGTTTGGAAGGGGAGGGGCGAGAGGAGGAAGGCGTGGGGAACGGCGACGAGCTCCTTATGCCCAGGCTCAACTCCGGCGCCATGTGCCGCTAGACCATCGTCCTGAGAAAAGAAGCACAAGCAGAAGGCGGCCGTGAGTGGGTACCAAGGGAAAAAACAGAAGCCGCAACCAAGAATTGCAAGATTTAGTATAAAGGAAATAGCCTCAGCATTCAGATGTTTCTAATCAGATTGCGCACTAATCTAACACAATATACATAAGGTGTCCTCATAGTTTTACTAATACCTGGGGGTATGGATAGTGGGGTATATAAAGAAAAGCAATCCATTATCATGTTCTAGGAACTAACTATTAGAGTACATGCTCAGGATATAAGTGGAAGCAGAGAATATAATGAGATGTCAATAGTCCCCGAGAGGTTTATGCAAGCAGGTCTTTTTATACTACCACTTGCATGATTTATTTATTTGAATAACAACAGGAGAACTGCTATATTCACTGATTATAGAAAGCTCAAATTGGCAGTCGCACATAGCATGGAGTATTCATAAGATTTACAGGAAAACTAGGTATTATATGCAACGATTTGTGCCATATTGGGAACAAAGATTTACAGAATGTCATTCAAAGTTGGAAATAGGTATGCACTTTTTTGTGGTTTCCCCATATTGGAAACAGATATTTGTATCAGCTTCCGACATGGCATCCAGTGCAGGCAGTACAATATACAGCGGGCCATCAGATAATGGCATCCTTGAGTGTTGTGCATTCAGTTTAAAATAGCATGTTGCTTGGAGCAGGTTATGGGGTCTAATTAACCGGCCATTGCATTGCAAACAAGCAAAATCAGAGACTGAACTACACATCTTCACCTGAAGCCTGGTCTTGATGGCATCGATGGGGTAGAGCGTCGTCTCCACCACGACTCCGGCGGCTCCTCTCGGCTATGACTCCCTCTGCAAGCGAGAGGGCAAAAAAACAGCACACGTAATCAGTCCCCTTCACCCGTGACTGACTGTAAGGTTGCAGAAGGCGAAGCGAGCTTGTACTGAGCCACTAATAATCCACGGATGGAGATGGGAACCAAAGAATGAGAGAGATGGGGAAGGAGGATAGGACGCACAACAGAGGATCTGGAGGAAATTGAAGTGCTTCTCTTCCCCTTCCTCGTCGCCCATGTCTGCCCGTCGACCGCCGAGAAACCTGCGCCGAGGTATGGAGGAAAACAGAAGGCAGCTGAAGTTATTTGCCTGGTTGCTGCGGAAATTTGCAGGGGAGAGAGGAGAGGAGAGGATTCACACCTGACTGAGGGGAGGGGGAGAAGGAGTTGCTGGGGAGGTCCGCCGTCAGCTCCGTCGCCATCTGGATCTCACTCTGCACGTGTGGTAGGTGTGTTGTGAGTGAGGCTGTGGGTGGGGTGCGGGCGAGGGAGGGCGGAGAAGAACTAGGAGGTTGAGCCCCGTGTGGCGGCGCAGTAGATGTCGGAGAGGGGTCACCGGAGCCGTGCCGGCGATGGAGGCGTCGTCGCCCCCAAAACCCTGGTGGGAGGGTTGCGGCTGAGCGTTGGAGGCCGGGAGCAGCGAATCCTGCAAGGGGGAACATCCAACGGAGCGAGGCAAGCTCGGGACGGTGCTGCGGCGTGGCGGGAGTCGCTGGAGAACGCCGGAATCGGACGGCACCTGTGGCGGCAGAGACGTGTCCCGGGAGAGAGAGAGGGTTGTGGGAGAGAGAGGTGGAAGGGTGGGGAGGCGCCTGAGGTGGGAGTGAAGCAGATGGGAGGGAGGAGGCCGCCGGCGTGAGCTGTGGGAGGGACGAGGCGGTGTGTGGGTCGCGGCGGCGACGATGTGGGAGGGAGGGGATGGATCGGGGTGGGTGGGACGAGGAGTGGGTCGGGGTAGGGGATGGATCCAGGTTACTAATGGCGCACCCCCTGGTGGTGCGCCATTAGTAGTTTTGCAAAAAAAACATACTAATGGCGCACTCTGCAACGGTTCGCCATTACTAGTTTAAACTAGTAATGGCGCACCGCGTGTGAGTGCGCCATTAGTACTTTTGCAAAAAAAAGGAATAAACAAATAATAAAAAAATAACATTAGTGGCGCACTTTCTGGCTGGTGCGCCATTACTAGTTACAACTAGTAATGGCGCACTTACTAAGGATGCGCCATTAGTATGTTTGGACAGGCGCACTAGTTAAAAAAAATTTGATACTAATGGCGCACCGTGGACATGGTGCGCCATTAGTAGTTTCAACTCTAATGGCGCATCAGAAGGTGGTGCGCCATTAGTATATACTAATGGCGCACCACTTGTCTGGTGCGCCATTAGTGTCAATCCCATCTATAGCCCTTTTTCTAGTAGTGTTCTATGAATTTAGTAATATCATGCCATGCCTTTGTCTTCCATGATAAGTTCCTGTAGCATGTTGTTTGATAGCTATAAACATTGCAACATGATGTTATTTCTGCAAAACCTGAAACTGTTATCATTTGCAATCTTGCCATGTGTGTTTGAGCATGTTCTAGTGATTTCTGGAGATAGCTCAGTGTTCATGTTTTGTTATGCTTTACCTGTACATCATGTCCATGTCTTTTGTTTTCATGTTGAGATGCTGTAGCATGTTGTTTTGATGCTTGTAATATGCCTAGTTGCTGTTTTGGACAGATTGTTGTTATAACTTGTTTCATGTGTGTGTGCTGTACCGTTGCTCCATTTTGAGTGTGCTCTATATGAAACTTGCTTGATTTTCTATGTAGCTTCATATTATCATGTTGCATCCATGTTTTGAGGTGTTTGCTTGATGTTTGTATGCATTTTGCATCAATGCCATGTTTAACTTGTTTTGCTCATATCTTTTAGGCCGTAGCTCCGAATTAAATGAACTTTATATGTAACTTGACTAGAATCTCGTGTAGATCATCATGGTGCATTTTAACTTGCTGTTTAACAAATTGAACATAAGGTTGATTCAGATCTGGACCTATTTCGAAATATGCATATGAGGACTTACCGGATTTGTTATATGTTGTTCCCGGCCTCATTTAAACTTGCCTTGATGTGTTGCTCTTGTTTGCATCATATCTTTCCATGAGTAGCTTCATGTAGCTTTGTCATGCATCATACTTGATTGAGCATCATGTCTTGTTCTTGTGTGGTGTGTTTACCATGTTGTGTGCTTCTTCTCGATAGTTCCTATTTCGTTGCGATCGTGAGGATTCATTCGTCTACGCTTGGTTCGTCTTCGTGGCTTCATCTTCTTCATGGACTCGTTCTTCTTCCTTGCGGGATTTCAGGCAAGATGACCATTTCCCTAGATCTCACTACTATCATTGCTATGCTAGTTGCTTCATTCTATTGCTATGCTGCGCTACCTATCACCTGTTTATCAAGGTTCCCCAAATTGCCATGAACCTCTAACCTTTGTCACCCTTCCTAGCAAACCATTGCTGGGCTATGTTACCGCTTTTGCTCAGCCCCTCTTATAGCGTTGCTAGTTGCAGGTGAAGTTGAAGATTGCTCCATGGTGGACAGGATTATGTTGGGATATCACAATATCTCTTATATTATTAATGCATCTATATACTTGGTAAAGGGTGGAAGACTCGGCCTTATACCTGGTGTTTTGTTCCACTCTTGCCGCCCTAGTTTCCGTCATACCGGTGTTATGTTCCCGGATTTTGCGTTCCTTACGCGGTAGGGTGATTTATGGGACCCCCTTGATAGTTCGCTTTGAATAAAACTCCTCCAATAAGGCCCAACATTGGTTTTACCATTTACCTCACCACCTACCTTTTTCCCTTGGGAGTCGCCCTCTCGAGGGTAATCTTTATTTTAGCCCCCCGGGGCCAATGCTTGTCTAAGTGTTGGTCCAAACCGAGCGATGTCCGGCGCCCCCTGGGCAACCAGGGTCTATGCCAACCCGTCGTCTTGCTCATCCGGTGTGCCCTGAGAACGAGATATGTGCAGCTCCTATCGGTATTTGTTGGCACAGCGGGAGGCTTTGCTGGTCTTGTTTTACCATTGTTGAAATGTCTTGTAAACCGGGATTCCGAGTCTGATCGGGTCTTCCTGGGAGAAGGTATATCCTTCGTTGATCGCGAGAGCTTATCATGGGCTAAGTTGGGACACCCCTGCAGGGTATAATCTTTCGAAAGCCGTGCCTGCGGTTATAGGCAGATGGGAATTTGTTAATGTCCGGTTGTAGATAACTTGACACCAGATCCGAATTAAAACGCATCAACCGCGTGTGTAGCCGTGATGGTCTCTTTTCGGCGGAGTCCGGGAAGTGAACACGGTTTTGGGTTATGTTTGACGTAAGTAGGAGTTCAGGATCACTTCTTGATCATTGCTAGCTTCACGACCGTTCCGCTTGCTCTCTTCTCGCTCTTATTTGCTTATGTTAGCCACCATACTTGCTTAGTCGCTGCTGCAACCTCACCACTTTACCCCTTCCTTTCCCATTAAGCTTTGCTAGTCTTGATACCCATGGTAATGGGATTGCTGAGTCCTCGTGGCTCACAGATTACTACAACAATAGTTGCAGGTACATGTTTTGCGATGATCATGACACGAGAGCGATGTTTGCTTGTTTTGGAGTTCTTCTTCTGCTTCTTCGATCAGGGGATAGGTTCCAGGTCAGCAGCCTGGGCTAGCAGGGTGGATGTCGTTTGAGTTTCTATTTGTGTTTCATCCGTAGTCGGATGGTGCTCTTATGTAAGGTGATGTTGTATTCGTGTGGCATTGCATGCCTCTTGTATGTATCCCCATCTATTATGTAATGTTGATGTAATGATATCCACCTTGCAAAAGCATTTCAATATGCGGGTCTATCCTTGGTGGGACCTTCGAGTTCCTTTTGGATAGGGTCGCATATTGCGCGTGACATCCATCTCGCGGTTTTCCTCCTCTCTCCACACCGCCACCTTCGCCCGGTGCCATCTACCAGACGATCTGGTACAAATGCTTCGACTCCCACTGCTAAAAAACTTTTGCTTGTGGTGGTTTATCTATCAGAGGCCTCACTGCACAGCATCATCCACTCCAGTTGCCCTACCCTGGAGCGCTTGCTGATTGTTTTGGGAATAGAAATCGGTATCAGTTGTCTCCAAATAAAGTCGCCTCACCTTAAAAGCATTGGAATTTGTTTTAAAGGACAGCAGCTCATCATCGAAGATGCCCCTTCACTTGAAAGGTTGCTCCTTCATGATTGTTATACACCTTCAGAAATAACTGTCGTCTCTGCGCCCAAACTGGAGACCTTGGGTGTAATTCATGACCCGTTTAATAATCACAAGGAGTTGGTGTTCGGCTCCTCACTTTTTCTGGTACCGTATATTATCATCTACACAATTGTAATCATATGTTGCATTTTTCATTTGTGCGCATAAGTTTTATATCATCTTGGAGTACAGTTTGGGTACTAATATTATGTTATATGCTCAATGAAGAGTTCATCCATTGATAGCCTATCAATGTTGCTGGATTCTGTCAAGATCATATATATCAGTATGTATAGTTTTGATCTAGACATAATTATTGGCTTGCTGCGATGCTTTCGATCTCTGGAGAATTTACACATAGAGGTGATGATTTCATGCACATTGAAAGCCCGTATATATTGTACTAGAATTAACTGTTCAGCTGTCGTTCTTTCGACATACTCTTTTTTCAGACCTTAACTGTTTTCAATCTTTATGTCTACTTAGGGAGAACCACATGGAGAAAAACATATAACCAATCGTTGGCGTAATAAGCACAAGGATTTTCTCATTTCTCATGACATTCGTTTGAGGACAATAATGATGGGACGATATGCATCCAACCAGGCAAACAGAAGCTTTGTCACATTCTTCCTGTTGAACACGAGGTTACTATTGTCCATGAGGCTTAATTTTTACAGCAAGAGATTTCTTACGGACGAACATGTTGAATAGCAAAAAAATAAGTTTCAGGTGGACAAATGGGCTCCTAAACGTGCTCGGCTTATATTTACAATAAGTTGTAGACATCCTGAAATAAATTTATTTGCACAGGATGTTGATTTTATGGATCAGACCGATCCATTTGTTTGTGACTGCAAAAAAGAGTGGTTGGGTTAGATGTTACTATCATGTTCAATCTGGGTTTTGTGTAAAAATTTGATGAATAATTAATCCTTGGGCTTTTTGTACCATTTGTATGCTTGACTTGCATGTTGTTTCCCTCGTACTCCCCTCGACCTACCACTACACTGCCGCATCTTCCATGGCTGCTGTTCGTTCCTGTCCGAGGCCTTGCCGTCGTTCTCCGCCTTGGTTAGCTCACTGTGCCCGCCGCCGTCTGGCGTTGTCAACATGGTCAACAACCAAGAGGAATCAGGAGATGATTGTACGTGGAGAGGCTGACAGTAGGGACCCACCAGGGTCATTGCATTTTGCAAGCAGGTGCCTCGTTATTACAAGCCAAAAAAATACTTCCTCCTAATTGTTTGACAACTAGGTTCCACGCCATTGTCAATGTAGTCAATACACGAGAAAATTACACAACGAGCGGATAACACCAGGGACCCAGCAGCTCGCCCAGTTGTTTTTCAGTTTTAGAGTCGGAGCTCAACTGCGCGCTGTGCGGGGGCTGTGGCCCATCTAGCCCACGCTTATGCTTTTATTAAGCACATTACGAGCCCAGTTGATATATTTTTTCTTTCTGAAATTGGCTAGCCCAGTTCTTTTTTTGGAGAATACCAAAACCGAGGCCTACTTGCTTTTCTCAGCCCTGCTGGGCTGCAAATCTTTCAAGACGAGGAGGGATAAGAAATGGGCTTCCCCAGAAAACGGGCTATAAGTTGTAAGAAATGGGCTGTAAATTTTTAAACCAAAGCCAACCGGCAATTGCATTAAAATATCATATTTTCAGGATTTCTCTACTCTCTACTCTTATAAAAACCAAAGGCAACTAGCAATTACATTAAAATATCATCTTTTCTCCCACAAGATAAACTACTCATACAAATGCATCTTCATGTTCCGTGCAACGAACGGGCATCTTGCTAGTTAAGATTCTAAATTTTATTCATTTTTTTGCGGAGAATTGTTTTTTGAATTTTATTTTGATATAATTTTTTGAAAACAATTTTTAACGTGACTCAAAATTTCGTGATTAAAAGAGTTCACACCCCACCGAAATATGCAAAATTTCATTGAATTTTTTAGCAGTGCCGAGAATATATGGTATGTAATGCTAATAAAAAGAATATGGGCTTCAAATATCCTTAGGAATTAGCAAATGGGCTGTAAATTATTGAAAATAATGGCTAATGGGTTGTATGCTGTTTTCCACGGATTTGGAGGCTGACTTCTGGGCCTACTAGGTTGACGATGACGCTGTCCTAAATTTTTTTTGACGCGTACGCAAGGCTTTGTCAACTTAGTCAACACACAGTAGTGACTGTTGGATGTCCATCCAACGGCCGCCATGCTTCTTCAATCTCTGATCTTCCTGGTCCAGCCACCCAAACCAGCGCCGGCGGGACTGCCTGCTCCCTCCTCCCGTGGCTGGCTGTGCTGCCGCCAGGCCATCCCTCTAACCACCCACACATCATGTTATTTTCCAGCGATGTTAGCCTCACCCCGCAGCCGACCAGTCAGCGCTTGTTCTCCCCTCAGCGTGGGCATCCGCTGCTGTGGCTTTGCCGGCTCTGGGTGGTTCTCTTCCTGGGCCTCACCCTTGTCCACCACGTTTGTGCTCTCGGCGCGGCGAGGTCAACATGGTCAACAAACAACAGCCATCGGAAGAGGCTGACAGTAGGGGCCCACACAGGAAAATGCCTCCTTATTATGCGCAAAATAATGATTCCTCCACCTGATAGCTGGGACCCACCGGAAGGGTCTCTGTATTTCGTGAAAAAAATGTTCCCCACGCTGTCAACTCGGACCCACCGGAAATGCCTCCTTATTACGCACAAAAAAATGAATACTCCCCCTGCTAGCTGGGACTCACCTTGGTGGGAGGCTGACTTGTGGGCTTACTAAGTTTACGGGGACGGAGGGCTTTGTCAACTTAGTCAATATGAACGACTCTAGCTCCAGTGACCGTACGATGTCCGTCTAACGACCGTAGTGCTTCTTCAACCTCTGGTCTTCGTGCTCCAGCCGCCCAAAGCAGCGCCGGTCGTGCCACGTGCTCCTGCCTCCCATGGCTGGCTGTGATGCCGCGGAGGCCTCACCGCCCCCTACTACTCCCATCGCTGGCCAGGCCATCCCTCTCCTCACCCACACCCCTGTTATTCTGCGGCGACGGCAGCCTCACCCTTGTACTCCTCTTCGCGTGGGCATCCACTGCAGCGTCTTCCCCGGCTCCGTGTCTTCCCCTTCCTAGGCCTTGCCGTCGTCCACCGCCGTGGTGCGCTCGGCACGGCGTGGTCAATGTGGTCAACGACCAACTTCCATCAGAAGAGTATTGTGTGTGGAGAGGCTCACAGCTGGGTCCACGGCGGCCGCAAGGAAGTGCCTTCTTATTACGCACAAAATAGGACCCACCGGACGGGCCACCGTATTTCACAAAAAAACGTTTCCCCCCTGACTGCTGGGACCCACCAGCTACACCTTCGCACGCAAGGAAGTGCGTCCGGGCAAAAAAAAATGATTCACCCCATTAACTACTGGGACCCACCAGCTACATCTTCGCACGCAAGGAAGTGCGTTCACGCAAATAAAAAACAAAATGATTCGCCCCCCTGACTGCTGGGACCCACCAGCTACATCTTTGCAGGCAAGGAAGTGCCTGACAGTCGGGACCCACCTGGTCGAAGCGTACGTAGCATTGTCATTCTGGTCGCGAACGTGTATGTACATACTGGTCGATGTAGAGGCACGCACGTGTCATAGTAGAGGCGCGCACGTGTCGTAGTAGAGGCGCGCACGTGTAGTAGTAGAGACGCACATGTAGCATGTACACGTACGTACAGCAGCGAGGGTGCAAGAAAGAAAGTACGGCCACGTACATACATACGGGCCATGGTCTCGAACGCCTACTCGCGCATACATACATGGCTAGGTCGGAATGGAGAAACAACATCGTCGTCGTGTTCATGGGGAACCAACCGGCTGGGTCGGAACGGAATGCGTGGTCGTGTTCATTGGGAGGGCTTGGACGGAACAGGCGATGGAAACGAGGCCTGGTGTACCGCACAACGGAGGAAACAGACCTCCTACGTTCGGAACGGGGACCTGTTGATCGGGAGGGGTGTGGCGTACGGCAAAACGGAGGAAACGGACCTCCTACGGTCGAAACGGGGGTCCTGTTGATCGGGAGGGGTGTGGCGTACCGCAAAACGGAGGAAACGGACCTCCTACGGTCAAAATGGGGGTCCTGTTGATCGGGAGGGGTGTGGCGTACCGCAAAACGGACGAAACGGACCTCCTACGGTCGAAACGGGGGTCCTGTTCATCGGGAAGGGTGTGGCGTACCGCAAAATGGGACTCCACGGGATACTGTTCATCTCCACCGTCGACCTCCTCCAGCCTCCAGGGGCTACCGTCGACCTCCTCCAGCCTACACGGGCTCCTGTTCATCCAGCCTCCACCGCGCGCTACTCCACCAGCTACTGTTCAACCACCCCTCCAACGTCTACTGTTCATCTAGCCTTCCACCGTCTACTGTTCATCCAGCCCTCCACACCACGGGGTCCTGTTCAACCACCCCTCCACCGTCTATTGTTCATCCAGCCCTCCACACCACGGGGTCCTGTTAATCCAGAGGCAATGCCACCGCTCACTGT